>NC_047507.1:44572033-44917033 GCF_902827115.2 Pseudochaenichthys georgianus | reverse complement strand
ATGAAGCAAAAACAAAAGAGGATCACACAGAAATCAGAATTGTCTTGAGTGACTTTTGTAATTGAAAGACAGAAACAATGGACAAATCAAATTCCTATGGAAAGACTATTGCTATCCCCTCTTTGAAATCTTGCTGAGTTTATTTGTCTAATATCTATTCAGAATATGTCTTCACACTTCATATAAGACCTCATAACTTAAGAAGTAACAGTGCAGTGAGATAAAGGGTCTGCTTTGAGACTCCTGAATCTTGAAAGCATCTTATTTTGAGTCTCAGAAGGTTTTCAGCTGCTGTGGCGTTTGTTAAAGACGGATCGTCTTGTTTCAATAATAATGTTACTTGATTTTAGAAAAACATTTTATATGAAAATCACCAACTAACTAACTCTTGACAATGTCAGGCCTATTTATAACACAACATAACACAACATTTCCTGATCCTGGTCAAAGCCCTTAAAAATATGTTTTCCCGGCTAATAACAAAATCTGATTCGTCTAAATATCCCATCTTATTTCAAGAAATCTTACCACGCTAATTTTCACTTGTTCTATTGGCAGATTGATTTGACCTATTACAAGCGAAAACACCTCGTTATCATGATTATATGTTTTTGGAGCAGCCTTCTTCCCAGAGTGTGATGCCTCATTGACTTTGAAGGAGCCACCAATGGGTTTAAAGCATTCATGTTCCCTCCATCTTTGTTTCTCCCCTCCCTCCTTTTGACTGACTCTATTGACCCCATACTCCCTAACATGTATGACTGTGGAGGAAGCCTGAAATAGAGATCTGACCAACACGGGGTGCACACCTCCGGACCAGATTAAGACCGCTGAATGGATAAGGATCAGCACGCCACTGCTGGGGCTTTTAACGGAGCGTTTGAAATGGCCTCGGTGAACTGATAAATCCAGTTTTTGGCAGGCAACGAGAGTTTGTGGGGCATAATCCCTCACAGCGGGATGCGCTTGAGTGCAGGACAGCGAGAAATTCGATTAACCACCCCTCCAGGGCCCCCCTCTCCAGGCCCCATCCCCGCCCCACAAACTGTGGAGGGGAACCAGCTCTGGGTCCGGACCCTGTCACCCACTACTGGCTGATGACAAAGCCACTGCTCCTGGAAACCATCTGCTGGCTGCAAGGCCTCTGCAGCAAAGATGGCTGACTGGCTGGCTCGTTGCTGTTGGTATAGATATGTGTTTGTGTTAATCTGTTTACAAGTGCATATTCATAACCCTCTTTACACCTGACGATAACATGCATCCTGGGTATTTCTGATCAGTCGGGCAGTGGGAAATAAAAAGGCATTCATTAAAAGTTGAAATGAAAGCGAGTCGCCTCAAAGAGCAGATCTACCACTCTTTGGAGTTGAGCAGAAACACGCGAGACCAGCAGTGTGTGAATGCAACATGTCTCCAGGGCATATCTCTGAGATACACAAACACAAATTAACTTGTACGCATGAATCCATACAGGATCTGTGCAGAGCAGCAGACATGAATGTCAAACCTTCCTGCTTTACCTCTTCAACCTCCTCTCCACTGCGGGCTCCGTCATGAGGAACACATGAGGCTGAGCACTGACACATCTCCACAACATAATGTGCAATTCTACTGCAGGACTTCCAACGCCCCCCCCCCCCCCCCCCCTATTTGCAGGTGAGTGACTATATGGTGAATAACTGAGGAAAACCTGAAGGCTCTTGTGTTTACCAAACACCACGGACAGACTGAACACTGGAGCCGGTGGTCCAGGCTGAGTCACGGTTTGAATCTTAATAACAATGCTGAGAAATAGATGTGCATTCTCTGCACATTCTATCCCCGCTTGAAAACAGATGCAATGGTTTGTCCTAGAAAACATTAGGAGGGCCTTAATGTTGGTCAGCCTAATGCATGCCTGGTGCCCTCACACACATGCACAGGCATGTAACCACAGTGATTACTAAAAGATCATTAATCATCCATTACAGGATGCAAGATGCCACACATAAAACCACTAGTTTTCCATTCACCTGTGTCACCGGTTAACCACACCTACGTGTTTGCTCACTCTCTTTCTCTTCTGCACCCATCAGCTTCACTGCCAGTCTTTACACCCTCACCAGACACACACCCGTTGCCAGATCGTACTTTGCCTTCATGCTAGTCTTTCACGCGTTTGTTACCAGATTGCCTACCCGGTTCCGACTCTGCCTGTCCCTGACCTGCTGCTCTGCCTGTCCCCGACCTGCTGCTCTGCCTGTCCCCGACCTGCTGCTCTGCCTGTCCCCGACCTGCTGCTCTGCCTGTTCTCCGGCCTGCTGCTCTGCCTGTCCTGCTGCTCTGCCTGTCCTGCTGCTCTGCCTGTTCCCCGACCTGCTGCTCTGCCTGTCCCCGACCTGCTGCTCTGCCTGTCCCCGACCTGCTGCTCTGCCTGTCCCCGACCTGCTGCTCTGCCTGTTCTCCGGCCTGCTGCTCTGCCTGTCCCCGACCTGCTGCTCTGCCTGTCCCCGACCTGCTGCTCTGCCTGTCCCCGACCTGCTGCTCTGCCTGTCCCCGACCTGCTGCTCTGCCTGTTCTCCGGCCTGCTGCTCTGCCTGTTCCCCGACCTGCTGCTCTGCCTGTCCCCGACCTGCTGCTCTGCCTGTCCCCGACCTGCTGCTCTGCCTGTCCCCGACCTGCTGCTCTGCCTGTCCCCGACCTGCTGCTCTGCCTGTCCCCGACCTGCTGCTCTGCCTGTTCTCCGGCCTGCTGCTCTGCCTGTCCTGCTGCTCTGCCTGTTCCCCGACCTGCTGCTCTGCCTGTCCCTGTCCTGCTGCTCTGCCTGTTCCCTGACCTGCTGCTCTGCCTGTCCCCCGACCTGCTGCTCTGCCTGTCCCTGACCTGCTGCTCTGCCTGTCCCCGACCTGCTGCTCTGCCTGTCCCCGACCTGCTGCTCTGCCTGTCCCCGACCTGCTGCTCTGCCTGTCCCCGACCTGCTGCTCTGCCTGTCCCCGTCCTGCTGCTCTGCCTGTTCCCTGACCTGCTGCTCTGCCTGTCCCCGTCCTGCTGCTCTGCCTGTCCCCGTCCTGCTGCTCTGCCTGTTCCCTGACCTGCTGCTCTGCCTGTCCCTGACCTGCTGCTCTGCCTGTTCCCCGACCTGCTGCTCTGCCTGTTCCCCGACCTGCTGCTCTGCCTGTTCCCTGACCTGCTGCTCTGCCTGTTCCCCGACCTGCTGCTCTGCCTGTCCCTGACCTGCTGCTCTGCCTGTTCCCCGACCTGCTGCTCTGCCTGTTCCCCGACCTGCTGCTCTGCCTGTTCCCTGACCTGCTGCTCTGCCTGTTCCCTGACCTGCCTGTCCTTGGACTATCCTGCCTTGCCTGCTGTCTGACCCTGCCTGTACCTACGTTGACCGCCTCGCCTGCTGTCTGACCCTCTGCCCGGCCCTGACTCACCTTCTGCCCGCTGTCCTCTGGTTCGTTTGCCTGCACATCATCCGGCTGATACTGTTCTGCTGGTATCCCTCTGCTCTGGTATTATTACCAATAAAGTACATTACCAATACTCCTGGGTTTCTCGAGTGCTGCATTTGGGTCCTTCATAAGATTGTGACAAATTCAGTGGAAATCTTGGTGGAAATAAATATTTTATCTGGCTCTGTAATTATTTGGGGGGGGATTTCTTGCCCGAGCTAATCATCATTAATGTAGAAGTAATAACTCCAGTGATTTTCTGGGTTGTCCCGCCTTCATCTCAAAAAGTAATTTGAGTTCCAGAAATATCAGAGATGTCTTTCAAAGACATTTAAAAACATTTGGAGACGATGTAGATGAAAACCTGGATGTCACGTAGAAAGAAAGTATGCATGAAAAACACGTGTCTAGTGTTCCCGCGCTGCGTCTTGCTAACGGTCCGATAATAGGAATTATGACGTCATCCCGATAAACCCGATACCAGTATTAATAGCCCCGATAATATAAAATATATTTTTTGGGTAAAAAAAAAGAAATACTGCGGTGTGGGTGGATTGGGATGAGGGGCGCTTGTTTTTCACTCGGCTCCTCCCGTTTTGCCAGTACTGTGGTATTAGTGATTTAGGAAGAGGGGAGTTCTTCACAAATCCAGCGCTCCCTAATACTTCGAACCTGATCAGTCACCTGAAACATCGCCATCGCTACGATGGTGTTTTAAAAGCGTACGAAGACAATAATACAATACAAAGTGGGTGTGTGTGTGTGTGTGTGTGTGTGTGTGTGTGTGTGTGTGTGTGTGTGTGTGTGTGTGTGAGATGGATCGTTGGAGCTATGTGCAACTCAAGGCATATGCTCGAACCGGAGCTGCCTGGACGCTGCAATCATGTTGCTCTATCCGTGCTGAGTGTGCTGACTTCTCGTACAATGTCCCACTGTCTGCTTCCTGCATAAAGTCAAGTGCTCGGCGCAGTTGTGGTGAAATGTCCGTTAGCGCAGCTAGCTAGCACCAGATGCTAACAACAACAATGCACGTAAGGTCTCTCTCTCTCGCTCGCTCGGGCCACACGTACACACACCCTCCCGGTCCTCCAGATGGCCAGTCGGTGCCTGCCGGTGAGCGTGGAAGTGTGGTCTGCCACAAGCGGGCGGCAGGAGCGGGGCTGTCAGCATCAGCTTGTAGATGGTATTTTAAACTCGATACGCTCTGAAGCTACGGGGCAGCCGAGGACAAAAAAAACACATGCGTTAATCGCGTTAAAATAATTAGTGGCGTAACATTTTTTTTGTTATCGGTATGTGTGTGTGTGTGTGGACTAGCATTACTATACTTGTGGGGACCTACATATGTTTACATAGTCACGTGTGGGGAATCGCCTCCCTTATGGGGACAAATTGGAGGTCCCCATAAGGGGAATCTAATTAATTTTAGGGTGAAGACTTGGTTAGGTTTAGGGTTAGGGTTAGGGTAAGGATAAGGGTTAGGGTTAGGCATGTGTTGGTTATGGCTAAGGTTAGGATAAGTCTCTAGGAAATGCATGTAAGTCAATGCAATGTCCCCTGAAGTGATGTATACATGGTGTGTGTGTGTGTGTGTGTGTGTGTGTGTGTGTGTGTGTGTGTGTGTGTGTGTGTGTGTGTGTGTGTGTGTGTGCATGCGTGCATGCGTGCGTGCGTGTGTACAGTCAATCCTGTGCCACAGTTTGTGAGTCATAGGCTCAGTATCTAATTACCTGTCTCTTCCACAGAAGCTTCATGATGGTGTAACAAAGCGACGGAGGGATCAGCTAAAAGCCAAAAGCCATGCTAGGGGCCTGTAGAGGCTGCAGAGTCCCCGTCCCCTTAATTTATAGAGATAAGCTATTGCTCTTGTTGTAAACTCTGCAGATTAGCTGCCTATTGGACCTTAGAGACCCTGTGTGCAAAGTGTACATCTGACACAAACTCCTCTGGTGAGGTGAGGTACCTGAGGCCCAGTTCTAAAAGGGGGACATTAATAATCTTTGTTTTCAAAGTAATGATAAACCTGTGAGTTGGATGTAGAAAAATCAGAATCAATATAGAATTTTTGTATTTTAAAGTAAATTCATTCAAATGATAGTGTCCGTCCAAAAAAAAAGAATGACTTATAGTGAAAACCACCCTTGAATGATGGGATGGTAGACTAAAAGCTTTAGGAATCCAAACTATAACGAACTATAATAAGTACCCTGTATCAAGATTGATGCAAAACAAGTGACATTTGACCTTTTCAGAGAGATTGAGGATGATGCGTAGCCAGAATGGCCAAAACCGGAAGCTGGGTTGTAGCTCTAATAGTGCTAATAACAGCTAATATGAAATCTCAGTGTTTGACAAAAATGGAATGATGGATTATTTATCAGTAATCATTTCAAAGGGACACAGAGACATTGGATTAACCTTCAGCAGCGTTTATGCGTTTTAATGCCATTGAACACAACGGTAAGACGTATGTGCCGGTCAGAGTTGGGTGTAACGTGTTACAAAGTAACGCGTTAGTGTAATAATATTACTTTGTCGGTAACGGAGTAGTGTAACGCGTTACTTTATTTATAATTCAGTAATCACACTACAGTTACTAACATTGCCCCGACACGCGTTACTTCGTTACTTTCTAAAATCAGTCATAATCAAACCTCAACAAACACCTGCAAAGAACACATGCTAGGTGAAGCTAACGCACATAGCTGTTGTTTATTTATATCACACACACGTAGTTCTTCTTCTCTGTTTTCCGGTTGTTGCCTGTTTTGAATGACGAATACACACTACCGCTGCCTGCTGGTAAGGAGAGTTATTGCCACTCACGCATGCGCAGTTCGTACGTGCTCGGCTGAAGTCTGGCTCCAGTGCAACACATGGCCAACACGCAGGAGAACACGCTGACGCAACAGTGTGAGCAGAGATAGACTGCGCAAAATATACAGATAGCAGGAGACAGAGGACAGCCACGGTCAGATAGCAGGAGACAGAGGACAGCCACGGTCAGATAGCAGGAGACAGAGGACAGCCACGGTCAGATAGCAGGAGACAGAGGACAGCCACGGTCAGATAGCAGGAGACAGAGGACAGCCACGGTCAGATAGCAGGAGACAGAGGACAGCCACGGTCAGATAGGAAAACATTCAGGAGCTATCTGGATCAGTCTTATGCGACAATGGAAACTGAACTAAAGAGAACATTTGAAACTTTAGCAGTCTGCGTGATCTGCCTGCAGGGAAGGGCGGGCCGGCCCTGTGAGTAAAGTAACGAGTAAAGTAACAAATTACTTCATGTAGAGAGTAACGAAGTAGTGTAATATATTACTTTTTTTTTAATGTAATATGTAATATATTACTTTTTTTTAGTAACGACCCCATCTCTGGTGCCGGTTTGGTCCCGTAAAGCTGCGTTGTGTGATGTCTGGGTTTGCTTCCCCTGCCGCGAGTTGTGATCGCTCAGTGATGATACTTACATCCCTAGAATCTGTGGAATATCAGCTTGCTACCGTGAGTTATGTGCTACGTGCGTTAGCATTTTTCCGCTTAGTGCTAATTCAGAGGCTTGGCGTTAGAGTTGTGTTTTGTTTAACTAAAAATGGTTGTTAAATATTAAGAAGCCCTGAGACAGTTTCCTGGGGAAAAAAGCCTGCAGACCCTGCCGGCGGGGGCTGCAGGGCTTAACAGGTTAAATGGAAATACTCTAGAAAAGTACAAGTAGGCTACTTGAGTAAATGTTCTCACTGCCCAACACAGGTCAGAGGCCACACACACTGAGGCTGGAAAGCAGAGATATCCGGACTAGGAGTGAGCGAATGTGACTGTGGGGGAAATTCACTAAATAGTAGCTCTGATTCCGCCTCACAGACATCATTGGGTAAAGTCGAGACAGGCCGCTCCACAGAACGACAAAGAGTGGCTACAGGATACAGGTACTGGATAAAGAGCGTCGTTTAAAACAGAAGCTAAGATCAAAGCCGCCTCCGTCACCATGTGAGCAGCTGAGACGGTGATCCAGTCTGATAACTGTGATGAGGGTGTGTGTGTGTGTGTGTGTGTAATCCTGTCTGATGGAATTAAACACCTCACATCTCACACTCAACGCAAAAGCGGTAAAGAGACTCAATAGAGGCAAATATCACACACACACACACACACACACACACACACACACACACACACACACACACACACACACACACACACACACACACACACACACACACACACACACACACACACACACACACACACACACACACACACACACACACACACACACACACACACACACACAGGAAGAATAGATAGAGCAGACATCCTCAAAGTAGGCTACGGACTCCGGTCCGGATCCGAACCGAACCACAACTGTCTCTGGACTCTGAGCAAATTATACTTTTCATATGTGTTATCTGTGTTATCTGTGTTATATGTGTTATAAGTGTTATAAGTGTTATATGTGTTATAAGTGTTATAAGTGTTATATGTGTTATAAGTGTTATAAGTGTTATATGTGTTATATGTGTTATCTGTGTTATCTGCGAGACATTGCCACAACGCAACGAGTCAGAATGATCCGCTATGTCCATAGACTGCAAACAGCGCTCATCGGACATTTATGAGAGAAAGTCTCTAATGTCCGAGTGCAAGTGAATGCAGCATAAGATGCACGTCTTGTAACCCCTCCCCCGGTCCTGGCGCGAGCGTGGACATATGATTGGCGGCGATTTCATTTGAACGGGACGGCGCAAAACGAGAAGCATTCAGACCCAAGCACTGAAGGAATGATGTATTTGTGGTCTCCACTGACAGAGAAGAGACTATCAGTCTGGCTGCACTCAGCATCGAATCAAAACGCACTAAAGCTGTTGATCTTAATACGTTTGTGAGGCCTTTTGCTGAACAAGATGGTAATCGCCGCATTCAGCTGTAATATACATGTCAACTTGATGAGCATACAAAACTATTAAGATGATGACCTTACGTGTGTAAATATATTTTTTCTTTGAGGGGGTCTGCCCCCAAAAAACAGTTTTAAGTCCTGAGAAAGTCAAATAAGACGGTGTGTAAAACTACACTGCCCAGCCAAAAAAAAGTAACCACTTTGATTGAACTAGGCCAGTAGGTAAGGACTTTCCACTGGATAATAACTGAAGTATAAAAGAATGCATGACTGACGTGATGGAGACCATGTTGAAGGCAAACAAAAAGAGAAAATAACAGGTAAAATCAAGCAAACCCCCCTCTCAGATTCCACCGCAACCAGAAGAACATACATACTTGCTGGTGATTTGATTCATCAGCTTTGTGATGCACAGTGCATTTCCTTAGCTGTGGGTGAGTCCACTGACACCGCTGACATTGCTCAGTTGCTGGTGTTTGTGAGTTGTTATGATGAGGCAAAGGGGGAGTTTGTTGAAGATGTGTTGGGCCTGAGGAACCTCAGTGGACACACAAGGGGGCAAGACATTTATAAAGCAATAATGGGAATGCTGAATGAAACAGGGTGCAGCTGCCTTTATTCATAACTGCAGCTTTTACACTGCGACTCTGAGGGGTCACGCACAGACACAACAACAATGAAAACTGCTGCATACAGATTATTTTAGTTTTTACAACCTCGTGTTAAGAATCTTGTTGCAATTGTTTAAAAGTTTGAATGACCGTAATAAACGGACCTTTGTCTTATTGAAACATTTATTTTGGACCTTTAAGATTTGTATTTGAGTACCCCTGGGATAGAGGCTTAAACTTGACTGTCACCACAGAAACCTCACTGAAAACACAGCGGAGGGAGGAAGTGGACAGATGAGCTTACTTTGATAATCCACAAAACAAATCCAGATTCTGCATCAACACTTTATTATAACGTGAGACAAGTCATCACGATTCTAAGTGTGAAGCATCCTTCAGGTACAACATATTTAATATATGTTAAGTCAACACTCTATTCTGTGTCCTAGAAAGTTACTTATATAGTTCTGAGCAATAGCTTCCCTTCAATTCATGTGGGTTTTCTGGAGCCTGGGTATGTTAGCCTAATGTATATATGTATACATATACAGGCTGTCATACAACGTTGTATTACTTTTCATGTTTAGGATCTTTGACACATTTACCTTGTGTAATGGTCTGGTGTTAGTTGATATGCAAATGAGTTGAGCACTGTGCTCCAAACTCAGATCAGACCCGTCTGACACAGGAGGGTGTGGGATGTCCATCACCGTTTCTATCAAAGGCTGATGTCGTGTTGAGTTCAGGCCGCTGTGACTCCACACGCACAGAGCTCCGTGAAGACATAACACCCCACATAACATGTTAACATGCCTGAGGGGAGAATAGGGGACATCCCTTAATCACATTGAAGCCCTCAGAGGAAACATAGGAGCTGCAGCTGGTCAGCAGAAGAAGAGCTGCAGCACAGAGAATGTGTCATCATATAGAAATGTGTTTGAGGGCTGAAGTAGAGCAGCTCCGAGTCTGCTCAGCACGCTGAGGAAGAGGAGCGCTCTCAGAGAAGGTTCAGCTTTTACTTCATGTGTGTTGACACGAGCTACCGGATAAATGAAGACGTTAACGTTAGTTGCAGCATGAGGACATACGGCATGTTGCTGTGTTCTACTAATGCTGCACCAGAGGAACATGGCCATCCTACGTGTTGTTGGAGTAACATCTCATGATCAACCTCACCAGGAACACATAATGGCTTTGGTAGAATGTTGTAATGTCTTTTATCTCTGAGACGTACTGTGTTACTGTTTTCCTAACAAGCCACCTCTTTCAGTCCTATGAATGTCCTCTCCTTAAGAAGTCGCCCTGCACATTTTGTATTGCCCACAACGACACTGTGGCATTGCTAAGTGTGTGTTTGAGGCAGCTATGACATACCTTTAATGAGGACATCTTGATGGATGTTTGGACATACAAAGTGTCTGACTGTCAACGTTGGTGTCTTTTAAACCATGACTATAACGTTTCCCTAAGACTGGTCAAGGGTCTAAGTTGCCTAAAGTAAAGCAGGCAGCTGATTGGACAACACAATCCGAACCCTGTTGCTGGCAGCATCCATCTCTTTTTGGATTAGTTGTGTTTCACAATAGCTCTTGAGAAAACGATGGATGACTTCCCAGAGACTACGTCCGTGCCACGCTCTGTGGTTGCCATACGGATGGGTGGACAGACAGATATCACAGAGAGTACACAATATAATCTGGATGAGTTAAAAGGTTTTATAAAACACCAAAATACCAATATACTACAGTAGCAGAAAAGTAGTAGTAAAGTACTTGGTCTTCCATGAGAAAACATTTAGTGAGCAATAGACCCCAGATATTAGCATAATGTTCAATATGGCCACGGACTGTGAAGCAGGAGGCCCATTGTGTTATAGAAGACTCACCTTGACTTATTATTTAATACCATAAGGTTCACCTCCATCTTCTGTGTGGCTCTTTGACCCCCCCCTCAGCTATGAGCATAGTATAAATGGCTCACACTCAGACATCATGCTCCATATCTCAGTCTCTCTGTTTGTGGTGGATTGTGGGGAAGGAGAATATCATCTCATCCCTGATTGGGTCAGACTGACAGGGGGGGGGGGCAATATTTCACCATAGGTGCACTCCAAACACGCACACCCTCGTGCACAACGCCCGACCCCTCTCCCCTTTCAGACTTGCTGTTGAGGAAGAGATAAAAACGAGGAGATGATGAATTTACTGGAGGAGTGCTTTGTCCCCTATTCTGTTCCCATCACCGTTGGCTGAGCAAGGGACAGGATGATAGATGCCCCCCCCCCCTCCCAGATCCCACATCCTGCCAGCGCTTAATGGTGCATTCCAATAAACCTACTTTCAATCTACACATTACTGGTACAGCTCCCACTTATTGACCCAGCCGGTTATTACTTTCTAATGGAGTCGGTGCCGATGTGAAAGTTACATTTGAGATGGAATCAATAAACGCAGGATGAATGACTTGGGGAGTAAATGATATACTTAAGCTCATCCACTCATCTCTTTGACATTATAAGAAAAGACGAGGAACACAAAACAGATTTGAGATATAAATTAGCATCAGTCAGGAGAGAGAAAGGTCACCAGTGGGACAGGCAGGGCCAGTGGCAGAGAGACACGTATCCAGTGTGCTCACTCTCCTCAGCATCTACACAGGGAGTCAATAATGGCTGCATTTTGTTATTGCGATTTTACCCAAAGCCTTCCGCTCTTCCTTTAAAACACCTCCCCCCCCCCCCCCACACACACACACAAAGGACACACAACCATCAGGAGCCTTGTGGGGCCCAAGGACACTTTGACGTGTGGCAGGAGGAGCCGGGCATCATGATAAGTGTTCTTGGTGTCTCAGTGTCCTGCATGTGGTGCAGTCTCAGTTAGTGCTTCGGCTACATGGGCTCTAGTTGTTCTGACGGGCAGCCTCAGAGAGTGGGGGGTCAGGGGCCTCTCCACGTGGTGGGGAGAAGATGCTTCTTAGGTAGAGGGCCCCATTGTGCATGTATCATATTCACCTGCTGGACATCAGATCACAACGGGAGCCCGGCTGATCTGATTATGTGTGGCTGCATTTAGATGTGTTGTTCTTGATCTAAAGGGATGAAGCTCTCCCTCCAGTGAGTCTGCTTAGTGCAGGTACACTAAGACGCCTCACAGCATGACTGATGACTGCATCTGGCTGCTGTCTCCCACACACACACACACACACACACACACACACACACACACACACACACACACACACACACACACACACACACACACACACACACACACACACACACACACACACACACACACACACACACACACGCGCGCGCGCGCACACACACACACACACACACACGCGCGCGCACACACAGAGACTAACAAATAGCTCACACTAATTGAGCAACCTTTGTGTCTGAGAATCAGCCGACGTGACCAGATTTTGTTCTGTGTCTTGATGTTTATGCAGGAGTGTGTCTGTGTATGAAGAGAGGGTGTTTGAGAGTGTGTGTGTGTGTGTGTGTGTGTGTGTGTGTGTGTGTGTGTGTGTGTGTGTGTGTGTGTGTGTGTGTGTGTGTGTGTGTGTGGCCTAGCATTACTATCGTGTGGGGACCTACATCTGTTTACACAGTCACGTGTGGGGACTCACCTCCCTTATGGGGACATAATGGAGGTCCCCATGAGGGGAATCATTAATTTTAGGATGAAGACTTGGTAAGAGTAAGGTTAGAGGTAAGGATTAAGGTAAGGGTTAGGCATGTGTTGGTTATGGTTAAGGTTAGGATAAGTCTTCAGGAAATGCAGTAAGTCAATGTAATGTCCCCTGAAGTGATATAAAAGCATTTATTTTAATTGTGTAGCAGTCAGTTTATCATTCTGGCAGCACTGTTGAGCATTTTGAAAATGTATTGTCATGCCTCTGTGCAAGGCTGAGTCTTTCCATCTGTATAGCCACTGGTGTAAAGGAACTAAGTTCATAAACTCAAGTACTATACTTAGGTACAATGTTGAGATACTTGTACTCAAGTATTTCAATGTTTTGCTACGTTGTTCTTCTACTCCTCTACAATTCAGAGGTAAATGGTGTACTTTTACTCCACTACATGTATCGAATACCTTTAGTAACTTTACAGATGTGGAAGAATGATTAGACCCTCCAGAAAAACGCGGGCTAAAATCCTTGATTATGTGATTACACATGCAGGTTTTTACATGTTTTTATGCGTTGAAATTGCGGGAAGTTGCGAAATATGCGGAAATTGCAAAAAAAAGGATAGATTTTTTTTAAATATTGGGTTGTCTTATTTATTCTCTCTCATACACCAATATATTTAAAGCTATCAACGTTATGCAGAGAAGTGCCATCCTTAATCACACTCTCACACACACACACACACACACACACACACACACACACACACACACACACACACACACACACACACACACACACACACACACACACACACACACACACACACACACACACTTCTCCGCCTCATTCTGTTTTCATTTACTTGTTCGTTATCTGACCAGCTTCAATCTTGTAGGCTTCGTTTCTTGTCACCCTCGAAAGGGTTTTGGAGGTCGATGCCTCGGTGAACGTGAGTTGTTTGGCTTTCTTGTCCGCAGCAGCAGAAAGCATTTTCGAATGTTTGAATGAATCAAAGTGGGTCGTCACCGTGGATTTTCTCTTATGCTCCAACACAGTTGCACGGGGTGCAGAATAGTTTCCCCCCACTTTCGTGCGAGACATCGGAACTGCTTTGCCCGGTCTTTAGCAGAAATGTTCGTCGGTAAATGAGATGGATTAGATTTTTTTCATTTTGGTGTTTTCTCTCTCGTGTGAGCTCCACATGTTCACTCTACGGTGTTGTTTACCTTCTGTGATGCGCGAGCTGATGACGTTGCGTCATCATCATCATCATCATCATCATCATCATCATCATCATCATCATCATCACGAGTTAACTTTTTTCCCCCTCAACTTTGTGTGAAAAAATGCGGGGATTATGCGCCCTTTTAAAAATCTGCGCCATTTTGCGGTAAATTCTGCGATCGCAGAATCGCGTTTTTCTGGAGGGTCTAAATGATGTGAAATCTAATCAAGTGTTGAATCAGACTTTAGTTCTACCTGGAGTAAATCCACCAGCTACCCTGCAGTATACAAAGTCATTCAAACTAGCTGCACCTTTACCAGCTTTGAGAACACTTTCATGATCAATCATTATAAAACACATCATATATTATTCTGAAATGGACCAATCTGCACAACGACTACTTTTACTGTCGCTACTTTAAAATGCACCTTTGTACGTCTTTTATACATGAATATGTGTCCCCGGTGTGTCAGGGAACTCACCAAGTGTCAGAAAACACAACCCTCTCTCTTTTCCTCCATACCCAAATCTCTAAAAAACGGGGCTGCAACGGATCTGATACAGACTGATCCAGATTTGAAATATCTCTGACGTCAGAAACAAGGAGCTCCGCCTATATGGCCAACTCTCCACCTATCAGGGGAATGGGGGGTTGCCGTGGCATGGTAACAGCATGATAACAGCATGGTAACAGCATGGTAACATGACACTCGTACCTCGCCGCCTCCTTTGCAGGGGGGCGTGATCAGCTGCAGCTCATTTGCCACAGAATCAGCCCTTGCAAAAACAGGGCTGGAAAAGAGCAAATAGAGCGAAATGAGGCATGGCTAAAATGCATGATCTGTTTGGTATTTTGAAAAAAAAAATTCACAGACATGTTTTATATACAGTGGGGCAAAAAAGTATTTAGTCAGCCACCAATTGTGCAAGTTCTCCCACTTAAAAAGATGAGAGAGGCCTGTAATGTTCATCCTATGTACACTTCAACTATGAGAGACAAAATGAGAAAAAAAAATCCAGAAAATCACATTGTCTGATTTTTAAAGAATTTATTTGCAAATTATGGTGGAAAATAAGTATTTGGTCAATAACAAAAGTTAATCTCAATACTTTGTTATATACCCTTTGTTGGCAATGCCAGAGGTCAAACGTGTTCTGTAAGTCTTCACAAGGTTTTCACACACTGTTGCTGGTATGTTGGCCCATTCCTCCATGCGGATCTCCTCTAGAGCAGTGATGTTTCGCTGGGCAACACGGACCTTCAACTCCCTCCAAAGATTTTCTATGGGGTTGAGATCTGGAGACTGGCTAGGCCACTCCAGGACCTTGAAATGCTTCTTACGAAGCCACTCCTTCGTTGCCCGGGCGGTGTGTTTGGGATCATTGTCATGCTGATAGACCCAACCACATTTCATCTTCAATGCCCTTGCTGATGGAAGGAGGTTGTCACTCAAAATCTCACGATACATGGCCCCCTTCATTCTTTCCTTTACACGGATCAGTCGTCCTGGTCCCTTTGCAGAAAAACAGCCCCAAAGCATGATGTTTCCACCCCCATGTGTCACAGTAGGTATGGTGTTCTTTGGATGCAACTCAGCATTCTTTCTCCTCCAAACACGTCTAGTTGAGTTTTTACCAAACAGTTCTATTTTGGTTTCATCTGACCATATGACATTCTCCCAATCCTCTTCTGGATCATCTAAATGCTCTCTAGCAAACTTCAGACGGCCTGGACATGTACTGGCTTAAGCAGGGGGACACGTCTGGCACTGCAGGATTTGAGTCCCTGGCAGCGTGTGTGTTACTGATGGTAGCCTTTGTTACTTTGGTCCCAGCTCTCTGCAGGTAATTGACTAGGTCCCCCCCGTGTGGTTCTGGGATTCTTGCTCACCGTTCTTGTGATCATTTTGTCCCCACGGGGTGAGATCTTGCGTGGAGCCCCATATCGAGGGAGATTATGTCACGATCTGTCTGTGTTGTGTTTTGTCTTGTCTTTTTCTGTCTTTGGTTTCCTGTTTTATTTTGAAAAGTGTTCACCTCCTGTTTTGCCTGTTAGTTTCTGTCTGTTTTCCCTCCCTGATTACCCGATTGTGTTCACCTGGTGCCCCTGTGTTTTCTCCTCCCTCCTCACCTGTCTCTTGTTTGTTTGATTAGTCATGTGTGCATTTAGGTTCTGTGTTTTCTGTTAGTCTTTGTGAGTTCCTTGTTGTTGTTGGACTGTGTTCACTGGGAAGAGTTCTGTCTTTAAACCTTGATATAAAGGTATTTTCCTGTTAATCTGCATTTGGGTCCTGCTTGCCTCTCTCAACCCTGACAGATTATCAGTGGTCTTGTATGTCTTCCATTTTCTAATAATTGCTCCCACAGTTGATGTCTTCACACCAAGCTGCTTACCTATTGCAGATTCAGTCTTCCCAGCCTGGTGCAGGTCTACAATTTTGTTTCTGGTGTCCTTTGACGGCTCTTTGGTCTTGGCCATAGTGGAGTTTGGAGTGTGACTGTTTGAGGTTGTGGACAGGTGTCTTTTATACTGATAACGAGTTCAAACAGGTGCCGTGAATACAGGTAACGAGTGGAGGACAGAGGAGGCTCTTAAAGAAGAAGTTACAGGTCTGTGAGAGCCAGAAATCTTGTTTGTTTGTAGGTGACCAAATACTTATTTTACCGAGGAATTTACCAATTAATTCATTAGAAATCCTACAATGTGATTACCTGGATTCTTCCCCCCCATTCTGTCTCTGAAGTGTACCTTGGATGAAAATTACAGGCCTCTCATCTTTTTAAGTGGGACAACTTGCACAATTGGTGGCTGACTAAATACTTTTTTGCCCCACTGTAGGTATGGCCCTACAATATATTATTCAAATATAGCATGATAGATCCACTTTAAGTACATTTTGATGATAATACTTTTCTACTTTTACTTGAGGAACATTTTGATTGCAGGATTACACTCTGGTACTTCTACTTTCACTCAAGTACAATATCTGAGTACTGAGTACTTCTACTTTTACTCAAGTACAATATCTGAGTACTTCTACTTTTAACCAAGTACAAGATCTATACGTATACCACCTCTGTTTATAGCCTATGAATTAGAAGACGAAGGCTAAAGCTAACGTTAGCAGATAGTGACAATGTATGCTAGCTCGCTCAACGATTCCTTAAATAATATTGCGACTGAAAAACGTTTCAGTTCACATCACGCTCTGCCGCTCCGACAGGGAGTTCTGCTCTGAACACCTGAACGGCCCGTTCTAACAGCTGTTCACCAGCGGTCCAGTCTGTGCCACAGTGACTCCGGACCACACAGTTCATATTAACGAACGCACCATAGGTAATGTAGCTGTTGAAGCTAGACCCTCATCGCGGAGCAGCAGAGTTCAGCCGACAGACGGGAAGATTCGAGCATACACTTCGCGTTTCATTATAATATATAATACCCTAAACATATTTGTATTGCAGATCTACATGAATCACACAAACTACCTATTTTGGATTCAAAATGGCGAATTTCGCCGAAAGGTGACAAGTTTGCATCCCTGAAGAGGGCATTTGATTGGCTGTATGCAGAGTCAGAAGGCTCCAACTGCTCCGACCCAGCTGCTGCAGCAGACCTACTACATTGTAAAGTACAGGAGACTGGAAGGGTCGTCCTCAACGGTAGCTGCTCTTAGAACAAAAAAGCCACTCTAACATAATTTGTGGCAGTTCGTTTTTTATAATTATTACTGATTTTGCTTTAATTATAATTGTTCTTAAGTGAGAATTCAGAAAGAAATTCTAAAATTCAGATGAAAACAGAGTGCCCCTGGAGAGATTCGGGATGAAAGTGAGACTATCAGTACCAGTCCACAAAATTGTCCAATTAGACTATTACCTTTAGCATCAGTGGCATAGGGGAGAATTGTACATATATATATATGTGTGTGTGTGTGTGTGTGTGTGTGTGTGTGTGTGTGTGTGTGTGTGTGTGTGTGTGTGTGTGTGTGTGTGTGTGTGTGTGTGTGTGTGTGTGTGTGTGTGTGTGTGTGTGTGTGTGTAACCTATCATACACGATATGATCATATATCATCACATATTATTTATTGGGCTTTGACTTTCAACACAAATGTAGTCAAACTAAGCTAATCAGACTGTAGAAATGACCGGGGAACAGAATTGGAAGTCTTGGCCCTGGGGAGGGGGATAAATGGCCTAAACATTTAAAAATTGGAAAATGATTACGCCCACTTCAGGGATGGTGCATTGGGTCATTTGGGAGATATGTTGTATTGTGGGTTGGTACCAGTGTTGGGAAAGTTCACTTTCTACATGAACTAGTTCAGTTCACAATTCACACATTTTAAAATGAACTAGTTCAGTTCATAGTTCATAATTCAAAATGTTGAACTAAAGTTCATGGTTTCAAAAATGAACTAATTTATAGTTCATAGTTCTTTTTTCAATACGTTGCTGCGAGCTATTATTTGTCTCCTGTACGATGTTAATGGGCCATTTCAATTTTTACAATATCCTCAGAGGGCCGTACAAGTTATTGACCTCTGCTTAAAAAAACTAAAATCACAGCCCATTCATTTCATTCTGTGCAAAGAAAAAGCAACCTCTTAATCCAGATATCTCACCATGACTCGCGTATGCATGCACGTGCACGGTGTGGCGTGACCACAAAAACAGAAAGATATGGACACAAGATGTGTGCAAATGTATTTAGTTTCCTATCCATGTGAACATGATTTAAGTGGGGGGGGGACCTAACCTCCTCTAGGGGGGTCCGGGGGGCATGCTCCCCTGGGAAGATGTGTTGCACTTTGAGAGCAACATTAGGAGATCTATGGACACATCTCTCAACACCCAAACACAACTGTAAGCAGATTTTCTTTTAATGTATGGATATTTGACAAATCACTACCCTTTCAAACTGTATTCTTCTTTATTAATAACTGTCATATAGTATTTTATACCTGTTTACTTTATTCTCTTATTTTTTTTATAACTATAATGATCATATAAAGATGGGCCTTTACCTCACTGGTTGTAGACAAAGCTTCTTATATTCGTTAGGATAGCTAGCTAACCAGATGCTAATAATAACAACAAAGTTATTGACTGTATGACAGATGAGCAGATCGCCACTGGGCTTTCAACTAAAGACACAGACACGCAGAAACTGCGGCATGTGTATGGACTTATCGGTACTGCAATTTCTGAAGTGCTGGAGTGGCGTTCTGGTGCTCTCCGTCAGAACTGCACCCCTGTCAGTCGAGACATATACCACGTGATGACACGTTAGGCTCGTGTTGTGTTCAAGGACCCTGACCTTGGCCAGGAAAAACAGGCACTCGCTTGTTTAATTTTTTTGCGGTCTAGATTTCTTTCATTTTTTTATTTTTTGCGTGTGTTTATAAATTACCTCGAGGGCCGTACCAAATTGTCTCGCGGGCCGTATACGGCCGGAGGCCGGAGGTTTCCCACCCCTGCCGTAGAGTCTCACTCTGAGCGAGTGCTGCTGCAGAGCTCTGCTCTCGGCTTCGTCCATACTAATTCATTCATTCATTCAATGCTCGCCGGTTCCGCGGTTCCACATTGTTTGTTGTGAGGAGTCTGATATATTTAGTATATTTATATTTTAGTGCGACAGCCAGGGGTGACAGGCGCGTACGCGTCACAGGCAGCTTGCTGTTGCCAGATTGGGTGGTTTTCCGCATTATTTTGAAGCCTGTTTACGGTGTGTTTTAACTGGGTTTTCGGCTGAAAGGCATATGAAATCTGGCACACTTTTGAACGCCGTTATAATACAGTGCTGAGAATGAACGCACTTTTGAACGCCGTTATACAGCGCTGAGAATGAACGCGTTCTCAATTACGTTCATCTAGCGGAAATACAGTACGTTCAGTTCACGTTCGCCCAAAATATGAAGGTACATCACTGGTTGGTACCTATCATGAAATAAACCCCCCACCCCACCCACAATGCTAAATCTTTTCCCCCCTTTGGGGAACAACACTTTGCAACATCTGACAGGTGAACAACCAAAGTTCTAATGTAACAAAGTACATTTACATAATGCATTGTGGCTCCTGGTTGACTGCAAGCAAACCGTTGAAATCCCCAAGCAGACGATCATATTCAACACACCATCTGACAAGCAGTTAAACAGAGTTGTCGCAGGTATGTTTTTTCCTTTTTTATAAAATTATTATATTATATGATATTATATGATAATTTAGCTTGGTTTGTGTCAGGTTCCATCCAATAGTAGTCATACTTTTAGCTTTCTAGCTGTTAAGAACGTAGCTCAAACTAGCACACTAGCACTAGCACAGAGCACAACAAAGGGGTTTCAAAGCTGTTGGCAGAGATGTACAACTTGGAAACACCAGCAGGGCAGATCTTTTGTGGCACCCACACTACACTGGGCTTCAGCAGTGCCATGAATAAAGTGATGCGGTTGGTGGAGGCTGATATGAAGATGGAACAAGTGCTACAGAGTTTCATGGTGGATCTGGATGTAGACAGCAAGAATGCCAGTGTGGCTGGACAGGCACTGGACATGTGCCTCAAGTTGGTGACTCCTGAGTATGCCCACAAACCCTGGAACCGCTACAGGGAATTCCTCCTCTTCCTTGAGCAAAGGCAGGTATCCAGTGTGCTGCTTTCCTACAAAGACAGCAGGTGTGGGTGTCTCTCCAGGGTAGCAGCAGTCCTAATATACCACTTTGGCCATCTGACAGAGTTCCTGAGCCAGAACCCTCACATAAACAACCGCCTGGCCTGCCTCGTCAGAGAAGTGATGGAGCTTCCCTACCTCAAGGTGGTCCTCGTGGTGTTTGCCTGCCTGGGTGTGCACTTGGTGGAGCACTTCTATGCCAGAACCATAGAGAAAGATGCTACCCATACTCAGCTCAGGGAGTTCTACAAGGGACTGCATACAGGCTTGGGCGAGCCAATCAGCGACAACTACACTACGTTCACAACACCTGAGTATCCTGTAGTGTCTGACAAGCTTTTCAGTAGCGTCAAGAAGACCTACACAGAGGAGGTTCTGAACTCAGTGTCAGACGTGGCTGCTGAACACTTGGATGAAGTGAAGAAGCTGACAGATCTCATGCAGCCCCACCTGTAGACTGTCCTGGCCAGGCAGAGGAGGGACTATGGGATTGATGAGGAGACCTTCCCAATGGACTACCCTGTCAGTGAACTACAGACTGAAGAAGCTAGGCACACTGAACGCAGTCAGCAGGTCAATCATTTTACAGAAGAGCCAGGAGCTTAGCGATGGACAGATTCCGTCCTTCAGAGGTTTCAAGGCAGCAGCCCGAGCAAAAAGAGAGGTTGAACTCACCTGGAGTGAACTCATGAAGGCGAATTATTCGAGACCAGAAACAGGAGATGGCTCAAAGAAAGGAGAGGAAGAGACATGCTGGACACACTGACATCTAGAGGTGGCCCCTTCACTGACAGTGGGGAAGTTGAGAAGTTCCTTGTGGATGAAAGTCTGAACAACAACGCAAAGCTGCAGAGGATGAAGCTTGAGGTTCAGTTTGCCAGAGGAAGTACCACGCTTCTGCCTACAGTCGATCCTATCTTCAGAATCCAGGTGACACTGCCCAGTGGGAAGAGGAGGGGGACACCGGCACAGGAGTTTGGAGATGCTCTCATGGCGTAGGCAAGAGGAGTGCCCGAACCACACTGGAATAGGCAACACTCCAAGAAAGTCTTGAAAGGCTAAGAAAAATATGAGGTGCTACTTAAGACTGACAAGTTCAAGTTCCTTCCATGTCAATGTGACGGAATACAAATGATTTAACTGTTTTGTATTTGGAATACAAATCTAATCAAGTTTTCCAAATGAGTTTAGTCTTTTAGTCTTTTAGTCTTAGCAGACTGTAAGATCAGTGACTGCATAAGCAGCCAACAAAACACTCTTTGTGTTCTTTTTTTAATTTTAAAGAGGGATGGGGGATTATTTTCAAGATACAGAGTTACTTTGAGGTGTAACAGTTCTTCTATTAATAGTGTTTATTAATTCTCAAATGGGTTTGAAAGCATTCATTCAACAGCAGATAGGCAAGCAGTAAGCACAGCTTATGCATACCAGGCGGAATGTGCAGAAAATGCCACTTTTTGGGTTATTTTTCATTTTCAAGGAGTGGGGGGTTATTTTCAAGATACAGTTACTTTTGGTGTCAAAGTTCTTTTATTGATAGTGTTGATCAACTCCCAAATGGGTGTGTTGAAATTGTGAACTTGATGATTACCCCCCCCCTACCCAATGCCGATTGTGGTAAATGACTATGGACTGTAAAACACATCTGCAAATCAATTCATAGAAGCAATGCAAAGGAAACACGTTATCAATTCAGTGTGATAGAAACGGTCAGAGCAGCTGCGCAATACCGCTTCATTAAGTCACTTTGGAAAACACAGTTACATAATGCATTGAAATGTAAGATGAATGTTTGATAGAATCTTATTCCAATTGATATGGACACATCTCGCTCAATATACTCCTCTATACCCTCTGTTCTCCATCCACTCTATGATCACACACACACACACACACACACACACACACACACACACACACACACACACACACACACACACACACACACACACACACACACACACACACACACACACACACACACACACACACACACACACACACACACACACACACACACACACACACACACAGGCTCCATTCATTAGTCTGCCTGTGGTTCACAGCAGTGTGTGATGCAAGACGCTCTCTGTGGGCTAGGGTCTATTTGTAGCTGGTGGAGGTGGAGGTGGTCTCCACAGGCTAATTACTCCATTTAGTGTTGAGGTGTGCTGTAGTTCAGGTAGAGCTAAGAGGAGTAATTATGTCTACGGAAACAAAGGCCGATCCGGCTTCAGTTAGAGCGAGTTAAAAATCAATAACAGCGTTTAAAGTTTCCCCTGACGACATACACGACGGACGTATTGGGAGATTATTAAGCAAATATAAAGAAAATATTCTTGCAAAAAATATCTATCATGTTTTTTTTTTAATTGAAAGTGAAATACATTTTGAGGTAAACTCTGATTTAAAATAATGTTACCATAGTGTTTTTTACTTGCTCTGTGACTGTCAACATCTGTTTCATCAAACTAACAATCCAGCATTTATCACAGATGAACAACAATCACAATAGTAGCCCAGTCAAGGGCCTACTTTCTGTTGTGTTTCTCTTATCATAGTGAAGCCTCTCAAAAGGTCATTAATGAGAGCTAGCCGTGGTTGGACACATTGGGCAAAGTGTTGAACTTTGTGAAAAAGATGTGTTCATGAAATGTGTTTGAATGCAGTGGAATGAAAACAGAGCAGCGCTATGCAAAGGGCCTGACCCCAGACACGGCCCAACGCAGTCCTTCCCAGAGTCTGGGCCTGACCCCAGACACGGCCCAACGCAGTCCTTCCCAGAGTCTGGGCCTGACCCCAGACACGGCCCAACGCAGTCCTTCCCAGAGTCTGGGCCTGACCCCAGACACGGCCCAACGCAGTCCTTCCCAGAGTCTGGGCCTGACCCCAGACACGGCCCAACGCTGTCCTTCCCAGAGTCTGGGCCTGACCCCAGACACGGCCCAACGCAGTCCTTCCCAGAGTCTGGGCCTGACCCCAGACACGGCCCAACGCAGTCCTTCCCAGAGTCTGGGCCTGACCCCAGACACGGCCCAACGCAGTCCTTCCCAGAGTCTGGGCCTGACCCCGAACACGGCCCAACGCTGTCCTTCCCAGAGTCTGGGTCTGACCCCGAACACGGCCCAACGCTGTCCTTCCCAGAGTCTGGGCCTGACCCCAGACACGGCCCAACGCTGTCCTTCCCAGAGTCTGGGCCTGACCCCGAACACGGCCCAACGCTGTCCTTCCAAGAGTCTGGGCCTGACCCCAGACACGGCCCAACGCTGTCCTTCCCAGAGTCTGGGCCTGACCCCAGACACGGCCAACGCTGTCCTTCCCAGAGTCTGGGCCTGACCCCGAACACGGCCCAACGCTGTCCTTCCCAGAGTCTGGGCCTGACCCCGAACACGGCCCAACGCTGTCCTTCCCAGAGTCTGGGCCTGACCCCAGACACGGCCCAACGCTGTCCTTCCCAGAGTCTGGGCCTGACCCCAGACACGGCCCAACGCTGTCCTTCCCAGAGTCTGGGCCTGACCCCAGACACGGCCCAACGCAGTGCTTCCCAGAGTCTGGGCCTGACCCCGAACACGGCCCAATGCTGTCCTTCCCAGAGTCTGGGCCTGACCCCAGACACGGCCCAACGCAGTCCTTCCCAGAGTCTGGGTCGCAACGCTTTTTGTAAGATATTTAAAAACAGAATAAACAGATGCCAAACATGTACTCTGCAAACCCCAATATCTCCATCAATTATACGCACATGTCCTTAATATTAATAAATCATAGATAAATATTGTTGCCTTTAGATTTTAAAAGTATACATGTCACAATGTAAACAAATGATAAAGAGACGCTGCACCAGCAACATGTACATTTGTGTTTTTGTGATCTTTTGGACAATAAACCTCTGTTGTTGCACCGGACCTTCTCCTCCGTCCCTTTATAAACGGTGTGTTAGCAGAGAGGCTCACAAGCTATATAACTGTTCATAAGAAATCAAACAACAGCTGATGGTAGCGAATGTAACGTGACTTGACAGACAATGAAAAGAGCTGATATTTTAACAAACAATAAGTGGTAAACTAAAGAACAACGCTCAAAGCAGCAGAGCTAGTTCACATGGCTCACTGGATCCTCAGTTGCAAAGTCTATCCATCATGGACCCTGGTGTCCAATGGTGTGCTTGGGAGATTTAGATGCACTGAATAAAAAGAATGCCTCAGGTGTGTTGTAAGGAAACTAAAATAGTAGTCCTCATCTCAGTCCTGTTTAGCTGCAGGTAGGAGGATGTGTTTTAAAAAGACATATATATATATATATAATTATATATATATGAACATGCTCAGTCGGTCTGAGTGACAACAGTGTGTTTTTGGCATGGATGTTCTTCCCACGTCAGTCTGAGGAGTTTTTATTTAGTTCAGGAATTGTTCCTCAGCTTCAGATTTATTTTCAAAAGGCTTACAAACTCAGAAACATTGGAGAAGGCCACGAGTCAACGCCAAACACAAACAACACAATTTACTTTCAATTTGACCGCCGCCTCAATCAAAGCCGAACCTCGATAAGGTAGCAACCCTTTTAAAGATCCAACGGGCTTTGTAATCAAACTTTAATTTGGCTTTCATGTCGGTTCAGAAAGTTATATGGTAGCCCATTTCTGTCTAGTCAGTGATAGATAAAACATAAATGCATGAATATATTTTTTGATCTAAAGCAAAGGCTTTTATTTACTGCCACATATTATGCAAATGGAAAATGCAAATGGTCATTACAACAGCGAGTCCGTGCTCACTGCGCCGCTACATTGTGCCCATGGCGCTTTCATGTCTAATCAAAGACGGAAAAGCCAAGTTGCTATCAGTGATATCAAAGGCCTCTTCTGAAACACAATACAATCTTATATCCATCCCAATTATGGGACTCTTTTTCTTCCATAATAAAAACAACTGGGAGCTGGCTTCAAAGAAAGGAGAAATTGCACAGGCTGTTAGTCTGAGTTTGTCACACAGAGGAACATCAGCACACGCGCACACACACACACACGTGCGCGCACACACACACACGCGCGCGCGTGCGCACACACACACACACGCACGCACTGTGTTGTTTTCCTGGCTCAGGGTCACTCTGGGATGTAAAGACAGCAGCAGATGACCTTCAATGCCACGTACACTTAGCCACACCTTATCTTCATTAACTAAACAATCATTTATTTATCCCTCTGGAAACTTTATGGAAATTCTGTCTTTAGGGAAGGTGGTCCCCTTTGGCTGAGACTAGTCCACTAATAACGGCCGGGCACTATTTCACACAGCATCCTGTATTTAATGAGGTTGTTTTTGCCGCAAAATGCAGACTAAACACGAAATGTGTCAGAAAGAAGAGATTGTGGTCAAATCAATAAGTATATCTCATATGAATGTCCTCTATTAGAAAACCCTGGTTTCTTTCTCTATAGATATAACCTTGAGTTTTAGGATATGTTGTATCTGTAGAGTTTCCCTGTGTTTCCCCATGAGTACTTAACATAACAAGTATTAGTGCAGCCTATTGAAACGATGTCTTTACTGTAGGTCATACAACTCAAAGCTCTTTCCTTTTTCTGCATAAGTACATTAACACGGGTTAGCAGAGACTTTATTTCTTCAAATGTGATATGTTTGTGGTCTTGAAAGAACAACATGCATTGTGTACTCGATGAAAGGAAACACCAATGAGAACAAGGGTTTCAGAATGTATTTGGAATGAATGTGTCTTCAATAGCTTTCAACAGATCTGTACTGCTCTGTAAGATGATGGTATTTATGTTGCTCTTGACATTGAGACATTGTGTATGTGGAGGTAGCCATATTGGATCAAAGGGGACAGAAGTCTTCCACAGCATCACAGTGCAGAGTCCACGCCTCATGACCGTCCCTCCTCTGCTCTGAGCACACATCATATCTATGGATTGATAGTTCCAGGTAAGAACAAAATATCACCATAAACTTCAAATATAGATACTCAAATCAAATCAAATCAAGTTTTATTTATATAGCACATTTATAAACGATTTTTGGTGGAGCCAAAGTGCTGTACATATAATAAAAATAGCCTACAGTAGAGACACTTTACAGCTAATAAGCAGCACAGATTGTTCAGGTCTCAGGTCAGTGTCTCTCAGCAGCTCCCGGCTACTTCCTGTCACCTCCTTCACTTGTTATTTACCTTGCGCCGTGCACTGTGCACTGTGCTCAGTTTGCAGAGTGTGTGTAGGGATTAGAGCCCTGTGTATATGCATGGAGCAGTGTTTGTTCATTGTCAGCAGTGTAAATCCACACAGTCCTGGAGGCGCTGAGCTCTGAGCTCATCAGGTGAAGAGGAAGAACGGGAGGAAGCTGGTGAGGACTGCCAACCTGGCAACCTGAGAGTAAACACGGCTAATGTAGACCGGCGTGTGAGTGCCACATGTCATCACTGACACTATATTTACATTTCTTCATACAACTCCAACACTTATTGGCCTTGTACTCTGAAAAAGCTGAAACGTTGACCTGAAAAAAAATATTTCACATAAGTGAAGTGTATACGTGAGTTGAAAGCAATAATATAACTTATCGATATTATTGCTTTCAACTAACGTAATAAAGTTATGTGAAATGTGTTGTCATGATACATTTAATTGCAGTCAACGCTTCAGATTTGTATGTGTAGGTCTTTTTGTCATTTTATTAAATGAATAATATTTAGTCTTAAGATCACATGTTCCAAGTATCCGAGCTTGCATCATAGTCAGATTGTATTAAGCTAAAAGACAAATTATCTGATTTCTGTTTTGCAAATGCCCTTATTAAATGTATATCAAATGGTATGTTTTATATTATTAAACACAATTTTGAAATCATTTGATCCATTTGTAAACAATGGGCAATCCTGACATAGTGGTCACATGACTTAAGGGCTCTGGCTGAGCAATCTGCCACTTTTACCAAGCCATGTACCTTTTGATTCCACTTGATTTTCATTTCGGCCCCATAGCTTCCCAGTATTGATTACAGCTTCCAGCAAATCTTCCACCAGCAGCAGCACCAAAACTCAATTCCACTAGGTTGAGCCAACTCGCAGTGATTATGCGAACATACCAACGAGTGGGGAGTGAGGAAGACGGGCGGCGAGAGACAAATGAGACGATGGAAGAGAGAGGAAGAGAAGCAGCTGCCTGGCTGAGAGTAATGAGTGGAGTGCAGAGTGTGTGTGTGTGTGTGTGTGTGTGTGTGTGTGTGTGTGTGTGTGTGTGTGTGTGTGTGTGTGTGTGTGTGTGTGTGTGTGTGTGTGTGTGTGTGTGTGTGTGTGTGTGTGTGTGTGTGTGTGGTGTGTGTGTGTGTAAAGCGTGATTACCATTACCCTCCTGCCTCTACGTGCATTGTGTGTCACTTTGTGGTTTCAAGTATTACTAATACTACTATTACCCTCACTTTAATCTCCTAATAACTCCTAAACAGTTTCCTGTAAAGAATGTGGTACTTATCATATGAACAACACAGTGTTAAACTATGAGAACAGTTCAGTTAGACTGCAAGCAAGCACACCTTAAGCATATGAAGACGTTTCCAAAAAAGGATTGAACATTCTCTTCTGAATTGCATTAAGGAAGAGTCTTAGGCTATATTTATTGATATCTACATTGCAGTTGACATTGGAGGTCAATCAAATAGAACAGGGATCCATAGTGGTGCAGCAGAGTGAGTGAGGTGAACACTGATGGTGCGTGATAAGGCCTGGCACACAGTTACACTGACACAACTGAAACGTTGACTTTAATCAAATGTATTATGTCAACAGATTTCACATAACTGTATTAGGTTAGTTTAAAGCATAATATTAGGTTGAACCTAATATTATTTATTTAAACTTAATAATATTGGTTCCAACTAATATTATTGATATTAATTGGAACAGATTTCACAGATTTCACAGTTATGTGAAATCTGTTGACATACTGTAATACATTTAATTAAAGGTCAATGTTTTAGTTTCTTCAGTGCACCCTCATGCTTTGTACCAAAATGATCAGATTGTGTTCATGGAAACGGCTCAGAACAAAAGTTCAAAAAAGTATACGAACAGGGTTTCACAAATTGTTGCCAAATAGGCAGACCGACATGTGTTTAATTGATCAGTTATGAGATAATCGATGAAGGCACTTTCAGTATATTGCCCTTTGACTTTGAGTAACGTTCCTGTGTCCTGGTGTCGTGAATTTAGCTCAGTACTGGGACAGATCCTATATGACAGAAAATAGAACTAAACATAAGAAGAAGGGTCAACTAGAAAGAGGAAATTAACCAGTGGCGTTTTCTCCTGGAGGCCAAGGGAAGCCAGGCTTCCCCTGTTTTTTAGGATTGTAGTTAGATAAATAAAAACACTTGGTTTAGTTTCGGTAATTCTTCTTTGCTGTGTGTTGCTGCCGGCAATGGTGAAAACCATTGACCAATCAGATGAGGCTCACGTCATGCCCCTGCTAACCTGTGATTGGTCAGAGCCATGCCAAGGGAAGCCAGAGGCGGCAGGCCCAGCTCCAGGATGAAATGACTGGAGTGGCTGTTAAAAAATCTGAGGGGGCGATTTTTTTTTCACAACAACGAAAAATACTGACAATGTAATGAAATGACACACCAAGCTACTCTAGTCATGTCGGGATTAAAGAACAATGTATCTGGTTGATTTTTAATTTTAGGATTGAATGTTCAAATCAAGGCCTAAAACCTAGCATTTCATAAGAAAGTGACTAATATATAAACCAAATGTAATATTGGATCAAACACTACACCAAATGGACAGACACAGATTAAAAAATACAAATAAAGTCCCCTGGTTTGTCTCTAACTGCCATGAGATCAAATCAATGTTCCAAAATCATTGTACCAATACGGTTTATATGATACACAACATACACACATGCATTTCCAAACATCTGGACTACCTATGTTGCAAATGTATTATCTTTTCAATTTACACACGGCATCTATTGCACGTCTGTCCGTCCTGGGAGAGGGATCCCTCCTCTGTTGCTCTCCCTGAGGTTTCTCCCATGTTCCCTTTAAACTGTGGGTTTTCTTCGGAAGTTTTTCCTTGTACGATGTGAGGGTCTAAGGACAGAGGGTGTCGTATTGTCATACTGATATTCTGTACACACTGTGAAGACCACTGAGACAAATGTAACATTTGTGATATTGGGCTATATAAATAAACATTGATTGATTGATTGATATTATTATTATAGTAAAAGGGCTCGCTTTGGCAAAATCCTGATCCCTACAGGCAGCCCTAAATAATAACAGGTAACCATCATGTGTGGTGCTATCTGTAGTTGTCTGTATTATTTTTTGTTGATTTCATATTGTTTTCACAGAGCTGTGCAAATGAATAGCCCCCTGGGGACAATACATCTAATTTAATATTCAATCTCACACTGGGCGATTGAGAACATAAATTCGTAACTTACCTCGTTTAAAGCACTTTTGTTGTAATACTATGGATTTAGTTGACACTACTAGCCGAGTTTCTTCTAGAGAAGTAGAAGTAGAGGTAGAAGAAGAAGTAGTAGAAGAAGAAATACGCTAACGCTACTAACAGGCACAACACTGTTACTCTGTTTTTACTGACATCATGTAACATTTTATTTCACCTTGCTCTATGTTTTTTAACGAACATTCAAAAACGGGAACATTTTCGGGAGTTTCAACTGGCCACCGAAAACGGGGACTTTGCCCGGAAAACAAGGACGTTTTGGTCACCCATCCGACTGTGTTTACAGCTAAGCACACACGCTAACATTAACGGCCCGTCCACACTACAGCTTCGACAGCTTCAAAAACGGTTTCCAACACTTCTGCCCATTCACATTGAATGGGGTGACGTCACTTTTCGCCGAACTGCATTGTGGGAAGCAGAGCGGAGCTTTCCTGGCGTTTCAGGCTGCAAAAGTTGAGCAATGTTCAACTTGTGAAGCTTCTGAAGCTTTCGGTGGAAGCGTCAGCCAATCACATCATATGCCAGTACAAGCTCTGTGTGTCAGGGGCGGGAGATTCATGTGATTGGTTGTTGGTCGAGCTTCAGACACGCCGAGTTCCAAGCTTTTTTTAAGCTGTAGTGTGGACGGGCCGTAGACGAGGCTTTTTTACACGTTGCTTGACTGCCTGCCCACATATCTGATCTAAACATAGTAACGTGTATTGGGGAAGATAATTATTTTAAGTTATTATTTAATAATTGTGACAGTTATTGTACATTTTGATGGATGACTGATGCTCAAGGTGAGGGGGCAAATAATACAACTGAGGGGGCAATGCCCCCTTTTTCCCCCTCGTGGTGCCGGGCCTGGGTTGGCTGCATACATTAATAAGAAAATGCTTAAATGAATAAAACGAGAGTTTCGGCTGGAGAGGGCGTGCGGACCTGTCGGTTAGATCAGGGGTTCCCAAACTTTGCCATGCCAAGGACCCCCATATAGCATGATCGTCTGGCGGGGACCCCCCTGTTGCAATTTTTTTTTTTAAATGATGAGTACATTATGATGGAAAATATGACAAATTAATCATACAGCTTAATACATTTTCTTAATATATATTTGTATTAATAATTAATAATCAGTTATTCTTCTAATTTTTGTATTTATCTTTTGTTTGTCATTCATTACATTGATTGTGTCTTCTGTTATAAACATTCTTAACACAATATTAAACATTAATAACAACAGTAAACATATTTTAAAAGCATTTTTAAAGTGATTTCTGTCTTTATAATATTATATAATTTTGAACAGTAATATGAACAATTAACATATATTTTTTGCATTTTTGAAAGCTATTTATATATAATATTCAACAGTAATATTAACAATAAACATATTTATATTCATATATATAAACATCAATATTTGCTACATCCGTGCTCTCATCCAGCTGCAGAAATATTCACTAGCTCTCACTTGCTCCAGAAGCTGAGCAGATACTCAGTTTCACTCTCAGTAGCGGCAGCTCAATTCTGATTGGCTTGAAGGGCGGTCGTGTGATTTAAAAACAATAAAATAAAATATTAATAAATACAAAATATTAAAAGATTGGCATCAAAGGATACATAGATTGATAGATATGCAGTTATTTATAACATCTAAAAAAAAAATGTAAAAAAAACCTTTACTTTAAAAAAAGAAAAAAAATCCCCTTTCCCTCAAACGTTGCGTGACCCCCCTGGTGCCCACTGGCGGCCCCCCGGGGGGTCGGGGCCCCCACTTTGAAAAACACTGGGTTAGATAAAAGGCGTGTGTAAGTCCTGCATCTGTATGATACAAGTGTGTTTAAAATGATACTGGGCGCTGTAATCACTCATCTGGTTACGTTATTACATTGACCACCACACCCCCGACCCAAAAAGAAAGGAGTATTATTGGCTTTCCCTAATTTTTTCCCCACGCCACGCTACTGAAAATAACCAATAGGGGAGGAAATAGAAGGGAATGGGAGGAAAGATCGGAGGAAACACGAGAGAGCTGTAGCTTTTGCACTTCAAGATGCCAACTGGATTTGTTAGATTTCATAAAAAGAATTGGAATCACAACCTTGCATTCAAGTATGCACCTACAGTATGTGCTGTACAATAACTGGTATCAGAACATGTATCGGGGCAGTTAGTGTATCCACAGTTTGATTGACATGCATGTTTGAATATCATTTGAATTAAGAGAGGGAGACAATCAATAGCTTTTTCTATCTATTTTAAAAATAAGGAAAAGGATTCAGTGTTTCAAAAGACTGAAATTGGGATCAGTAACTGATTTTTTTTATATATATATATATATATTTTATACTTTATTAATCCCCATGGGGAAATTGTTTCTCTGCATTTGACCCATCCTGTGTTAGGAGCAGTGTGCTGCCATTTTGAACGGCGCCCGGGGAGCAGTGTAGGGAACGGTGCCTTGCTCAGGGACACCTCAGTAGCACTTGGTCTTGCCGGGACTTGAACTGGTGACCTTCCAGTTGCCAAGCCAAGTCCCAATCGACTTCGCCACCACCGCCCCACTGGTAACCTTCCAACCAGAGAGGAGGTACAAGTAATCAGTGAAATAAGCCTCTGTGGCATTAGCTTGAAATGAAAATTCATTCAACTGATTCAACACGCCTGACGACGGGAAAAAAACAGGTGACACGATGTTTACTGAAATATAACTCGTGCAACAAGAGAGGTTCGCAGAGCTGGTTTAAGTTTGCAATTTAATCCATCATCCAGCCCCAGTGGAGAGAGTTGTAAAACTACAAATATAAGCATTCTCGTTAAGGGAAACAGAGACAGTCTTCCCAAATAAAACCAGTGGTTTGTCCAAGCTTGTTTTTGAGTTCAGGTCTATTGGCTTATTATTGCCCCTAGTGGCAGTAAGGGGGATATCCACTGTTGAACTTTCAGTGGATTAACAGTGTTTCTCCACTGAAAATGCTGAAACGTTGACTTTAACTAAATGTATTAACTCAACTGATTTAACATAACTGTATTAGGTTAGTTGAACACAATAATATCAAGTTTAAATAAGAAAACATTAGGTTCAGCTTTCAACTAACCTTATACAGTTATCTAACATATATTGACATAACACATTTAATTAAAATCAACGTTTCAGTTGTTTCAGTGCTCTTTCACCCACAATGAGCAGGAAGTCCTCTCCAGCATGGAACAAATCAAATCAAGTTTTATTTATAAACGATTTTTGGTCGAGCCAAAGTGCTGTACATATAATAAAAATAGCCTACAGTCACTTCAACACTGAGAAGAAGCTGTATTTGAAAACTACACCAAGGTGAACTTTAGATCTTATGTTGAAACGGAAGAGGACTTGGTTTGAAATGTCTTAGATAAACAAATAAAAACAATCAACTGTAAATCCTAAACCACTAGTTATGTATTTGTTCCATAAATCAGTGCCCACTTGTGTATTTTTGCTATGCTGTAGCTTGACATGAATGTCATCGTGTAATAATGCACATTTCAAAAGGCAGCCGATCTGAATACTTGAACACTCTGAACACTGAAATCTCTGCCAGCAGGCTTCAGCTGAACTGACATCAATACTCTGGTATATTTAGGTCCCTTTTATAATCAGAGAACTGTAATTAGTCATTTCACACATTCAACCCAGCAGCTAGGGGCATCTTTGTGTGGAGACACGTTGGTGCTGTTTCAATAAGGACACGCAGTCAGCTGAGCTTAGTGCACCAAGACCACTGAGCATTTCCATTGCAGGGCCTCGCTCGGTTTACGGTATAGTTAGGCCTTGTTAGGACTGGCTCACTTTATGCTGCGTTTCCATTACAGTTTAGTAGCTGGGGCAGTAACTATAGTAACGCAGTGTGGGCATCTTCAATGCGAAACACAAAACCAACATCAGCCGTTAGCTGTTAGCACTCAGAGCTCACTGCTCTTCATATCTGTTCAGAAACTAGACAAAAGTTAAACAAGTACAAACCACAGACTGCCTGTGTCATGGCGAATACAGTCGCTGGTTTATTTATGTCTGTAGGCCGTTGTTGTGAGTGTGGACGGTCGGAGCATATACAACGTTTGTTTGCTTAGCCGATCTCCATTTAGAAAACACGCATTTTAAAAGGGTTTTTCGCCTGCCGTCTGTCTGTAGTCTTGTCAAAGCATTAATTCATGGTTTTTACTAACCGGTATCAGTATGTTGTTAATTCGGCATCATTTTGAAACGTGTATTACAATTAAATCACGGTCAAATATGTTCATCTTGTTGTAGTTGTAGCCCCCTTGCCAGCTATTCTCTCTCTAGTTTAGCATACTCAGCCCGACTCAGCCTGGTTGTTGGCCCGCTAATAACCTCGATTTTATGGGGCCAGAAAACTGTGAAATAGTACCCGCTAGCCGGAACTATGCCTAGTGGAAATGCAACGAAAAACCGCGCTACGCGCTCTAGTGGAACAACCCAGTCTCACGGCATTTCGTGTTCACCAACACGACATTTAATCTATTGATTCGTGTTCACCAACACGATTTCCCCCTTTTTTTCGTGTTGCACAGCACGATTTAAAAAGCAATTTATTTCTACTGGTAATGTGTTTCGTGCCTGCAGCACGTCTTTTTCTCCGGTCGGGTCGTGGAAGATCGGAAGCTGTGTGGTTCATAAAAACATGTTCTTACTCAATATCAAGCCACGATTATTGCTTTTCTTTTAAATCGTATAATTTCGAACTTTTGTTTCCGTCTGTGAGGAAAATAAATGGGGCTCAGAGCCTCAGAATACTGAAATCTGTATTTTTTAAATCTTTTTTTCCTTCTAATTTGTTATTCTTTTCAAAATAACACACTGTTATTTACTCACTAATAACACACAATTATCCTTGCTTTTATTTATTGGTTTAATTCCATAATCTCGGGCTTTTTTGGCGTCCGTCAGGAACTGAATTTCAAAATAAAAATAACCGGAAACAGACTGGGTTGAGTGGAAATGCGCCATTAGACCCACATCCAACAACAAGACCCCCACAAAGCAGCAGCAACCCTGTGCCCCACTTGTGCCCCACTTATCTTAGCGATACTAATAACTCCCCTTTTGAGATATTGTCTACTTCTTGGAAGACAATATCATCACAACAGTTTTCTTTTGTGTATTTGAAGTTGGCTATGGCAGTTAACAAAGCTAACAATGCATGAATGCAGTGTTCCCATATGAAACGGACTATAACCAGGAACAACTCTGTTCAATGTATTGTTATTGAGGCTCACACTTCGTTAAGAAGCCCGTGTGATCCCTGGATTTTCTTTGGAGAACAGAATAAGGCAGAGCTGTGAATTTGATTTGGGGGGAACAAGGGCAAAATAAATTATCCCAAAATGACTTGAGCCTGCAAAAGATAATAGGGATTATTTATTGTGCATGCAACACATTTCAAACATGAATGCTGTGAAACACAATGCGATTATTCCATCTTGCTTATTTTTACTAATGAAAACATATCATACTAACATTACCTGAGCATTCATGAGGCCTATAGGACTCGCAAATGTATGTGAAATTGACATCCTCTATGCAACAAAGTGCCACCATCTGTAATGCGCAGGCAAGCAGCCATTTTTAGGAACACGCCCCTTGTCATGTAGATCATAGATAGATCATAGTAGTAGTAGTACATGCTTGTTAGAAATTAAAATCAATGTTGATATGGCGTAATTTGAATTAAATACACTATTTAATTTAAATCAGTTTTATTCTGAAAAAAACGGAAGTTCACACTTCCGTTATTAACTTAACACTTTTATTCTGAAAATTATTCACTTCCGGTTAGCATTAGCATGTGGCGAAATGCTACGTTTTGAAACCGTGAATTGAAGATGAAATGACATGTGATGTTGTACACTAAACACACTGGGGTTAGCACTCATTTATTGACGCTGAATAACGTTGATCAGGGAATGTTTAAATAACCACAGATACCAGAATGATGTAATTTAGCAACAGAAAAGGGCAGGAATTGCATTGGACCCGCCCCCCACGACGCCGGCCAATAAGAGAAGACCTCAGATGACAACAGGAAAGGCAAGCCAAGAATCGAGCTCTTCTACCCCCTGTCCTCGGCAGACTTAACACATGTGGAGAGCTCCTCCACTCGCACATTTCATTTGTACACCACCGCATCTTTTGTGTAATTAAATGCTGTTATTTTGTATAAGCTTCCCTTGACTCTTTTTAGTCTCTCCGGCTCTCAGGGTTCTAGAATTGCTTTCACACTACACCAGACTGCATGACTGCACAAAGACAAACTCCTATACAAAAACTAAACTTCATCAGCAGATTTTCAGTTATGGCGCATTTCCACTGCAGCGGGTAGCCCCGTTTATGCGTCCTGAACCGTCCTCAAGCGGCCAGGCCAGTTTTTGGTGGCATTTCCATATAGCCTAGTACCGGCTAGCGGGTACTTTTTCCCTCTTTTTCCGGCCCCATAAAATCGTGGTTCTATCAGACCAGGCCAGGGCTGTGACGTCAACACTCGACTACTGATTGGTCAGAGAGAATCGTCACAAGACCACGCGCGAGATCGTCCCTAGCGTCGCATATAGATCTAGAAGCAAGCTTGCAGCATTTTGTAAACGGAGGAGCTACAAAAAAGGCAACGTCGAAGAAAAGCACACCGTGGTCGACCGAGGAGGTGACGACGTTCCTTAATCTCATTGGGGATTATAGAATCCAGCGTGAGCTCGACGGAACAACGCGAAATGTGAAAGTGTTCCAGGATTTCTCTGCACAGATGTCCGAACGCGGATTTTCGAGGACTTTCCTGCGATGTAGGGAAAACGGCAACGGCTTTACTGGAGTCCCTTCAAGGTACGCTCACTTCTAACAAAGAAGTCTATTTTATCCTTACATTAATGTTCGACAACCCGTGCTTTTATGGAGCCCCGAAGAGCTACATAGCTAGCTAAGGCAGATAGCCTTAGCTAGAGCTAGTGTTTGCTAACACCATATGTGCCATTGTTTACGTTCAGTTTTTCTTTTCCATAGTTGTTGTTGCTATTTAGTATTGTGCTGCAGTAGTTTGTGGAATTATCAAGTCATTTTGCTGTTCTAGATGATTACATTGGGACTCGTGAGGAGGAACATTCCCGAACAACGGGTGATGGCAGTGTTCCGTCCACATCGTCATCGAATCCAGAACGGACCCCAGCCGAAGACCCTAACCCGACTCAACCACCAACACCGAGTGCCATCACGACACCGCAGCGTGTGGTTCTAGGTAAGAAATAGAAATGGCAAAGCGACTGGAATTGTGTTTTGTTTTTTTAAACCTTGGATCATCCATCAACAGTAATTAAAATAAGCTATACCACTGTGTGGAAATGCTCTGTTACAAGTAAAGTCTTAGCTAGTAAGCAGCTAGTACAGTTGTGTGTGACATCCTATCATATACATATATTTATATTCATTATCAACAGGCTGGACATAATGTGATTCACTTTCACAATCATTGTAAACATCTAGGGCCAGAACTTTCTTTAGTTCACCTTACTGTTGTTCTGTTTATACATGTTATTCTTATATCCTTGTGTGACCTGTACCTGTCCTGTGTTTTTTCCTTATTGCTAATTATTATCTTATTGTCACCCAGGCAAGAGGAATGAGGAGGAGAGGATCGGGCCCAGCAGGAACGGCACCATGACTGGGCAGCCGACTGGCCCGTCTCCTCCGTGATACTTCAAAAAACCGTAAAATAGTTATTGTACATATTATATATTTTATCTAGTTAATTTTTAAATGCAACATTTGTACTTCCTTGTTTATTTATTTTCTTAAAAATGTTCATTTTATATTTACAAATCCATGTATATTTATGCTGGCTGCAATACAGTTTTACATTTTTTATTTGTATTGTTTAATGGCATGCCTTTTTGATACAACATTTTTTTTGTATTGTTATACTGCCATCAATAAAGTACTTCTTTGACTTATCTTATCTCTTGTTGATAATGAATGGCACCCAACAGAAAAAAATCAGATTCACATAATCTTGATTTAGAGAAGATATAAACATACATGAATTTTTAAAGCAATAACAAACACCATCAGTTAGGAAAAAGCCCCTTAGTTTTAAGAGATTTAAAGCAAGAAATTGAGTTTGCTAGCTTGAGGCCCTCCTCTAAAACATTATTACATGTTTATTTTGTAATAGTATTAAGAATACATGATAAATATATCATACATGTAGAAATTGCTCAATTGTAATACCCTCGTTCTACTAGACTCAAACACATTCCTTATATACTTCAAAGACGAGAACAAAATAAACCTATAACCCATTCAAGCTTTTAAACATGTCTAGAAGAAAGATTGAGGTTATATTTAATATATTATTTTATATTGTGGATACTTTAGCCTCCATCCATGTTTACAATTGTCCACACTATTTTACACTTGCATTTATGAATATAGTGTTGCCGTGTTTTACACTTTAGTATTTATGTTTATAGTTAGCTTTGATATTTGCTTAATTGATTAGAAAGATTTTCTTTTCATGATCTGATATTTCCTCAAATGTTATTATGGGGCAGTACTTACTGGTGCTTGAATTTCAAATATTCAATTTAGATAATATTTGTTTAAAACATTTGACAAACACATGTATATGAAAAAAAAAGGATTTATTTATGTTCAATACAATGAATACAATACAATGCTTGCTGTGATCACTTTCCTTCTTGCTGTGATAACAAGCCACACACCAAGAAACAAGTAAACGATCGCTTCCACATCCTCCATTGTTTTGTGAGTTGTGTCGCATTGAAGATGACGCCACTGCAGTTTTACCCAGCGTCGCTCCGACCAAAAAGCTGATCGCCCCGCCTACACTGCGTTGCTACCCCAGGTCCTAAACTGTAATGGAAATGCGCCACGGCCTCGGCCGGCCAGCGAGGCAGCCCGAGGCCTGAGCGAGGACGCTTAGGGATGCTTAAACGGGGCTACCCCGCTGCAGTGGAAATGCGCCATTAGAAAGTCTGGCTGTTTGGACGTTTTGATTGACAAATGATCTCAGGGAGGTGTGGGGTAAAAAACCCACAGCAATGACCTCTAAGCATCGCAGGCAGGGGTGTATAAACAACTCTTTACATTCTGAACCAGAACCTGTCAGACCTTTGCATATCAAATGTGTGCAGCTCTTGACAAATGAGGTCCAGCAAGTTTAGCAGAGGATGTGAAATGAATCATGATGGATAACCGGTCTCTGAGATCTGGACCCAGTCCTCATCGGCCTACAAATGAAGCGGCAAATACTGGAGATAGACACACTACTACAAACATACACACATTATACACACATTACAAGCCAACTCCATAGCAGAGATTCATTCAGGACCGAACACACACACAGAGGTAATACTGTAGGAGAAACCAGAACACAACTCTCAGAGTTCACATTCAGGTCAAAGCCCAGAGCGAGGGACAGAGAGAAAAGGGTGATAACAAAGTGAGTTTAAAGTGAATTTGTAAAGCCTCTTCAGGAACTTATCTGGTTGGCACCTATTCTCCATAGAATCCAAAGATAATTTCATAGTTTCATCTATTTCTATGTGTTTAAGCCTTTTAGGGTTAAGTACCCTTGGCTGAGGGCACACAGGTGCATTCCCATGGGGGGGCCGGGGGTTTGAGTAGGTGGCTGCCGCAGTTCTGCTCAGATGAGACGAGAACGGCATGTCCTTGGGGATATTTTCCTTTTCTGCTCTGCTGTAGCACAAGGCAGCAGGAGGTATGAGCGAGTCTTCAGTGGGAACCCAGGGGACTCTCATTAAAATGGTGCCAGAAACCCCTGCTGCGGGATGAGCATACATTAAAATACAGTATATTATAAAAACACCTATACGTAAAGCACCTTTAGGTGAAGGGTTTTACTTCTACACTTTCAACAGATTACTGTGAAAAAACCAGGTTACGGCGTGAATAGGACATGCGCTGCTACTTTAGAGCTGACTATGTTCAGATGGTGAGTAATCAGAGAACACATGTTCATACAGTCAATGCCATGCCACAAAGGAGCATCAAATGTTGAAGTAAAATGTATAATTATTAGGGCTGTCTAGTTAACGCGTTAACGCAAAAACAAATTTACGCCACTAATTATTTTAACGCGATTAACGCACGTGTATTTTTTGTCCTCGGCTGCCCCGTAGTTTCAGAGCGCATCGAGTTTAAAATACCATCTACAAGCTGATGCTGACAGCCCCGCTCCTGCCGCCCGCAGACCACACTTCCACGGCAGCCAGACAGCGGGACATTGTACGAGAAGTCAGCACACTCAGCACGGGTAGTGCGCGCAACATGATTGCAGCGTCCAGGCAGCTCCCGTTCGAGCATATGCCTTGAGCTGCACATAGCTCCAACGATCCAACACACACACACACACACACACACACACACACACACACACACACACACACACACACACACACACACACACACACACACACACACACACACACACACACACACACACACACACACACACACTTTGTATTGTATGAGAGGTTCCAGGTTGAATTGAGGCGGATATTTGTAATGTTCAGAGGTTGTTGTGTTTAATATTCAGGAGAATATTTGTCATTGTTCAAATGATCAAATGATAATAAACAAACATTTGCATAAAGCATATTTGTCCACTCGATAAGAGTATTACAAACTTGAAAAAATATTCCTCTAAGGAACATTTAGAACAGATAAAAACATGTGCGATTCATTTGCGATTAATCGCACATTAAATATTTGAATCGACTGACAGCCCTAATAATTATGTTGTCTGGTCATTTTGGACACATGCATTTTGTGACCGTTTGATTTAAGTTTTTGTTTATTCCCAGCCCTTGCTATTTTCAGGCTATCAACCGTTTTGTGTTTTATCTTTATACAAAAAAGAGCTTACCATTTTGTGTACATGAGACAGTATTACAAATATGTCACTTGGCCGTCCAGGCATGCTTTTGAAAAGTGTTTCATCAAAAGAATAAATGGCCCTCGCAGGGATCACTTTAATGACACACACACACACACACACACACACACACACACACACACACACACACACACACACACACACACACACACACACACACACACACACACACACACACACACACACACACACACACACACACACACACACACACACACACACACACACACACACACACACACACACACACACACACACGCACTGTGTAAAGTATTGTTTTGTACCTCTGTGTTATGGGGAGCAGAGGAAATGAGGGAGCAGTAAAGCCCTAGTTTTGACTGAACGTGTCCCTGTCGTCCCCACACTGCTGCTTCCTGACCCACTCTCCTCACTGATGCTCTCAAGGTTATACTGTATAGATCAACAAGAACACTGGCAAAAGCTCCATGTGTTCATAAAAACGACGACAGTCTGTCAGTGTCACTGTCAGAAGCAACACAATAAAGAATTGATCAGTTTTAAACAGGTTTGAACATAAAGCACAGGGACTTGTTTCTAAAGGTAAATTCACTCAAATGGTAGAATGTGACATGCGGAGTACCTCAAGGCTTCATTTGGGAGCCTCTTCTCTTTAACAATATTGATGACATTGTTAGAGCATATTTTGTAAGCACTAATGCTATTAAATAATGTTGCCAAACTAATTTCAAACATTTCAAGCACAGTTGTTATTATTTGACACACAGTTGTTACAGCTTTGACACATTCATCTAGAGCATTTTGCCCCTGGCAGCGGGTGGGACCCTAGATATTTCTAATTTAAAAAATGTCTCAACTAGCAATCAGGCTAACACTATTACATATATATATAGTGGTAGCACTGTTACCACATTGATATATACATATAATCAGTCCTATTATAGTCCAGCACACACATACAGAGGTTTTGTCACATTGGTCCCTCTTCATCTATCTCAGGCAGCCATCAGAACAATCCCCCTCCTCTAATTGGCCTATTAGTTTTGGCATTAGCCAAGGGGGAGGGCCCTGCAGCCATTACTGCAGCAGCAGCCTCTGACCGGAGCTCTGATTAACTAGCTGGCTGGCCGAAGCGCGGGGACATGAAGTGAGAGGACAGCTAATGCTAGAGCAGCCGCACCATTAGCCTACTAAAACAACTGTCCCTACACTTCCCCCCTAATGACATACCTCGCCTCATGGACCAATTACTCATGAACGTGAAAGGAAAGGCCAGCGGTCTGCGTCTTTGATTAACATTTGCTGCTGCGTTTCTGCTAAAACGTCCTGTCACATGCAGAACGCTGGCGTAGCTTCTGAGGCCATCTGTCAAAGAGCGTTCGCCTTTACTTACAGCTCCGTGTCCAGTGCCAGCGCGTGAGAAGGCTGCGAATTCCAATGAGCACGCATTAAGTGGTTGTGTCAATGATTTATATATGTTTGGTGACCAGTAGGAAGGTGAGGAAGGAAAGGGGGTTCTGCTCAGACTGAAAGGCTATTAAAGAGAGTTATGGTATGAACACAACTCTTATTCAGTCTCAGTTATTGATTCTGGATCATTTTTCAGGCAGAGTGTATTTCATGGATGGGGCAGAGGTGACGGCTGCCATGGATAAAAGCAGCCTGACAATATCAAAACTGGACAGGCAGACTAGGAGTTGAACATTATAAAATAGAGGCTTTCTAGAGTTATTTGATTTTTTGTTTCATATGACAATGATAAAGCTTTCTAAAATTATGTTTTGACTCATTTAAAATCCAATGGGCATGTCTGCAATGATCACCAATATTATCTGAAAAAGTCCACTGGAAAACACGCTATCCAGTATCAAGTTTAGCAGGGGCCAAAGTTATTTTGCATTCAAATCACAATATTATTAGCATTGACAGCAGAGACTGATTCTAAAAACATTCTTTCAGGCTGAACATGACACACGTCTGAATGTGTCCTTGGAGGCAGTGCTGCAGTAAGGCCATGAGGTCGTTTCAATACATTAAAAGCAGATCTCATGTTTGGCCATTGAGTGTCCAGAAAGAAAGTTGTTTATTTTCTCTGGATAAATATTATGGCAATCTGCCCAATGGATTTTGAAGTGTTTAACATTTCAATATTACTGTAACACAAAGGTCAGGGATTCATCAACATCAGAATGAATTATCGTCTGGGGACAAACAATATCCATCCTACATGTGGTGTCCATAGATCTGAGAACAGATGGACTAAACATCATCAGAAACAGGCAGTGTTTTACTCCTATGATATCAGGTTTGTCACATTGTGTTATTGTGTTGAGTAGCAGCAGTATTTCTCCAGGAATGAGCTAAAGACAAATATTAATGACACATGTCCAGTAAATATTGCTTTGAGCCCTGAGACAGATTAGCTTTTTCTTTTGTTTCCGCTCGTTGACTCTCTTCTTCTCTTGTCCCCCCCCCCCACTCTTATCCCACTTGCTTTCATGGTCGGATCAATATGCCCCCTAAGTGCCGTGTAACTAAAGGCATATTCCACATTTCAGTTGACTTCCCACAGCAGTGGCTGTAACTCTACCTCCACATTACACCACTCCCAACGAAGTGGTGCCAGTTCTTACAGCTCCTCCAGCATCTGCTGATGTCTCTGTGCTCCATGTGTCTGAGGTGCAACTCTCAAACTATTCTTATTTCCCAATCTATAATTCCATGAAGATATTAAGCACCACATGACCTTCCTTACCTGTTACAACATCAGTTTGTTTCTTATGAATAACTATTTGGTATTAGTGAGGGAAATGGAATCAATAGAAATGACTGAACCTGTGGTGTGCAGCTTTAATTGTTTTTCATGTGTGTTATGTATGTGTATCATCATAACCAGGCAGTCTACCGTCCTGGCCAGATGTAGAAACAATCTGAAAGAACAGTAGAGTGGGAGTCTGGGGTTTGGTCCTGAAACCCAACAATATGAAGGAGGGGAAATATTGATTAAGTTATCAACAAAGTTACATATGGAAAAGTACATTTTAACACTCAAAACTGACATGTGGAAACATACATATTACATACACTGTATGCAGTCTTTGGTGAGAGGCCAGTGAGGGATTGTGTCCTTGTTGGAACACTATGTCAATATAGTGATTTTCCACCTCTATAATGAAGACAACCAGTCAGCGATAGGTTAGAGGTCGTGGAGAGGGACTGAAGGACTTTGCACACACTTTTGCATCATCTTCCTTTTCTTGTGTTCTTTATTTAGGGAAACGTTGTGAAGCATGAACTATATTGAACTGATGTGCCCTCCACCACCATCAAACTGTGCGGCACAACCAGTGTTTGATCCATCAGGCCACTGAAGAGCCACAGAGCCTTACTTTAGGGCACCTGAACGGTTTTAAAGGAGGGCAAAGGGCTATTCTTTTATTTCCCACCTATATCCTTGGTGCTGCAGGGATCAAGCCGTTGACTTTTCTGGTGCAATTCCAAATGCTTTGGGCAACCTTAAAGCCCACTATTCAAAAATTAAGCAAGCTAAAAGAAATGAAAAAAAACGTGGTCACATTTCAAGGTCAGCGCTGAAATCTCCAAACCTCTCTTTAGTCAAACCAAACCCTGAGCAACAGAAGCACGCTGAGCGGCGTGTTGCTGCTGTCCAGGTACATCTCCCCCTCCAGCTGGGATCTGGTTCCCCCTCCTCTTCCTCCTTCAGCTCTTTTCCTCTTCCTCCTTCAGCCCTTTCCTCTTCCTCATTCAGCCCTTCCTCTTCCGCCTTCAGCCCTTTCCCTCTCCCTCCTTCAGCCCTTTCCTCTTCCTCCTTCAGCCCTTTCCTCTTCCTCCTTCAGCCCTTTCCTCTTCCGCCTTCAGCCCTTTCCTCTTCTTCCTTCAGCCCTTTCCTCTTCCTCCTTCAGCCCTTTCCTCTCCCTCCTTCAGCCCTTTCCTCTTCCGCCTTCAGCCCTTTCCTCTCCCTCTAAGTCAGTCCGCCGCCCCTCTTTGATGTTATTTTGTGATCAATATGTTCTGGTGAGACCACTCTTATGCTACTGCATGGAGGGAGGGAGGGAGGGAGGGAGGCATGAACCAGATTTTGTCAAGCGACGACATATGAGGAAGTGTTGCATCTCCGTTTTCCTCAGGCTACTCCAAGTTGTTATTGATGCACACATTTTCCTATGGTGATATTTGGATCATGAATATCAAATGTGCACACTGCTGGTATTGACAAGAATATATGTTTTATATTATATGTATTTCCAGTAATATGGTAAGGTATATCATGTATTAATATTATTATTCCTAATTTTTCTTTTTTTAAACTAAATATCTATGTGTATTTGTATAGGTTATTACTTCTGCCAAGAACATGATGAGTTGTGTGTTTGATGTTGTGTTTCCGCAGCGTTGTGGAGATGGTCTGGCCCCGGTTTCATTCCCTAGGTACGGGGTGCCAAGGAAGAACCCATTACATGTTGGAGCGGTTCCGAATCATGGGGCGAATACACACATTATTTTTCACTTATGGAAACGGCCTTGGCAGAAGTCTGTGCGCTCCGGGTTCCCTAGTTAGAATTGAAATGGAAAAGTGTCAAACTAAAAAGTAGAAAATAAACCAACATAAATAAAAACGAGTCTGCTGAACAGTCTTTGAAGAGTCAGCTGAAGTTGAAGACAATAAATGTTAGAATTTTCATATAATAATATTAACATATTATGTTTTGACAGACAGTTACTATTATTATTATTGTTATTATTTAAAATCTGTTTAATTTATCACTGAAAGGCAAGAACTTGGCCACAAAATATTGTAACTGCAAAACAACACAGGCAGTGTGGCAGTGTGCAAAACACAGGAGCCAAAGCTAAACATGTGCTCAAATTATACAACACACACATACACACACACACACACACACACACACACACACACCACACACACACACACACACACACACACACACACACAACACACACACACACACACACACACACACACACACACACACACACACACACACAGACACACACACACTCCTTCATGCTAATTACCTCAGGCCAAGTCCCTCACCTCATTTAATCTGCATTGATATTAGTGTCAAAGCAGCGAGCTGGTCCCCCCCCCCCGTGAATAGCCATTACCAATCCATTTGGACCACGTTACCATCAGCTGGCGCTAGCCCCAAATCCCATTTCACCCCATCTACAATTCCTCACTGTGTCTCCTGCATGTCCCTGACAGACAGTATCTGTTATTGGCAAAAATATAAAATCATGTCTCCAGCTCCAGCAGGTCACATCATGCTAAAAACCTGTATGCTGTCACATAGGCTCAGTTTTTGATACAACCATAGTATTATTTCCACTTATTAATCAATTATAGTTTCTAAATCCACATTTAAACTTGAGATATGGATGTATATATACAGTAATATATAATCCTGACATTAGGCTTAGTTTTGGAGGAGGGGGTCCCGTAAGCATGGGATTGCATACATTGGCTAAAGGCCCTGACACACCAAGCAGTCACCAGAGGACTAGCCGACGCTGAAGTCGCTGTTGCCTGGCCGTGTTCTCCTGCGTTTTGGCCATGTGTCGCACGGGAACACACCGCCCGACTTCAGTGCGTGAGTGCAATAACTCTCCTTACCAGCAGGCGGCGGGTAGTGTGTATTCGTCATTCAAAAGAGGCAACAACCGGAAGACAGAGAAGAAGAAGAGTATCTTTTCTCCGTAATATCATACGGAGCTGGCCTCTCCTGGATCAAGGTGATGAGCAGGTCTTCGTTTGCATCATTCCAGATCGCCATGATGAGATGAAAATGAATAGCAGTCTGTGTGTGCCTTCTTAAATCGTTTGTTTACATCCCTCACTTCCGCTTCGCTTCTCATGCACTGATTTGCTAGCTGAACAGCCAGAGTGATTATTTGGTCCGACTGCCAGACCCGATGCATGGCCGATTCAACATGTTGAATCGGCCATGCATCGGGTCTGGCAGTCCAAATAAGGCGTGTCACGGTCGACGGTGCGGGACACACCAACCTGACTACGGCGCCGCGAATGCCCGACAGCCTCTGACGGCCTCTGACTCCCAAAATCGGGTTGGTGTGTCAGGGCCTTAAGATAATGAAACTGAACCACCAAACTAGACAGTAAACAAGGATTCTGAGTGCTTGCTGAGAAAAGCTGTTGTAGAAAACTCCAAATGTCAAAAGTTTTCTAAATGAAAAAAAAATGTTCCCACTATGTTCATTAAGGCGAGACACCCCAGATGAATAGGGTAATTTGTTTAACTTAAAGGTAGCAGCTAGAAGTTTCTCCAGTTAATTACTTACAATAAGACAATAGTCTTTTGTATTACAAGTTTTATGAAATAGCATGTTTAAATATGCAAATGATCCATTATCTCATTACATATGCACATATTTTAACACATTTCAGGAATCGAAATCTGAACTTTGGATAAAGCCAGGTTCAAAATTCTTGTTTAATTTTGTAGTCATATTAGTATCTAAGGCTTTTACAGAAGGGATATTGGATATCTCTTTTTATCACTCCATAAATCAGAAAATACTGTCAACAGCCCTAAAATATCCATTTTCGCCATGTTTTTAGGTATACAATGTTGCATAATTCAGGCTATGAATGATATATGAACAAACCCTTCTGTAAAAGCCTTCATAATATTGATAGGAATATAACTGGAAGGTTTGACCGCAAAGACCGAAAGAACGAGATCGCGGATACAAGTTGCCGAGATGGGTTTCCTCCGCAGGGTGGCTGGTGTCTCCCTTAGGGATAAGGTGAGAAGTTCGGTCATCAGGGAGGGACTCGGAGTTGAGCCGCTCCTCCTTCGCGTCGAAAGGAGCCAGTTGAGGTGGTTCGGGCACCTAGTTAGGATGCCACCTGGGCGCCTCCCTAGGGAGGTGTTCCAGGCACGTCAGCTGGGAAGAGACCAAGGGGTAGACCTAGGACCAGGTGGAGGGATTATATCTCTTGGCTGGCCTGGGAGCGCCTTGGGACCCCCCAGTCAGAGCTGGTTGATGTCGCCAGGGAAAAGAAAGTTTGGGGCTCTCTGCTGGAACTGCTACCCCCGCGACCCGACCACGGATAAGCGGGAGAAGATGGATGGATGGATGGAGGTTTGGTGTATGTATACCAGTGTTGTAGTCAAGTCACCAATTCACGAGTCCAAGTCACCTCGAGTCACCACTCTTCGAGTCCGAGTCCAAGTCCGAGTCACCAAGGGAGAGTCGTAGTCGAGTCCGAGTCCAAGTCCGAGTCACCCAAGGAGTATCCAAGTCGAGTCCGAGTCCGAGTCATCATTACCTGTGTTCGAGTCCGAGTCCAATTCCGAGTCACTTAAGAAGAGTCCAAGTCAAGTCCGAGTCACAAGTCTCATGTATTAATCTTCGTGGATATATGTTTGAAATGTAGCTGCTCCTCTACATTGCTGTTATCCTGTCTATTGAACTGCTGTGAAGCGAGTTTGGCTACAATTCTTGTAATAGGTGCTATACAAATATAAGCTTATTTATAATATTAATATTATTATATATATAAAAACTATATTTAAAATGAGTTACCTTTTAGAGAAGTGATTATATTTGTATGCCAATATTTTCCTATGGTAAAGTTTTCGTTTTGCACTTTTATTTTGATAGTAATAAGATCGGGACTCTTATTTTGAAGGAACTTTTACGGGTTAAATCAGTTTACTGATAAAGTTTTATCCCCAGAAAGCACATGGCTAATTAGCATGCAAAATGACGTCATTCTGCATGCTAAGTAGCAATGTGCTTTCGTTATCGGCTGAATCTTTATTTATTGATTAGATCACGTTACTCTGATGATAGTGTTCAAGACAGCCTATATGTCTGAACTCGATCCTTAGAGTAATGTGTTACGGAGCCTTCTCTTCTATATTGTTTCCACATAACGAGCATTTGCGCTTTTCCAATGTGGAAGCAGAATGTGTGAAAGCATACAGCATGATGCGGGGTGTGTCTCTAGACATCTCTAGACTGGAATAGCGGGGCCCAGTACGTGAACTCGCCATACAGGATAGAGGACATCAGACTCCAGAGAAAATGTGCTCGAGTCCGAGTCCAAGTCGGAGCGTCAATGTACGAGTCGAGTCCGAGTCATCGTGGGGGGGGGGGAATTCACGAGTCCGAGTCCGAGTCCAAGTCATCCTGTGCGAGAATTCACGAGTCCAAGTCCGAGTCGCGTCAATCAGTGCACGAGTCCGAGTCGAGTCACGAGTCCCGAAAATCGGCACTCAAGTCCGACTCGAGTCCGAGTCCAGGACTCACAGCAGCTTCATTTGCAACATCAACAAGGACAAATATTAAGATATGATAAAAAGGAAACAGACATTTAACAAAACATTACAATCACTGAAACTTGTTGTTGACCCTCTATCTTACATTACACCTGGGATTTAGCTCTGTATTTCATTTGAGGATTGACTGGTGGACGGATGGATGGATGGGTGGACAGATGGACGGGTGGGGGACGGACGGGGGGGGGGGGGGAGGAATGGATGGATGGATGGAGGAGGACGGACGGGTGGACGGAGGGGGGAGGAGGAGGAGAGACGGAGGAGGGTGGACGGATGGATGGATGGATGGACGGAGGGATGGGTGGAGGGGGGATGGAGGGTGGATGGGTGGATGGACGGATGGATGAAGGGGGGATGAATTGAACGGGTGGGTGGGTGGGTGGATGGGTGGATGGACGGATGGATGGGTGGATGGACGGGTGAATGGGTGGATGAACGGGTGGATGGATGGACGGGGGGGGTGGGTAGATGGGTGGATGGACGGATGAATGGGTGGATGAATGGGTGGATGAATGGATGGATGGATGGACGGATGGATGGATGGATAAAGAGCAAAGAACAAACGGTTGCTTTCTTGTGTACAGTTACGGTCGTGCAGTCTGTTTTTCAGGAAACATTTTGTATGGCCGCATTCTTTAAAAAAAATATGAATCCCTCAAAACATTGAGACAACAAGACCTTAAAGGTGGGGTAGGTAAGTTTTAGAAACCGGCTCTAGATCGACAGAATTTGAAAATACACGACCGGAGAAAATCTGCCACTTCCTCACAGAGCCCCTCCTCCAACACACACGCACATGACCAATGAGGGCACGAGATAAGTTTGTGCACAGATGGAAGGCTGACAGGCAGGTAGGCCATCCAGTTACTTTAGCCGGCTCAGATGATTGGTCGTGCTTTTTACAGCGCCACGGCTTCCACAGATGACATTTATTTATGGATTTTTTGTCAAAGCACTTCAGATATTCATTGCTATCGGGATGTTAAGAGCATTCCATGGAATATAAAAAAAGTGTATCTCGAGCCAGTTTCTCAAACTTACCTACCCCACCTTTAAGTCGAGACACGGCAGGCAAAAACATCATTTTTTTCAAGTACTGGTCAATTTTGAGATTTTGTGCTATTTTGATTCTATAGCATGTTCTCTTTCAGGCTTTTGGAAGGAAAACGTACAAAATACACATTTAAGTGTTTATTTGACTATAGTTTGTCTATTTGCGTCTGTAGATTTCTCCTAAATTCACCAAAAGTTAGCATTCTAACGTAATATAAAGTACCGCGACCGCTGTGTGCACCATGTCAACAGAGGTATCGCTGGAAAGCTCCGTCTCTCCTGTACAATCTCATCGGATCCAAATATGGTCATTTCCTTTGTATCAGCAACCAATCGTGAAAGCACAAAGGGGTCTTAAACCAAAAAACGAAATCTCATTGGCTGGTGTCAATTTCTGACAACGTGATTCGTTCAGATGCGTCACGTGGTGTGCTAAAACACTTCCTGGTTAGCTTTCCGCTAGAAATTGAAATCTCAAAATGGCAAAAGAACGGCGAAAAAAACGTTCACAGAGAAGACGACAATAATTGTCACTTGCACGAAGCAAGGTTATACAAAAAACAAATTCACCAAAAGTTAGCATTCTAACGTAATATAAAGTACCGCGACCGCTGTGTGCACCATGTCAACAGAGGTATCGCTGGAAAGCTCCGTCTCTCCTGTACAATCTCATCGGATCCAAATATGGTCATTTCCTTTGTATCAGCAACCAATCGTGAAAGTACAAAGGGGTCTAAAACCAAGAAACGAAATCTCATTGGCTGGTGTCAATTTCTGACAACGCGATTCGTTCAGATGCGTCACGTGGTGTGCTAAAACACTTCCTGGTTAGCTTTCCGCTATAAATTGAAATCTCAAAATGGCAAAAGAACGGCGAAAAAAACGTTCACAGAGAAGACGACAATAATTGTCACTTGCACGAAGCAAGGTTATAAAAAAAACAAATGACCCCGAACATGAAATACCTTCACGGAGTGCGGCGATGTGCAAACTGTCATCCAAAGAACAGGAGGGTTTAGCTAGCGCCTCACTGCAATCTTTAAAGGTCGTTTTCTCAAAATGAGTTTTTTCTCCTACTCTGAGTTCGACATTTCAACTTCAGTAGCACGTATGCAAGTAAGTATTATCGTTTTGTATCCACCCATCCACCTCTCTGCCTCTGTGTCTCTCCTGCTCAGAGCTCAGACTTCTGCCTGCCAGTTGCATAACACATACTGCCTGCTTGGTTCACATGGGATCACAAGCCTCTGCATTAGCATTCCTCGCACATGCACACAAACACACACACACACACACACACACACACACACACACAACACACACACCACACACCACACACACACACACACAACCACACACACACACCACACACACACACACACACACACACACACACACACACACACAACACACACACACACACACACACACACAGGCTTGGCTGACAGCAGTGACATCAGCAACCTGAACACACTCAGCCTGTATCCTCAGAGCCAACTGCACACACCTTGATGCATTCACAAGCCTCTCATCACGTCACACCACACACCACAAACACACACACACACACACACACACACACACACACACACACACACACACACACACCACACACACACACACACACACACACACACACCACACACACACACACACACACACACACACACACACACACACACACACACACACGGTGCAAACATACACAACAAGTTTGGATTTCAAGTTTGCTAACTCATTCCATAAAAGGTGAATGATGCAACATGTAACACAGCACGAAACTTCTTAGAGAAGGGTCTGGAAGATGTCCTGAGCTTTCATCTGCCAGCTCGTTCTTCATTGTTGATGCTTGATTCAATTCCAAGGTGAGATATTTAAAACAGTTTGCTTTGAAAAGCTGCAATCAGCAACGTTTGGCGTTCAACGTTTTTGGCGTGTGTGTGTGTGTGTGTGTGTGTGTGTGTGTGTGTGTGTGTGGGAACAGCTGGCTATGGTGTGTTGGTTTGTCTGGCTGTCGGTCAGCCGAGGTTCAGACATAGGACATTGTAATCAGGTCCTTGAGAGATTCCTTACAAATTCAATATGTTGGGATTTATAGTGCAGCCTTTACTCTGAAGTATTGAGCTTCCATACTAATGAACAACCGCATAACCCGTCCACCTTCGAGCGGTCCATTCTCCATCCGTCCTCGTAGGATCTGGATGGATGTGAGGGGGGCGGAGGAGAGGGGGAGGTTCTGGCTCTTGCCGATGAGGCCTAATTAGAGAGATTAGAAGTGGAGGGAGTGACTCGCACTACAATAGCAGCTCTGACCTAACTGCTAATGTTCTCCACCCAGTCCATTTAATCCAATTCACATCCATTATCTTTAGCCCCTTGTGCTCGCTCCCCTCCGTCCCGTCACTTACGGCTGAATGTCATCCTTTGTTTGTCATCCTCGGACGAGGCGGAGAATCAGTTCAGATGTGACCGAAGGATGCTAAGAGATCTGGCCTTTCACTCATCTTCATTTAACATGGAATGTAAGGGCAAACTGAACCAATAAGATGTAATGATATAGGAAGCCTGAAATATATTTACAGCTAATTGATCGCAAACAGCCAACACCAAAATCAAATCTGAATCACATGTCACTTCCAACACTGCCTTTTAACGATTCCATTTAGATCTATCTCCAGTTCCACAGAGTCAGCAGGTGTGATGCGGGAAGAGTGTCGGGAGGGAAAGGAGCCGAGCAGCAGTAGACATACACCTGTCACTGAAGTAACAGGTGTAGCCTGTTTACTTTCTACTACTTTCAAATACTGGAAGTCCTGACGCCTAGCTATTAACGGGCTTTAAAGATCTGGTGACCTTTTGATGTCATACTCAAACACACAGACCAGCACCATGTGTGGAGCACAGCCGGCATGATGGCTGCTAATGTGACGAAACTAGGCATTTCTAACAACATTGTCTCTACTGCATTTAAAGTTGACAATGTTTTTAATTGCAAATTAGGATTTGAATCAAGCTCAGCCCAAGTTCAGGCAGGAAGACTGGGTATACATTCATTCACTCCTCAGCTGCATTATGGGCATTCACTTTTAACCAATTACATGTCACCTCAATCTCCAGCGGCCAATCATTGAGCTGCATTCAACTCTAAAACTCTTCTCCTCTCTCCTGCAGTCAGCTGTGATTCCAGGTGTCCATGCCTGGGCCCGACCCCACCCCATCACCTCCTGTCATCATTTAAAGTGCCAGGAGAGCCAATCCAAAGACCTCATCACACCTCCTCTTCATCACACCTCCTCATCAAATCTAGATCAACATCATCATCATCAGTGTCTGGACCCCGGGGGGTTTCCAATATACTCACGGCTGCATTTCCCCCTTAAGATATACGATACCAACATCGGGGTCTAATCACCAAGGACCTTTAACATGTCTATCAAAATGGCGCACGTGTCAATAAATGTAATTTAACAAAACATATTCCCTGATTGAAATAGTGAGTCAATTCAGAAATGGTGCATTGTATAAGAGCTCGACATCGACAGTTTTGCCTAATTTAAGTGAAAGGATTTCATGCAAGGAAATCAGCAGCCCCCTCAGAGAGGCCCCTTCCAAAGCCTCCACAGGCCTCTGGAGCCGCAGCTGGGGCCGGGCTCGGATCAGCCTAATAGAGGCTCAGCTCCCCGGCCCAGCAGCGGCTCAGAATCTGGTAGTTTGGAGAACCTTTGATTTGCTGGAATAACCATACTCCTGCACCTTTTTAAGCACACACACTAATGAGGGCGTGATGAGCGGACACAACACATGAAGATTTAGAAACAAATCAGGGCGCACACAACAGCTTACAGATGACACTTGTTGTTTCAGTGATAAGCACGTCGGCTTACACAACCGGGTAGCTCGGATTAGGGAACGATAGACGTACCAGCCAACACAGCAGGCCGTGTGTCTGTCAAGGCCTGCGCTCTGAGCCTCCTCCTGCCGTGTGTGTCCCGCACACACCCGTGGGCAAGACTCAGAAAGCAAATAATAAGACATACATGTCAGGGTTTCCTCTAATGTGGACAGTCAGCCGCCCCCACTACCCACAGACGCTTAGTCTCAATTCTTTAGCATTTGCAGTTCCTTTATATGTTCACAATGCATGTTGACTGTGACGCCATTTGTGTTTGATACATTTGTGTTTGAAACATTTGTGTTTGATACATTTGTGTTTGAAATTGATAAAGAGGTGTTTCGTACTGAGGAAAAGCTTAATCTATCTACATTCAAAAAGAATGAGGGCACACATTGGGATTCCATTTACATCAGTTTTGAAATGCATTAATATCCACACAGTACATTGTGTTTGATTAATTCATGCACATCAGGGATGGATGGATATCCTCGTGGATTCATCTTCCTATTATACACACATGCATTTCCAAACATCTGGACTACCTATGTTGCAAATGTATTATCTTTTCAATTTACACACGGCATCTATTGCACGTCTGTCCGTCCTGGGAGAGGGATCCCTCCTCTGTTGCTCTCCCTGAGGTTTCTCTCCATGTTCCCTTTAAACTGTGGGTTTTCTTCGGAAGTTTTTCCTTGTACGATGGGTACAGAGGGTCTAAGGATAGAGGGTCTAAGGACAGAGGGTCTAAGGACAGAGGGTCTAAGGACAGAGGGTCTAAGGACAAAGGGTCTAAGGACAGAGGGTCTGAGGACAGAGGGTCTAAGGACAGAGGGTCTGAGGACAGAGGGTCTAAGGACAGAGGGTCTAAGGACAGAGGGTCTGAGGACAGAGGGTCTAAGGACAGAGGGTCTGAGGACAGAGTTCTGAGGACAAAGGGTCTAAGGACAGAGGGTCTGAGGACAGAGGGTCTGAGGACACAGGGTCTAAGGACAGAGGGTCTGAGGACAGAGGGTCTAAGGACAGAGGGTCTGAGGACAGAGGGTCTAAGGACAGAGGGTCTGAGGACAGAGGGTCTGAGGACAGAGGGTCTGAGGACAAAGGGTCTAAGGACAGAGGGTCTGAGGACAGAGGGTCTGAGGACAGAGGGTCTGAGGACAGAGGGTCTGAGGACAGAGTGTCTGGAGGACAGAGGGTCTGAGGACAGAGGGTCTAAGGACAGAGGTCCGAAGGACAGAGGGTCTAATGACAGAGGGTCTAAGGACAGAGGGGTCTAAGGACCAGAGGGTCTGAGGACAGAGGGTCTGAGGACAGGGGGTCTGAGGACAGAGGGTCTAAGGACAGAGGGTCTGAGGACAGAGGGTGTCGTATTGTCATACTGATATTCTGTACAAACTGTAAGTCCACTGAGACAAGTGTAACATTTGTGATATTGGGCTATAAATAAACATTGGTTGATTGATTGATCAGCATGTGGAGCCACACTGACTTGATGTGTTTATCCTCTTAGACGCACACGGGATGTAAGGTAGCCTATATTCTGCTGCGTGGGGGGGGTGAACAGGATGACGCTCTGACAGGAGAGTCTCAGAGAGAGCATAGCATCCATTTATGAACTGTTATTATTCTAACAATTATCACTGCACCTCAGAACAATGACTTTATCTACAGCCGAGGAGGAGATGGAGGGAGGTTAGACGAAGGATAATAACTTTCGTAGCCATGGAAACCAAGACGATGAGGAACGATGACTGCAACCCACCCACCAGTCCCCTCTTTATCCTCTCTTTGGGGTTGGTCTCTGAAAAAGCTGCTTATGTACAATTATGACATGTTTAAATCTGGCACAGGGTGAAGGCTTGTTAACCTGGTAAGCCCTGGGCCTGTTGTCCAGGTCTCAGGCCTGAAAATGACATGCCCAGAACAAATGAATATATATTAACTTCTAAAAGGGGTACATTAATAATCTTTGTTCTCAAAGCAATGATAAACCTGCGAGTTGGATGTAGAAAAATCAGATTCAATATAGATGTTTTTATTTTAAAGTAAATTCAGATTGAACATGGTAAACATTTTTAAATTATAGTGTCCGTCCAAAAAAAACAACATATAGTTAGTTATAGTGAAAACCACCCTTGAATGATGGGATAGTAGACTAAAAGCTTTAGGAATCCAAACTATAACATATAATAAGTAGGCCTACCCTGTATTAGGGCTGTGCAATTAATCGTATTTTAATCTCGATTACGATTTTGGCTTGCAACGATTACGAAAACAGCGTAATCTAAATAAAAAGATTATTTTGCTGCATTCCCTTTCGCAATGATGCTCTCAATTTGTCTTGCTTTATACATCCTGCCCGCGTGTGCGCTTTCGCCCCTCCCTAAAAGCCCTCTCGGCCAGGTTGTGTTGTGTTGTGACCATAGACTGCATATATAAAGGTTGTGACTTGCAGTCTGTTTAATACATCCATATAAACACGTTACAAGGGAAGCTTTAGATGCCGTGTCTTTGTTCTCCGGTCCTCCATGCTCCGGTCTCTAGCGTCCAGTCAAATTGTACTATCTCGTCAAGCAGGAGCCTCTTAGCTCGCTACTTCCGGTTTCCGGATAAGGGGTTACCAAAATAAGAGTACTGCGTGTAGCAGTATAATTAAACATTACAGGTTGTGAGTGACATTAGTTATCATATTTATATATGTTTAGTAGGTTATGGAAGTGCGTTTCAAAATATGTGTTGATCTTTATTGGTATTTTATATTTTATAATATTTATTTAAATCCATCCATCCCATCTTCTCCCGCTTATCCCGTGGTCAGGTCGCGGGGGTAGCAGTTCCAGCAGAGAGCCCCAAACTCTCCTTTCCCAGGCGACATCAACCAGCTCTGACTGGGGGATCCCAAGGCACTCCCAGGCCAGCGAAGAGATATAATCCCTCCACCTGGTCCTAGGTCTACCCCTTGGTCTCTTCCCAGCTGGACGTGCCTGGAACACCTCCCTAGGGAGGCGCCCAGGTGTCATCCTAACTAGGTGCCCGAACCACCTCAACTGGCTCCTTTCGATACGAAAGAGGAGCGGCTCAACTCCGAGTCCCTCCCTGATGACCGAACTTCTTAACTTATCCCTAACGGCCCTACACACGGCGGCGTTGCGTTGCCGCTTCAACGCTTCTGCCTATTCACTTTGAATGGGGGTGACGTCACGATTCACCGAACTGCATTGTGGAGCAAAGCGTAGCTTCTCTGCAAAAGTAGAGCAATGTTCTACTTTTGACGCGTCGACGGAGGCGTCAGCCAATCGAATCATATGCCAGTACAAAGCTCTAGCCAATCAAACCGCGTGCTTGTGTGTCTGGGGCAGGAGATTCATGTGATTGGTTGTTGGTCGAGTTTCAGCCCCCCCCCGCCGGCAAGCGACAATGCACGCCGCCGTGTGTAGGGGCCGTAAGTGAGACCACCAGCCACCCGGCGGAGAAAACCCATCTCGGGCCGCTTGTATCCGCGATCATCGTTTCTTTCGGTCATGACCCATCCTTCATGACCATAGGTGAGGGTAGGAACGAAAATGGCCCGGTAGACAGAGAGCTTTGCCTTCTGGCTCAGCTCCCTTTTCGTCACAACGGTGCGGTATAAAGCGACTGCAGTACCGCTCCCGCTGCTCCGATTCTCCGGCCCATCTCACGCTCCATTGTTCCCTCACTCGAGAACAAGACCCCGAGATACTTGAACTCCTTCACTTGGGGTAAGGAAGGACTCATTACCTACTTGGAGTGTTTATTTAAATGTAGATATAAATGTATACTTTTTATTTTTTTTATTTTGCATTGGTTTTTCAGTTGAATTATACTTAGAGTTCAGGGTAATCAACGTTAAAAGGCATACTGTTTCAAATTATTATATTTGTTTTTTTAAAAGTTCAATAAATTGATGTTTTCAAAGTCAATGAATAATCGTATTTAATAATCGTGATATCAATATTGACAACAAATAAATCGTGATTATGATTTTTGCCATAATCAAGCAGCTCTACCCTGTATCAAGATTGATGCAAAACAAGTGACATTTGACCTTTTTAGAGAGGTTTAGAAAAAATCCCCACCTCTGGGGTCATTTGTCGTTATTCTCTACTAATAGTTAATTAAAAACTGTATATAATGGCTATTTTGCACATCCCTTTCAAGATTTCAAGATTTTCAAAGGTTTATTGACATATCGTATACACAACTACGGTATAGATATGCAATGAATGAAAATCTTGGGTCGCAGGTTCCTCAACAGCGCATTACAAGACATCTATCAATGTGTGTGTACCTCCACCATTAAACTGTCATATTCTTCACATTTCTTATACTATCTACATACATAAGAGTATAATGAATGTGTATAATATCAGTTAAAATAAGTGCTTCAACATAGTTAACATTGCAGGAAAGCAATATATTGTTACGGTGAGTGAAGCAAGCAGGACCCAAATGCAGATAACGCTGAAAAATGCCTTTTTATTTCAAGGATAAATAAAAATAACTTGGACAAAGAAAACACTCCACGGTTCTATCACAAACCTTCTACTTTCCCCCTATGATAGTATGTACTCTTCATATTCTTTTAATCAAATATAACACATAAAAACAATAATTCAATAACGTGCTTTAACCACTAGGCGGTGCACACAAGGTACACACAGCCATAATAACTTTGCATTATTAGTGTAGGACACTTATGTATGTACAACATCTGAAGACGTGTAGTGTTATTCATGCTTTCACATAATTTTACAGAATATTGCTATACTATTTCAGACTCAGTATTTACATTCTTACATTCAAAGAAAATCAGTAATATCTTTAAAAACGACAAGTCCTTTTATATCAGCTGTGCACCGTTATGGTGTAACCTATCCTATCCTATAACCTATCTATGAATTAGATCAAATGTAAAAGTCAGCCGAATTAGTGTTGATACTGCAAGGAGACGTATTGTGTGAAGAGAAATTGAAGATGTTGTTTAATTGTTGATATATTTATGATCCACGTCAAGTATTCCGTTTTGGCGGCATTTCTTCCAGTTTTTCCAAAGGTCTTCTCATCAGGGCTCTATAAATAGAGAACTACGGCAGATCTGCAATATGTAATGCAGCCGAACCGTGTATTACAATGCCATTATGTGATGACTTTCAAAGAGAAAAGCAAGAACACTCGGAATAAAGAATTATTTTCTTTTAAAAAAAAAGTTTCTCGGATTTGATATGGCATGAACACCATATCCCTACATGTATTGCGGCTAAAACATCCAATCAGCGAGCTTACACCATAGCTGAGGATCTTGGGTAATCAGTTCAGTGGCTGTGTATCGCAATGATGTTCGAAATGTCCCATATAGGCCTACGTCTGTTTCCAGTTATTTTTATTTTGAAATTCAGTTCCTGACGGACGGCAAAGAAGCCCGAGATTATGGAATTAAACCAATAAATAAAAACTTGTGTGAATTGTGTGTTATTGGTGAGTAAATAACAGTGTGTTATTTTGAAAATAATAACAAATTGGAAGGAAAAACAGCTTTAAAAAAATACAGATTTCAGTATTCTGAGGCTCTGAGCCATTTATTTTCCTCACAGACGACAAAAAAAGTTGACATTATACGATTTAAAATAAAAGTAATAATTGTGGCTTGATATTGAGTAAGAACATGTTTTTATGAACCCCACAGCTTCCGGTCTTCCACGACCCGACCGGAGAAAAAGACGTGCTGCAGGCACGAAATACATTACCAGTAGAAATACATTGCTTTTAAAATCGTGCTGTGCAACACGAAAAAAAGGGGAAAATCGTGTTGGTGAACACGGATCAAGAGATTAAAAATCGTGTTGGTGAACACGAAATGCCGTGAGACTGGGTTGTCATAGCACACCTTCGCGAGGTAAGCGAGTCAGAGTGTGGGACATGGGGCACTTGCGCTCTCCCCGTACTCCTTAGGGACTCAGGAGAGGTGGTGCATTGTGAGCCCATACGGGGCTGGGGACTCTCTCCGTTCGCCTAGGGTGGGAGCCCTCAGCGCTGGTATTCAGAGCACACCTCCACGGGGTAAGCTCGTCAAAGTGTGCTCTGTCAGCCGCAGCCCCAATTTTTTCTCCACGGTTACGACCGAGGGAGAGGTGAGTGAGGCGCAGCGGCTGCTAACTAGAAAGCCGGTCAGAGACAGTGAGATGGAACAGTGTTGTTGTTGGACGACAGCGCGTGTATACATCGGCCTGTGAGAGATATAACGAGGGTTTACGTATGGTAACCCTTGTTATATAAACACAGGCGGAGCCCTCTTCTCAGGGGCCCTGTCTGTCCTATGCTGCTTGCTGAAGAGAAGTGGAGGATGACAGTCAGGAGGCAAGGCCTCCTTTTATGCGGTGAGATGCGCAAGCATTCAGGTAGGCCAGCTACGTCTATAGAAGTCTCAGTGGATGAATGCTTGCATGATGTGATCAAGGGTAGAGGGCTCCACCTGTGTTTATACTGTATAACAATATGTAACCCCTCGTTTTGCCCCGGCGGGCAGGGGCAACAGGTTAAACATATTGAAGAATGTGTTGGTTTATATTTTCCATACTGCTACAGCCAACCTATTCAGGAAAACATTTTTGATTCATTTGAACGATATAATCCAAATTGTTTTCAGTTATTGAAATATAATGTAATCCATCAGCTGAGGTTTTTTTTTTCACGACACTGTGTCTCAGGGGATCTTAATATTTAAGAACCTATTAATGTGTTATACCAAATTAACGGAAATAATCTCAGCTAACTGACGATACAAACCATTTTTACCAAAACAAAACACAAGTCTCATATGAAGCATCTAAATGACCCCTTAGCGAAAAATGCTAACGGACATTGGCACAGAACTCAAGATAAAAGTACCCTTGTTACTTATCGTAGCTGCACATACAAGATATCTGATTAAAGCTGAGGTTCCACAGATTATTTAGGTATATAGTATCATCACTGAGTGATCCGGACTCGCGACAGGGGAAGCAAACACAGACATCACAACACGTACCTTTACGGAGCTTCTAGGGAGATCGTCTCACCGTAGCTGTAATTCTGATCAAAATACGTGTTCAATGGCATTAAACGAGAAAAAACGCGGCTGAATCGGTTAATCCATAGGTGTTTAACATCTCTGTATAAAAGAATGATTTAATTTATAATCCATAATTCCATTTTTATATAAAAATCGGAGAGCAAAAGTTAGTGGCTAATGGTAGCCACCAGAGTGGCTGCTGCTTCCGGTCTTGGCTATGCGGCAGTCTAACACACCCAGACACACTACCAAATAAGGACTATGTGTGAGTTTCCCTCGATTCCATTGGCTCTGACGGTCAGAAAGAGATGTCACATGTCTCAAAATCCAGCAAGGGGGGCTAGAGATATGGAAAATTCACCCAAATGGCCCCAGAAGAGTTTTTTTTGTTGCTAAATCTCTCTAAAAAAGGTCAAATATCACTTGTTTTGCACAACCTGATCTCACCAGAATGCGTGACTCCATCACGACTCCTTAACACCGCATTGCGTGGTGGAGTCACGCATTCTGCTACATTTACGTGTCGGCACCACGCAAACAACCCCAATGTAAAGTGAATGAGGCTCTTTTGTCGTGGTGCACACACGCATTTCTACAACGTCCCGCAGTGAGCTTTTATTCTATAAAACGTTTTTAAAATCTACTATATAGCTTGTAGTAACTCACGGGAGGCTTCTTTTATTTTATTTGTATTCATAATAAAAAAAATGTTTTGTCAGAATGTAAAAATTACATTAGTTACGAATTTGTGTTCTCAAAAAACAGTGCATTGTGTGTAATACAACTGTCATAATTTAATAAAAATCACAGTTGTATTGTATAGTTGTACGAACATTTTTAATTATTATGAATACAAATAAAATAACAGAAGCCTCCCGTGAGTTACTACAAGCTATAAAGTAGATTTTAAAAACGTTGTATAGAATAAAAGCTCACTGCGGGACGTTGTAGAAATGTGTGTGTGCACCACGACAAAAGAGCCTCAATCACTTTAGATTGGGGTTGTTTGCGTGGTGCCGACACGTAAATGTAGCAGAATGCGTGACTCCACCACGCAATGAGGTGTTAAGGAGTCGTGGTGGAGTCACGCATTCTGGTGAGATCAGGTTGGTTTTGCATCAATCTTGATACAGGGTACTTATTATGTGTTGTACTTTGGATTCCTAAAGCTTTTAGTCTACTAACCCATCATCCAAGGTTAGTTTTCACTATAAGTACAAAATATGTTTTGGACGGACACTATAATTTACAGTTTTTTACCATGTTCAATCTGGACTATTCTTTAAAATATATAAATATATATAATATATTATATAAATATATAAATCTACATTGATTCTGACTTTTCTACATCCAAATCACAGGTTTTTCATTACTTTGAGAAAAAAGATTATTAATTTAACCCTTTTAGAAGATATGGTCATTTGTTCTGGGAATGTCATTTTCGAGCCTGAGACCTGAAAAACAGGCTCGGGGTTTAACTGGTTAAAAGCGTGAAAATCAATACAACTAGAGATGCATCTCTTGAACTCACAGAGTCACTCAACAACAGTGGCGAGCCGTGACTTGTATAGCTAGGCCCTCTGACCCCCCCTGAGTCATCATGAACGAACTTATGCTAATCATAAATATATCGATCATAAATCTATCGATTAGATTTATGATTAGAAAATAATAAAAGTAGGGTAGACATGTGGATATTATCCGTCTGAACAAAACGTGCATTTATCTAACAGGTTCGTTCCACAGACCTTATTTCAAGCTATTTTCCAAAATCCTATGGAGAAATCCCACTGCTTTCTGTCGAGGGAACCCGAGCGCAGCTTACTTCCGGGTTTTAGGACGCGTCACGGCACCACTTTATACCTACAGTCTATGCTTTATACACATGTATAAACCTCACAGCGGGCGGAACTTGTCATAAAGACCGTGAAAATAAAGCCCACCAATTTAGAGGGAAGATACTGTCATTTGACATTACTCTCTCATTGAGTTACTATAGCTGGCCCTCCGTGAATCTACAGAGGGACCAACAAGCTCTCCCGTCTTCACAGTGACGGCCCCTACACACGGCGGCGTGCGTTGCCGCTTCAACGCTTCTGCCCATTCACTTTGAATGGGGTGACGTCACGATTAGCCGAACTGCATTGTGGGAGCAACGCGTAGCTTCTCTCGAGGTGCTCGCTGCAAAAGTAGAGCAATGTTCTACTTTTGCCGCCTCGACGGAGGCGTCAGCCAATCAAATCCCTCGTATGTAAATCTGACAGTACAAGCAGTAACCAATCAAACCGGGTGTATGTTGGGAGAGCCAGACCGCAGTTATTTCCCATATGTCAACAAAAGGAGGAGAAAATGATCGTGGCGGTAGGGAACATACAGGGATACAAACCGGAGGAGCCAGGCATGGGGGTAGGTGGCAAAGACAGTGGGGGAAACTGGTAGGGTTTCGCTTGTTTGGGGAGTTTATATCCAGTGTATTTCGTTTGAATGGACAGCTAGCAAGCATAGACAGTATATTTAGCCAGCATGGATGTAGCATGAATGCTTTGCTTTGTATGTCCGGGGCGGGACATTCATGTGGTTGGTTGTTGGTCGGGCTGCTCGCGTTGACTCCCCAAGCTCAAGACACGCCCACCGCCAAGCGGCAACGCACGCCGCCGTGTGTAGGGGCCGTAACTCGCAGAGGAGGCATTTAACCCTTCACATTCCAACAGAAACTGAACAGACAGATTCGAAGGATTTATTTATTTGTAAATGTTATTTTAAATACAATTAAATCAAGTTATTTTGGTAAAACAAAACATTTAACAAAAACAAATATAAAAAATAATATTTAATATTTTTAATGTTTTCAAATATTATTTTTTTAAATATCTTAGGCCCTCACGGAGGGCCCTGACGGCTCGCCACTGCTCACTAAACAATAGTTTGTTCTCACATGCTAAATGTTCATAATGTCTGTCATGATTGTGTTGTTTTCTTTGTTGCAATAAACTTTGCTTTTTCATTTTTAAAGGGGTTTTGCTGACACATACCAGATTACATCATTTAGTTATGATGATCATTTTTTTAAATTAATTTACACGTGTCACACATGTTATCAATTAAATCATAATTAGATTAATTAGCATTTTTGTACCATTAATGGCCTTCATAGTCAGTGCAGTTTCCAGGCAGTATGTCAGTGTGTCTGTCCAACAGCTTGATACATCGGCAGCTATCCTTTAACTGCCAGAGGATTCTATACCTTTTACACAAACGTTTAATATTGTTGGTTATTGCAAGCAGTGCTACCAATGAACAGGACTGTTAAATCATTGTGATGAAATATTTTACTGGATTATTTTAACCATGCATGTTTCTAATTAATCAATACATATTCCAAGAAATACACATGATCTGATATTGCTAAGAAATTAGATAAAACTATAAACACAAAGATACCATTTTACATGCTTCTACAAAAAGACAGTAGATAAGATGAGATAGATAAGAGATCTTTAACCGACAGATTGCAATTTCAAATCATCCTCCCACCTGAGGACAAACCTTTGCTCACACTCAGTTCTCGTCGGATAGATTAAGGCTAACATTTCATACTACTTTTCTGACTGCATGCTGAAATGTAACATGCTAGCAAGCTAAACATCAAGCTCGTTGCTAAGCACAGCTGACACAATGAAGAGCACAGATAAATGTTTTTAATCCACCTTCTGAAATGTGTCATCATGCAGATTTTCTTATGGTTGTACAAAGACTTTAGGGTTTTAAACAGTTTTTACAAGACATGTAAGTCAACTTTGGCTTTGAGAATTTTTTGTGAATTAAAAAAAATGGTTTAGATTAAATGATAAATTATTCAAATAATAAAATAACTGACAGACTTATTGATAATGAGTTCAATATTGACCCAAATGCCAGAGTCTCTGGCCTGACTGCTAATGTTTTGAAAGGTCACACTTTTTAATCTCTTAAACCCGAGGGTCCCCCCAGTGGACCCCTCCCACCGTTTTTTTACGAGACTATGTCTCAGGGCTTCTTAACATTTATGAAACTATTAATGTTCCATACCCTTTTAACGGTAAGAAACTCAGCTAACTGACAATGAGAACCATTTTTATCTAAAAGAAACACAAGAGTAATACCAAGCCTTTGAATTAGCATGGAGCGAAAAAATGCTAACTAATGCTAACGGACTTTTGCACAGCACTCACGGTAGAAATGCCCTTATTACTTATCGTAACTGCACAAACAAGATATCCGATTAAAGCTGAGACTCCACAGATTCCACACATGTAATGTCATCACTGTACGACCCCGAATTCCTGGAGCCATCAGCCAGAAAAGAGAAAGTAAACAACATCCGGTTTCAAAAATATTACAATAATTACGTCTTACCTTTTTTGATTTGTGATTAAAAGTTGTGTTCAACGGAATAAAAACGCCGCTCAAGGTTAATCCAATGTCTTTGTGTCACGTAGACATTTTTACTGATAAGCCATCATCATATTTATGGCAATATACTGGGTATAAAGTTTTGCCGTCCAGGCTTGTACTTTCAGATATGCTTCATTTGCTTCTCTATTACGTCTGCAATGGTAATGTTTACGTGGATTTGGGAACTGCCCATCGATTCTATTGGATGTAATGGTTAAGAAAAAGGTCTAAATCACCCAAATCGACCAATGGGTTCCAGAGATATGGTCCTGCGTATAGTATAAAGAATGCCAGCCAGCTTAAGTACATTACGCAGGAGACTTTACTTATTGTTTACTACGTAAGGAAGCAGGTATTGCAGGACCCAGAGTGCATGGAGCACAGAGCGGACAGCAGATAACGGAATTGCAGTTGATTATAGAACATTTCAAAGGGGACACAGCCCCATTGGATATTAACCTATGGATTAACTACATCATCGTTTTTATCGTTTTAATGCCATTGAAGATCAGTTTAGACCAGACAAAGAGGAAGGCAAGTCATTGTTAGCCTAGCGCATGTTAGTACCTAGCGCCACTTTTTGTTGATAACCTCGCGAGTTTGTATCTTTCAGTGTTGAGGTGGGCACCGTTAGATTCTGTGTCTTTACGATCATAAACAATGTGTTGGATGTGCAGCTAGGATAAGTAATAAGGGAGCTAGGAGGGATTTTCGGTGCAGTAATAGGCTCGGGGCTAATTCAGAGGCTCACTGTGTTTTTTTTGAAAAAATAAATGAAAAAGATCAGTTAAATGAGTTTTAACTGATCATAACAGATCTAAGAGGATAACAGAGTATGTTTTTATATATATATATATTTTTTTCACAACAGTTGTATTTGGATGGAATGAATACCTATAGTGATAATTCAAAGTAATAAAATGATTATTACAGTGAAAAAGTTCAAATGGAACTGATGGTTCCCAAATTACCCAGAGGTGAGTCCGCCTGGACTTCCACCTCTCTAAAAAGGTCAAATTTCATCAATCTTGATACAGGGTACTTATTATATGTTATAGTTTGGATTCCTAAAGCTTTTAGTCTACTAACCCATCATTCAAGGGTGGGTTTCACTATAAGTAATATTTTTTGTTTAGGCGGACATTATAATTTACATGTTTTTACTATGTTCCATCTGAATTTACTTTGAAATAAAAACATCTATATTGATTCTGACACTTCTACATCCAACTCACAGATGTAACCTTGCTTTGAGAGAAAAGATTATTAATTTACCCCTTTTAGAAGTGAATATATAGTCTTTGTTGTGTTAGTGGCATTTTCGAGCCTGAAACCTGAAAAACAGGCTCAGGGCTTAAGAGGTTAATCAGACTGTATACTAAGAACTCCGATGGGTCAAAATTGGAATGTATAGCCAGGTCATACCAATTCATTATAACTGTGTAACACTCAGATAGTTATATGATAGATGGTAGAGATGTAGAGAGGAGATCTGGGATGTGTGAAAACACTGTGGTCTGGTCGGCATGCTGCTAAGTTAAAAGTCCTGTTTTATCTGTGAGCTGCCAGCACCATGGCAAGAGGAAACATGATGATATTGTGTTACCCGGCATCTGCAGTGCTGCTTAAAACACTTAGGCTGCAACTCAAAACGCATGTGTGCGCATCCCGGCCTTTATTCTGCGCTCTCCTCTGAGTGGAACATGTAATGCATCGTCCTCACCCACCTCCCTTACAGCTCAAAACAAGGTGGGATCAAAGTCGGCACACATCATAATGGCCAAACTGTGTATCGCTTCCAACTGCGATATCAAATTCAATGTGTGACTCAGGCAGTGTTACCAAAGAGGATGTAAGAAAACCCCTTCTAGATGAGACAACATGCACTCCCTGCACCAAAGATTTCGATGTTCACCCCCTGAAAGCAAGGAGAAGAAGAGTATGAAAAGGGTGCTTGTGGCAAGGACAGGAAAATGTGTTACTGTGGAGAGCCTGCGGGCCAGAAAAAATGTGTGTGTTTTGAATGTGTGTGAGTATGTGGGTAATTGTGGCTATTAGGCATGGGAATGATGTTGCTGGCTAATGTGTGGCTCCCTGGTTTAATGGTAATTAGATGTTGCTGTAGGTTCGCTGGCCTAGCGCCTGTCAGCATCATGTCACAGCAGTGACACCGCCTCAGAGCTCTCCTTCACTGGACACAGCCCAACACACTGCCACAGGCATGAGGGCACAGCCAATCACAGCACTACAAAACACACTGCAACAAAGAGCATGAGAGAGGGCAAAACAGAAGTGGTGCTCGTGGGATATTCTGAAAAGGAAGCATTCAGAATACTGAATCACTGTGTTCAAGTGTGCTCTCCAATAGTCAGGGTTGGGAGGGGTACTTAGAAAATGAAATCCGTTATAATTTACTAACTGTTATTCTACGCACGAAAAGTTTATTATTCCGCCAACTTATTTTGCCGCGCTTCTTCTCCGGCATTGAACATCGCAGAAACTCCATTCAAACATCAAAACGTTCAGCTCGGTCGGGAATCGATGGCTATTATTTTTCTCATTCATAACATTTATAATTCCAGAGATACATCCCATAATAGATCAAATTTGTAACCATTGAAATCAATGGAGGAAATCTTCAGACTTCAACAAATCTTCATGCGACTTCAACTGCTAACTGTTCATTCATACTTTCACTCAGAAACCTCATTCCAACAGCTCTACGCCAAATCTGAGATCTCACCATATGCCGTTTCCATGGCATTAAACATGATGTCGCTATAACTCCTATGAAAATGTTCAACAAGTGCTCAAACTTCACATGTGTGCTAACAGTCCAGCCGTGAAGACATCTACGGGACAGTTTTGAGATTTCTTCAAATGCCGTTGCCACAGCAACACAATGCTTGCCATGAAACACAGTTTTCTCATAACTTCAGTGAAACTGCTCCAAACGCCCCAAAACTTCACAGGTTTGGTAACGATGCAGCCATCAACGCATCTAAGCGTATTATGGGGTGTCATCAAATGCCGTTGGCATGGCGACAGATCATTCGCCATCAAGTTAGTTCAGAAGTTTGCAGTTCAAATATTCTGCTGCTTTTCCAAGCCGTATTACTTTCTTTTCTTTTCTCATCACACATTCAAGCCCCCAGTGTTCATGTATCATTTCAATCTAAATTCTTCACTTTATTCTTACACATTACATTTCAGCATAGCAGTTTAGCGTCAGCTTTTCAGCATAAAGCATTCCCACTAGCAATTTCTTCAGGAATTGCATTCTCTTGTTCCACCCGTTATTTTCAACCTGATCTCACCAGAATGCGTGACTCCACCACGACTCCTTAACACCACAATGCGTGGTGGAGTCACGAACTTTGTTACATTTGCGTGTCGGCACCACGCAAACAACCCCAATGTAAAGTGAATGAGGCTCCTTTGTCGTGGTGCACACACGCATTTCTACAACGTGCATTGTGTGTAATGCAACTGTTAATTTTATTAAATTAGTTTGTTTTTAAGGAAGGCCAGAGCTTCAGCTGTGTCAAATAGATTGTTCCCTTTAGTTAACGTTATTTAAAAGATAATGATCATGTCTTGTATTACGAGCGTCCATTCCCATTGGATAATGGAGAATTTTACACCCGGAAGTAAGTAGCCTATTCTCCTTACTGTCGATTGATTTTACAGTGATATCTGCACTACTCATCGACTAAAAAACACCAAATTGTCCTTGTTAATTACACAACATGATTGGTTTGAATTGTGTGCAATGCTTTTGTATTTTCCCCCTTCGATTCGGAGAAACAAATATTTTTTCGGAGTTTTTGGACGGCAGAAGACACTACACTACCCAGAATCCTCAGCTATCGTTTGGGACTACACCATGAACCCCGTGATCAGTCCTCAAGTTCTTTGACTGGTTGACCTCCAACTGCATTCCGTATGAAAAAAAACGTTTCGTAAAAGAGAAAATCATACTTTATTCAGCAGTGCTTGCTTTACTCTTTGATAGTCATCACATGAATGCATTGTAATAAATGGTTTGGCTGCATTAAATATTACACATCTGTCTTAGTTCTTTATTTATCTACAGAGATCGGGCATCAGAATACACCGGAAACTATTCTTTTACCGTTCTGTTTTAATTTCACAATAAAGTTAGTAGTAATATTTTGTTTTGATATTATTGTTTTTTATTAACTACTAGACGACTGGGTCATGTTAAGACCATCTTTTTTTGGTTGCTATGGGTTTTTTCCATCGCTTTTGTGTTACAATATCACAAACAATAACAAAATAATATTCGTCGTAAACTAAACCGGAAACGGCAGTATATTTTATTTTGTTAACACTGTAAACTTGACAGCTTTTTAACCCCAAACCACCTACTGGTTAAAGCACGTTATTACACGTTTAGAGTAATTGCAATGCAGGAAGATTGTGTTGCTTTTTAATGACTGTTTAAAATGCCTTTTTCTAATGTCTTTCATTTTTGTAACGCACTTTTGAATGTGTTATATTTTATGAAAACATTCAAATATTAAGAGTACATACTTGTACTAGTGGGAAAGTAGAAGGTCAATTATATAAATATAGAATAGAAAATATCAAGAAGATACTCAAATGATATCTAGAGTAAAACAGTTAGTGCCTGATAGGAGATGTGCTAACTAATAAGGCTTTATTTAAAGAAATGTGCAGAATACGACAGTGTATTGGTGGAAGTATACACACATTGATAGATGTCTTGTAATGCACTGTTGATGAACCTGTGACCCAAGTTGTTCATTCATTGCATAACTACACTGTTGTGTATATGATATGTCAATAAACCTTAGAAAATCTTGAAATCTTGAAATGGATGTGCAAAATAGCAATTATATACAGTCTTTAATGAACTATTAGAGAATAACGAGTAATGAATATGCTTTAAACGGATCTGCAGATAAATATTTAGTCTTCTCAAGCACCAACTATCAAATATCTCGCCTGATTGTTGGCACTTGACAATCACCTTCACTGAATTTCATTCAGGTGTAACTAAAGTCTGATTTAAGGGCTGTTTATATTTCACATCATTAATCCAAATATGTAAAGTAACTAAAATAAATGTAGTGGAGTAAAAATACCAGGTTAACCTTAAAGAAAGCCCTCAGGATTATAAAAGACCACCATCACCCCAGCCACAAACTGTTCTGTCTGCTGCAGTCTGGCAGGCGGTACCACAGCATCCGGACTAAAACCACCAGACACAGAGACCGCTTCATCCCACAGGCCAGAAGACTATTAAACACCTGAACTTAGAAATAACATTCATCTGGCTGCTACTTAGAAATTATTTATCTAATATATCATATTCCAATCACTTGTATATAGACTCTTATTGCACTATTTCACTATTTTTTCTGTGCATCTGTTTTATTGCGTCGCACTGTTGGAGGAGCCTGTGACCTAAGGGGGGGAGGGGGTAGGACACGTTCGATTCCTGTTTTGAATAGTGTGCCGTCGATGGGTTTCATTCCATTTCAAAGTCCTTTTGGACGCTCTGTGTGTAAACGTCGCGCATCCAATCACAGAGGTTGAGGACTGATCACGGGGTTTGTCAAGCTAAGCACATGGTGTAGTCCCAAACGATAGCTGAGGATTCTGGGTAGTGTAGTGTCTTCTGCCGTCCAAAAACTCCGAAAATATATTTGTTTCTCCGAATCGAAGGGGGAAAATACAAAAGCATTGTACACAATTCAAACCAATCAATCTTGTGTAATTAACAAGGACAATTTGGTGTTTTTTAGTCGATGAGTAGTGCAGATATCACTGTAAAATCAATCGACAGTAAGGAGAATAGGCTACTTACTTCCGGGTGTAAAATTCTCCGTTATCCAATGGGAATGGACGCTCGTAATACAATACAGGGGACATGATCATTATCTTTTAAATAACGTTAACTGAAGGGAACAATCTATTTGACACAGCTGAAGCTCTGGCCTTCCTTAAAAACTAACTAATTTAATAAAAATAACAGTTGCATTACACACAATGCACGTTGTAGAAATGCGTGTGTGCACCACGACAAAGGAGCCTCATTCACTTTACATTGGGGTTGTTTGCGTGGTGCCGACACGCAAATGTAACAAAGTTCGTGACTCCACCACGCATTGTGGTGTTAAGGAGTCGTGGTGGAGTCACGCATTCTGGTGAGATCAGGTTGGTTATTTTGCTGGTGTTCTTCTCCCACATTCCATATCGCAGAAACTCCGTTCAAACATCAATACGTTCAGCTCGGTCGGGAATCGATTGCTATTACTTTTCTCATTCATAACTTTCATAATTCCCGAGATATATCCCATAATTCATCACATTTTTAACCATTAACGTCAATGGAGAAAATCTTCAGACTTGAACAATCTTCATGCGACTGCAACTACTAACTGTTCATTCATACTTTCACTCAGAAACCTCATTCCAACTTTAAAATGTAAGAGGTTAATCTATCATTCAGAACAATGGAAACCTGTGATCTCTACACACCTCGTTAGCTCAAATAGAAACACCTGTGTAATGGAACACGATGATGTCATCGCTCCAACTGACATGCTCAGAGCAGCAGACTTCAGATCATGGTTAATGGTCCTGCCCTCAACAGCTCTACCTCAATTATGGGGTGTCATCATATGCCGTTTCCATGGAAATGTATCTCTCGCCATAAAAGACGATGTCGCTATACATTAACTCCTATGAAAATGTTCAAAAAGTGCTCAAACTTCACATGTGTGCTAACAGTCCAGCTGTGACGACATCTACGTGAGAGTTTTGAGATTTCTTCAAATGCCGTTGGCAGGAATTGCATTCTCTAGTTACTAATTACATTTCAAGACATTTAATTAGTAACCTAATCGGAGTATTGAAATATAAAGGTAATAAAACCTCAACATCAAATTAAATGCAAATAAAAACAAGAGAAAATAAATAACAATAAGGTGATTTGTTATTAAGTGTAGTTAACCTTAAAATGTAACCTTAGACAAAAAGAAACCAAGATATTTTATATAAGAAATGTAGTAACAAACGCTTTTTACACTTAATACATTAAACGCCTTTTTAACATTGTTTAATAAATCAGCTGCACCTACTGTATTCAAAAAGAAATGTATAACAAAAAAGAAGAATTAAAGTAGCCTAATTATAAACCATATAGACAATTATTTCAGTGTGTCTACCTATAATATATTGATCTGTATTTCAAAATGTTTTGTAACACTATAATCCTGCTAATAATATCTATTTAGTTTCAATGTAAAGGTAATCTGATTACTTGTTTTTGTATGTAATTGTGATGAAATACAGTTGTATCCTGAATATGTGATGTCCTTACATGTAATCTGTTACTCCCCAAGCCTGCCAACAGTACAGCCTTATTCACTGTTAGTAATACACTGCTGAAGGTCTGTCTGCAATGTAATCACACAGAAGTGCTGTCAAATCAATGCAGCCTATTTACTGACTTATACTGTATATATGTTTTCCAATACTTCTGAACCGGTTTCATAAATGCGTTTTCAAAATACCCTATGTAGTGACAAGCATTCTGCACCTATCTCCAAAAAATGAGGTATGTCCTATAAGACTCAGTGAACAGGAGGAATCTTTATGAAATCAGCACAGGAATGATTAAACTACAGATTCAGTGGCTCATTTAGGGAGCAGTTCAGTCACATTAAAGAGACATGAGAGTAAGTACGGTCACCAATCACCTGACAGGAGACATCAGGGCATGCTCTCAGGAGTCAGGCAGTTAAAGGAATGGTCTACATACTGCCAGTATATAAATGTATGCATTTCAAAGTGGATTCCACACTGAGTAGATTATGAGTAAATTTCATAATAATTATGTGAGTTTGTGGCTGATTTACCATACTCCAGCAACCCTAAATCAAAGATAGAATCAAGGACATAATATCAACAAAGTTCTGGTTGCAGCTTGTTTGAACTTTGTTTAAATTACATTACATGTCATTTGTTAGCATACTTGCCAACCCTCCCGATTTGCGCGGGACACTCCCGATTTCATAGCCCTCTCCCGGTTTCTTCCCGGGGTCATATTTCTCCCGCATTTCTCTCGATTTCTGACAAAATCAGATTTACTCAGGACTGTTTCCACTCGGACTTTAATACAGCTACACCATCGTTTTGTTTCCATGGAAGCACGTCTCTTTAGTAGCGCGCGCAACTGAAAGTCTGAGAGGGTGAGGAATATATATCACAGAAAACATACAATAATCGACAACTCTACCCTCTGCTCACTCCTTTCCAGCCCACACATATGCTCCATCAAGGTGCTTCAGGCCGCAAGGCAGTGCACTTACAACTACAATAAGTATGTTAATCTAATACAGCTCCGGCGATCCACTAGCATGCTGTCCATTGAAAGCCAGTTGGCTAGAAAGCTGGACTTCAAGGACTTGATCAGTGACTTTGCCTGTAAGTAGGCTAGGCGCTGGGCTCTTGGTGAGTTACGGCCCCTACACACAGCGGCTTGCGTTGTCGCTTGCCGGCGGGGGGGGCTCAAACTCGACCAACAACCAATCACATGAATCTCCCGCCCCAGACATACAAGCACGCGGTTTGATTGGCAAGAGCTTGTACTGGCATATGATTCGATGGGCTGACGCCTCCGTCGAGGCGTCAAAAGTAGAACATTGCTCTACTTTTGCAGCGAGCACCGCGAGAGAAGCTACGCTTCGCTCCCACAATGCAGTTCGGCGAAGCGTGACGTCACCCCATTCAAAGTGAATGGGCAGAAGCATTGAAGCAGAAGCATTGAAGCAGAAGCGTTGAAGCGCGCCGCCGGCGTGTGTAGGGGCCGTAACGGCGTGCGTTGCTGCTTCAACGCTTCTGCCCATTCACTTTGAATGGGGTGACGCGTTAATAACGCGCTAACGCAAAAAAAATTAACGCCACTAATTATTTTAACGCGATTAACGCATGTGTATTTTTTTTCCTCGGCCACCCCGTAGTTTCAGAGCGCATCGAGTTTAAAATACCATCTACACGCTGATGCTGACAGCCCGGCTCCTGCCGCCCGCTTGTGGCAGACCACACTTCCACGCTCACCGGCAGGCACCGACTGGCCATCGGGAGGACCGGGAGGGTGTGTGTGGCCCGAGCGAGCGAGAGAGAGACCTTACGTACATTGTTGTTGTTAGCATCTGGTGCTAGCTAACGGATATAAGGAGCTGTTTAAATGAAAACAGAGGAGCGACATTTCGCCACAACTGCGCTGAGCACTTGACTTTATGCAGGCAACCAGACAGTGGGACATTGTAGGAGAAGTCAGCACACTCAGCTTGGATAGTGCAACATGATGACAAATATTCCTCTAAGGTACATTTAGAACAGATCAAAAATGTGCGATTAATTTGCGATTAATCGCGATTAACTATGGACAATCATGCGATTAATCGCGATTAAATATTTTAATCGACTGACAGCCCTAATATATATATAAATACGCCATTTTCCTGGAGGTGCTAATATCCTGGAGGTGCTAATATAAACAGCTAGCTAAAGTAGCCATGCAGAGCGCACTAGGTTTTTTTTCAGAATTAACGACCGAAGAAATCGCTGCATGTCTTCGGATTACATCTCTGGACTTCAGGGGTGTGCTCTAGGTCGTTACCAGCGTAAACTAGAGCTGTGTGGGTTGTCGGATTGCCCTTACAGACTGCCTGCAGATGTATGGAAAAACGACTCTCGAAAGTGGCCTTCGGTCGATTTTGGCAGCATCTACGTCTATCTTCTGGAAACACCAGGTGAATACCCCACTTGTCACAATAATATTATCATGCCATTGCATATATGTGGTATTTTAGAGTTGACTAGATATTGATTAAGGCAATAGACTATGATATTCTGCTTGCACCTCGCGTGAAATGGCGGATACCGGAAGTACGGTGTCGCCCTCGGCCCAATACCCGTATGTGTGTGTGAAAGAATATCGTTGACGAAAAGTGACGAGACGAAAATGTAGTTTACTAAATAAAAACTATGCCAAAATCTCTCTTTACTTTCGTTGACGAAAAATGAGGAGAAATATTATCAAAGATAACGTTACATCTCTGATAGTCAGTTTTTCTCCCAGTAGTTCCATTTCTGGTGCTGCGGCTGGGCAGCAGCTGTGTGTCTGTGCTGCGCGTGGCGTTACATTGGAATTACACCGGGCAGCGGCACACTGTGAACTGTCAGGAAGACTCTGGTCTAACTCATGGTACTTATTTAACAGAAAATAAAATGGCAACAACAGTGCCGAGTGAAGTTGTGTGTTGTGTACAGACTTGACGGGTAACGATGGATTATGATGGACATTTTACGATCCTGACTGACAACAAAAAAGCCTAGAGCCACCACTGCTTGGGAGAAAGAAATGATGTGATATTTGGGCCCACAATGAGGTGGAGAAAAAAAGCGGATGCATTGTTTTATCAGAAGGGAAGCAATGTGACCATAACACAGCTGGTAAACACACCACAAACCTGACCTGATACTCTCTGCAAAGCTGCATTCTTAATAATTCAACCTGTGTTTTTCATAAAAAAAACAGGATAAAATCTTATTGTGAAATACATTTGACTAAAATGACAAATTATTGGTTTTGGCTAGACTGGTTTGACTGAAATGTTCTATATAATCTGATGACTAAAAAAAGACTCAACCGTTTTCATTGACAAAAAGTAGACTCAAATAATTAGTTTTCTTTGACTAAAATAAGACACTCTCTCTTTCTTTCATTCTGTCATTAAAATAATGAATAATTATGCAGAAAGCTTAAAAATCATTAACAGTAATGCCCTGTTGTGGAGGCAAACCCAAATGGTTCTGCACATAATTCCTCTTCCAGACCACTTGGCAGAGGAGACATTATTATGAAGCTGCAAATAGACTCACCCGTTAAAGATAAAGTGTATGTAATCAAATAATATACAGCACTTTGGTTTGCAGTAACTTTTGCATTTGTAATAGTTTTTTCCAATTGTTATAAAATGTCTTGCTCAAACTGAACCAAGGGACTGAGGGACAGCATACTGTATGTTTGAGAGCCAAATCCGATTTATTCCAGAATGTTGATCAACTCCAGATTAATTAATATAATGTATGATGTCCTTTATTGTTTTATGTTTCATGTGGAACCTATATGCTGCAGGTCTCCCTTGAAAAAGAGATCTATGATATCAATGGGACCAATCTGATTAAATAAAGGTTTGAAATTAAATAAAATAAAATAATTGTTTTGATCAAATCAGAATAATGTATTACCAGTTGTGTTACACACACACTGAGTTGCTCTGCTGTCCTGTTCCCTCTCTCAGTGCTTTAGAGAAAGTACTTCAGGAGCGTCAGGCTTGGCTGGGTTCCATTCCATTTCCCCCGCGGGTCATCCATCGGCCCAGGGACGTGGCGGGCCGGAGCGCCCGGCCCGAGGTGATTAGGAGAAGAAAGATGGCTGCAGCTCGCAGCGTAAATCCAAAGACGTTTCAGGTGGAACACGGGTGCTTGTCTAGCAATGAAGAATGGGTGAAGGCTTCACCCAATCAAGCAGTGCAAAGCTCTCTCTGTCCTAACTCCAGTTTTAACAACACAGAGGTGAAGATGGAAAGGGGAAGTTAAAAATAAGGATATTTTCTTAGGAAGACCCCAAAAAAAAGGTGATGCATGATATAAAGCTTTAAAATACGGAGAAAGAGCCGAGAAGAGAGAGACTGAGGCTGAGAAACCTTGAGTGGATTCTGTGCACCCAGGGGTGGTATTAGTGAACCCCATCTGGTGAACATCTGGCCCGAGGAGCCAAACTCTGAGTGGGCTCTTCAGGAAATCTTAAATTTAGCAGCCATGTACTCGTAGAGAGCTCCCGTCCTGCTGAGATCAAGGAGGCGACAGGTCAGCTCTCCACTCATCTTCCTCCACTACTGTTCTGACGGAAGGGAACATGGAAATCTGCAATTGAAGCTCCCTAATTATCAGATAACTCTACATGTTCAACTTACAATAACTGCGTCTAGATCAGGGATGGGCAACTTGGATGGTGGTGGGGGCCACATAATGTATGTACTGGCCACCAGGGAGCCGCAGATTCACTTGGAACACACACACACACACACACACACACACACACACATACACACAACTTCCATGTATTGTATGTAATTATTAACAAATATACTAAGTATGACATCTTCATTGACATTTTACAATCTTTCACGGACCATCCTCTAATAAGCTCACTAAACAAATATCACTTCACAGAAATGTTATTTAATTTGTACAAGTGGCATGTTTGTATTGAACAGGTTATTTAACAGTGGAATAAAACTATTTTAAACTATTGGAAAGCGCGGAAAATGTGTGTGTATTGAGATTAACCGTTAAGATGACAAACATGAAGTCATGAACACTAACGCAGACATTAGTTGTCTAACTTGAACCTAAGACACTTGTAGACTCTGCTGACATACAATAAGGGGAGTGTCAACACAGACACCTGTCAACCCGCACTCTGCTGTTCCTCAGCGCCGCTCCCCCTCCCATGCCACAATGCATAGAGTTTATAAATGTCTGATTTTGGTGGTGCCTAAAATAAAACAGACTGATTCATCACTGTTTCAAAAAATATGCTGTGATCACGTGCTAATTCTACAGTCAAATCATTGACCTCTTGTTAAAGAATAACATGTGTATTATGCTGCATATCTTAATTTCTGCAGTTCCTAATGTTAAACATGTCTGATGGAGGTACAGGTGGAAGCAGGGGCGGATCTACGGGGGGGCTGCCCCCCACTGTAGAGCCTTGCCCCCCAGCTACCCCCCTAACTTTTGTGTCCCTAAAACTGTATTTGTAGAAACAAACCTACACTTTGTCCACAAGCAACGAAACAAGCAGTTCATTAATTCAAAGTGAATCATTTTAAATATCCTCTTAGGCCCGTTAAAAACGCAGCTATGTCCCTGCATTAAACTGCGGATCGGCGTTCACACAGACCGCGGCTCACACAGCTGCAGAGAGGGAGTGAGCAGTACCAGCACCTGAATGGATCAGCTTCCCCTGTGAGCATCTCCCCTTCCACTAGTTTTGTTTTTACTAAGGACAAGAGCTTGAAACTAAATATTAATAAATCGATAGCGTTTAACAGACGGTCGCTGTTTGGGACGTTACGTTACAAAATACTACGCAGACACTACTTAATTATAACTAAGTACTTTTACTGTACTTACAGTAAACATAATTCTAGGGTATCATGAGTACTTTCTGCTGTTTTATACTTTTATAAAATGGTTACCAAGTGTGGCAATATGAAAGAACAATACACACTCTAATTTAAATAGTTTTTATTAGTAAATAATGATGTTCAAAATAAAATAGTCCCTCCGTTGCCTTCTTCACAAAACATAGTGCGAGGTGGTTGCTATGCAACAACACTAACAGCTAGTAGGGGTGTAACGGTTCACAAACATTTCGGTTCGGTACGTACCTTGGTTTTTAGGTCACGGTTCGGTTCGGTACGTTTTCGGTACAGCAGAAAAAATTATCACAAAACATAACATATTTTTTTTTAATTATTATTAAACTGTGAATAATGTATTCACTCAAATAAATGCAAAATATAATAAAATAAACATTAAGGTGCAGCATTTCGATGAACTGAAATAATCTGTATTTGAACTTTACTGTACTAGTACTCACAAAACATAAACTATTAGTTTTGGGTTTTTAATTATTATTAAACTATGAATATTCACTCAAATAAATATAAAATATAATAAAATAAACATTAAGGTGCAGCTTTTCGATGAACTGAAATAATCTGTATTTGAACTGTACTGTACTAGTACCTAAGCAGCCAGTTTGACATTATGACTTGCTTGTCATTGTATTTTCATGTTTTTTTAAAGAAAAATGTACTTGTCCACATTGCTTGCCGAAAGGGCAGATCTGCTGGCACTAATGTCTCCTGCTGTGGAGAACACCCTCTCTAGGGACAGAGGTAGTAGCAGATACAGCCAGGTAGCGCTTTGCTAACATGGCAACATAAGGATATTTGCCGTTTGTAATAGCTTTGGCTCGGTCTGAAGTTTTTGCGAGTGGTGGAGGCTTAAATGCTAGTGGGAGTTGGGTTTGCACTTCAGTCTTTTGGTACCGGTGATATTCACGTTCGGGTGATGCCTTTTCAAATGAGTGTGCAAGTTTGATGTATTGCCAGCCGCGTAACCAATGTTAGTTGAACAATGGGGTATGGTATGGTTGAGGTTGTTCTAGGCCAGGGGTCTTCAACTAAAATTCAACGAGGTCCAGTTAGAGAAAATGTCCCCATGCAAAGGTCCGGAACATCAAAATGTCTAAGTTGCTTCATGAATTAGTGTGATATATATTGAAGTGACCTGTTGCTTTATCAACGTCTGCATGTAATCAACAACTGACTGCCAATCAAATAAAGAAAGTACAATTCAAAAACAACAATATTTATTGTAAATTAACATTACTTAAATACTGTGGATATGTGTAATGTTTAAATATTGAAGTTAAATGCATCAATGTGGTGCACTTTGAGAGCAACATTAAGAGATCTATGGATATATCTGTCAACACCCATATGAAACAGAACTGTAGCATATTTTCCTTTTTGGATATTTTACAAATCACTCCCCTTTTAAACTGTATTCTTGTTATTTTTAACAACTTTTTTGTTGCTGTCATATAGTATTTTATACCTGTTTTTAATTTAGTCTCATTAATAACTATAATGATCATATCAAGGTGTGCCAAGGTGAGCTGAGGTTATTTGAGCCTCTCAGGAGAGAGCTCTCTTCCACCTGGTTGTAGAAAAACTCTTTAAATTCGTTAGCATAGCTAGCTAACCAGATGCTAATAACAACAGATCGCCACTGTGCTTACAACTAAAGACACAGCCACGCAAACACTGCGGCATGTGTACGGCTCCTTATGGGTACTGCAATATTTTAAGGGCTGGAGCGGCGTTCCGGTGCTCAGCACTCCTTTCAGACGAGACCTATATATACAGTCTATGGACGAGACATATACCACGTGAAGAACGTTACGCTCGTGTTTCATGAACCTGTCCTAGGTCAGGAAAAACAGGAACTCGCTTGTTTAATTATTTTTGCGGTCTAGATTTCTTCTTCTTTTTTGAAGTGAGAAGTTGTCCGTCTGTCGGACTGACTCCCCCTCCCCCACCCCCAAAACGAAAACTCTTCGGTTCTCCACGAATTACACAAGTCACCCAAATCAGCGTTAAAAAAGCGGGAGGCGCCGAAAAATCCCCTATTAATGTATTGATTATAGCTCCGGGTCCGTATAGGTCGGCGTCTGGGTCCGGATTTCTCCGGTCCCCGAGATTCGGCTTCCAGTAGCTCTGGAGAGAGTATTCGCACCTGTGGCCACTAACGGTCATAATTGCTCTGCTTTGTTTCAAGACCCGCATCAGAAAGCTTTTGAATGGTGGTACCTCTCCAGTTGGTCTACCTGCTTTTCACGTAGCTCTGCATGTCGTCGTTTCGGTGCTTTTTTTCTGGAGATAGGCACTGCTCAATCCACTCCTCCATAGTAAGACCCCCCCGGAGGTCGAAGTTAATCTTAAATGTTTCCATCTTATGCTTTGTAAGTTTGTTTCGTAATGGAAGAAATGTAAATATATTTATAAAACTGACAAGTCAAATCAAGCAATCTGATTGGTCGATAGTGTTTTTGCGGACCTCTTTGATTACAGATTTGAAAACATCGTTGCTTGCTTTCAAAGTAGCATAACTCATTATGTCAAACCTTGGAAAGTATCTAGATACTAGATACAATAAAAATGTTATGCAGTATAAAATACCACGTACTCTACGGCCTCCCATGCCACCCTGGCATGACCTCTTGCCCCCCCTTATCCCAACCATGGCATTTGAATGTAACTGTCAGAAGTCATGCCTGGCTGCACCCCCCCGGTAATGCTGCTCTGCAGCGTGCTGCTTTCTCCTCATCAGAATCTAATTCTCTCATTCCCTTTGCAAGGAGCTCGGCCATTTCTTTGTTTCAAGTCCAGTTTGTAGTGGATAGGCCTGTTTATGGGACTCTGGGATGGAAGTGCAGAGGGGAGGGGGGGGTTTGTTGGTCGGTCTGGTCAGGTCAGACTAAAACATCTCAACATCTCCTGGATGGATGGGCACATCATTCTGTTCAGACTTTCCGGATAATATTTAACTAAGACTTTGACACTACCATATTTCCATGTAACGCCAACATGAGATTGTCATGATTAGACAGTATTGACATATTTTGGTTTGATTGCCATGGAATTTGGTGAACACATTACCAATCGGATTAAAGCAAATCATTTGGTTATCTCACGTAAATATCCTTTCTGCTTCCATAATTAAGTCCACTGTTTGCAAATGTTTCCATGCTTACTTGTTCCTGGAACTAAAGTAATATAAAGAAGAAAGTGGACTGACTTGTAGCGTGGCAAGTCCTCTGGAGAATTGGCTTGGAAATTGAGAGACAAACAGAACACACACGTTCAGATCCGACAGCTCCAAGAGGAAAGATCACCAAAGAGAAAAGAGCTTAAAGCTCAACAGAGATGTAGAATAGAGAGAGGGAGCGGTCACTAGAGATTAAGAAAGACGAGAGAGCATTGCTGTTTAAACCACCTCCCCCTGGAACCAGGACAAATTGGGCTGTGCTCTTGTCCTGTGGCCCCCAAGTGCCTATCTCTCTCCTAGGAGGAAAACCAGTGTCTCCCAAGCATTAAAGTGGAAAAACCAACGCTACAGCAAGAATTTAATGAGGAGGGCTGTGCACTGTTCTGCACTCTGTGTGACACAACACATGTAGTGATTCTCTCTCTCTCTTTTCTTTATTCACTTCCTTTATTCCCAGTGCCTGCTCTGGAGGGAAGGAGCAGATATGCAGGCTTGAAACCAGCCGGCCCATCACTCATCTCTGTCTGTACTAAGTGGTACACACTTTATCAACTCTGCATGCACCCAGTCCACTGTGCACAGTGGGAATTATGAATATTCACCTTTTATTGGGTTGTTAGAATAGAGCAGCTAAGAATTGTGAACAGCCCAGTTCAAATGTATTATGACTTTATGTGTAGATTGATAAATACACCTTTTTACATAAAGCATTAAGTTTGCATTTTGACATTACATTATTTTTGTAATTGCATAGAATATCGTCATTTTAGTTTCTTTAGTTTGTTTACAAACTACCTTTTCTCAAAATTCTATTAATCCAATAAATGAACTGTACTTATATGTGCAAAAGATGCAGACATTAAAAGACAGTTTGGGTTTTAGGTAAAACACATTACACTCTTCCACCTAAGCGTTCTACAGCAGAAACACAACTGAGGCTCCAGCATTGACTTTAAACTGCTGAGTGGCTCCATGGAGAGACACTGAGCTGGAAAGAAGGTTTGTGCTTCCTTTGTAAATATTTGATCAAGGTACAAATCATGGAAGCCATCAGATTGGAGTGCAGGCACTGACTCTTATTTGGGAGCTGCTTGTATATATTGGGAAAGGAGGATATTTGGGGGGAGGGGGTTAATTTAAAATGGGGAGGCAGGATTGGCAAGTCAAGGGGTTCTCTGTTGAAAATGGGGGGGAGGCTGATGGATGAACATTTGCCCTGGCCTGATTGAGTGGTAAAACTCAGATTTCTTGGATGAATGCCTGCTGTGGGGTGTGTGTGAGCACACACATTTCATCCTTTTCTCCTTTATGTACAAAGACCTTACTGTTACACCCTCAGGAGAAAACATCATTAAAACAATAAAATGTGCTTTAGTCATGAGAATCCAGGTTATCTAACAATTGAAGAAAGTAAGAGTTATATCTCCAACTGAGGAACAGCTCCTGTGAAGAGACTTGAATGATCTAAAGCTTGCTAACGTTAGCTAACCTGGCCTTCATAAGCTGATCACAACAGACCAAATAGAGATCTCCTTCCATTGGACGATGAATGCAAACATGCTAAACAAATTCCCCCGCAATAGGTAAATAGGACTTAAGGTTTAACATTTGTGTTCTTTTGCATTTGTTCTGCTGTAGCTGAGCAGCTAAATAGGTTAGCGTCTGGTCATGTGTAGAGTTAGCATGATGAGCCTCGGTGGCCAGGGAGGCTATCGAGGCTTCCTGCCTCTGGAGAGCGTCTTCAACTCTCTCAAAACTGTCTCTAGGTGAAGAGGAGTGCGCTGGGTCCATGTTCTGGCCAGATCGTTCTGTCACAATCATATGAAGGACCCAAATGCAGCACTCGAGAAACCCAGGAGTATTGGTAATGTACTTTATTGGTAATAATACCAGAGCAGAGGGATACCAGCAGAACAGTATCAGCCGGATGATGTGCAGGCAAACGAACCAGAGGACAGCGGGCAGAAGGTGAGTCAGGGCCGGGCAGAGGGTCAGACAGCAGGCGAGGCGGTCAACGTAGGTACAGGCAGGGTCAGACAGCAGGCAAGGCAGGATAGTCCAAGGACAGGCAGGTCAGGGAACAGGCAGAGCAGCAGGTCAGGGAACAGGCAGAGCAGCAGGTCGGGGAACAGGCAGAGCAGCAGGTCGGGGAACAGGCAGAGCAGCAGGTCAGGGACAGGCAGAGCAGCAGGTCGGGGAACAGGCAGAGCAGCAGGTCAGGGAACAGGCAGAGCAGCAGGTCGGGGAACAGGCAGAGCAGCAGGTCGGGGAACAGGCAGAGCAGCAGGTCAGGGACAGGCAGAGTCGGAACCGGGTAGGCAATCTGGTAACAAACGCGTGAAAGACTAGCATGAAGGCAAAGTACGATCTGGCAACGGGTGTGTGTCTGGTGAGGGTGTAAAGACTGGCAGTGAAGCTAATGGGTGCAGAAGAGAAAGAGAGTGAGCAAAAACGTAGGTGTGGTTAACCGGTGAGACAGGTGAATGGAAAACTAGTGGTGCATGATGGAGCAGACTGTGACAGTTTTTGTATGTGTGTGTGCGTGCGTGCGTGTGTGTGTGTGTGTGTGTGTGCGTGTTGTGACAGTTTACTTATGTAGGTTATTTGGGGTGCGAGTCAGGTCTCTCTCCTGACGTTTCAGATTTGGCTAGTCAGTCAGTTTTTGGAAATCTGCACAAAGGTGTATACATCTCACTGTAAACACCCAACATTGAATGACATTAAAATATAAGAAAGGACACAACTCAAAATCATAATCACAAATAGTAAGTGTATTTTTGAATACCCCCCCCAAACAATTCGTCTTCCCACAGTTCAATGTTAAATCCAAAACGTTCCACTCCGGGTGTCCTTCAAAATAAATAAAACAGTCAATTACCACAGGAGAATGTCAGTCGGTTTTAGCAATCCAGTCCTGGTTTTTAAGGTTTTGTGAGATGAGCGGCTCCTTTCAGCTTTGTACACAATAATCCAGGAACGTGAAGCAAGGGTATGATGACGGATGACGGTGGACGGTGGATCAGACAAACGGTACGTACTTTAAACGACCTAACTGCTGGTTGCTAACAGATGAGTGTGTTGCTCCGCCGATCCCTCTTGCTGCACACACCTGCTCCGCCGATCCCTCTTGCTGCACACACCCCTTTCCCTTCCGGCTCCGTCTAACTAAATAGGGGGAAAGGGAAATGGAGGCGCCAACCAACAGCGAATCACTGGCTGGGTGCGCGTTACCGTGAGTGACTACCGGTCATATAAACACCGGTTGTTACTGTGTGTGTGTGTGTGTGTGTGTGTGTGTGTGTGTGTGTGTGTGTGTGTGTGTGTGTGTGTGTGTGTGTGTGTGTGTGTGTGTGTGTGTGTGTGTGTGTGTGTGTGTGTGTGTGTGTGTGTGTGTGTGTGTGTGTGTGTGTGTGTGTGTGTGTGTGTTCAGCATTATAATAAAGGGCATAAGCATGTTAATGTGACCAGAGCGTCAGAAACCCAGGGGGCAGCAACAAGAACCAAACACTGCTGTATGGAGACAAAGGAAGGAAAGAAGGAAAGAAAGAAGGGATAGAATGGGAAGGGAGATGAAAATAAAATAAATTATTAATGGAGAGAGTGACTAGGACTAAAATTGCTATGTATAAAAGTAAGAAAATAACAAGTGAAGGACAAATGGGTCCCAGAGAACAGAAAGAGAGCAACAATCTAAGATGGAAAAAGGAACACACAATAAAAAGAAAACCAGAAAAAGGTGGGATTAATAAAATAGTTGGAAGAGTAGAAAGAGTAGAAGTCCTAAACAAATGAATGAATAAACTAAACCCCTGGGGAAAGAGGAGAAAAGGGATAAGCGCACTGAAAGGCAATACAAAATGAAGAAGGAAAAGAAATAAAAAATGTACATTAAAAATGTAGCGCGTTCTTTTAAGAAAAGGGCAGAAAAATGAAAAGCGAAAAAACAATGTGGGAATAATGGATGAATTAACCAAGGAAAATAAAGAAATCAGCAAAAAAAAAAAGAACTAAGAAGAGAGGCCAAGAAGAAAATATAAACTGAATTAAAAAGCCGACTTAAGTTCTCTGAAATCAGAGGAACATGGTGATATTTCTCTCACCGTTCTCATGGAGAAAGCAGCTGCTTCCATTCCACTGTCAGCCGTGATGACTGATGGGAGTCGAGTGAAGTGCATTTCAACATTCAAAATGAGAAAGCGGTGTGGGAAATGGCAGGAACACCATCTACACCTTTCACTGTGTATCGGAGAGCTGTCACAGCGCAGAGTGAATGGCCACCTATCGAGCCTGACAAAAGAACACAAAGTGTCTGAAAGTCCTGAGGGGGGGGGGGGCATGGCCAGAAGAACCCCCACCTGGCAACTGTCAGCCGCCTCTCTGTCAGGAATATCCAATCAAACAGCGTCTTACAGCTTCCAGAACCATTTGCTGGTGTCACAAGTTTCAATCAGGGGGGGGCAGCGACCCTCTCTTTGGCTTTTGTCCTTTCCATTTGTTTCCCCATCGCATATCTTCCTCCTCTCACCTGCCGCTGTTTGTTTGGTGTCAGACTCCACGAAGGCCGACAGCCTGTCAGTCTCAGCTCCTTTAACACACCCCGGCCACACAGTGACACACACACACTCCCCTGGCATCCCGCTTAGCAACATTGAAAAAAAGGGCTTGGCTTTGCACACCTCTCCACTCTCATCAGCATCTCGTGCTGTCTCTGGGACTTTCTCCTTGTTTCCCCTCTCTGTGTTTCTGCCTCAGGCAGCCCCAGCCTGCCGGGGGTCCTGCAGCAGTGACTGCTGTACAAGAAATGTGGAGACAAAAGAAGTGGACAGGCTTTTTTGCCGGAATAACTTCCACTCAATGCCGTTGCTGTTGTCTGTAGGGCTTGGTAATGCTTGATTTTTTTTGTTTACCAATATCAAACTTGTTTTTGAGATCTCACTTTTACAAATATGTGTTTGAATAAAAACCCTGGATCAAATTAGCTCATGTTATTCAACCCTCCTGTGGTGGTAGTGTCTCCCACCTGGTGTTCCAGGTCCAACTGCTTTAACTGCACTACATTAACTCAAAACACATTATTTAAGGTTCATTTAAGCTGCAAACAGTGCCGCAGAGTACTGGTCCACGTGAATAACTGCAGAGGATATACAAAGAATGGACACTGAAAATGTATTCCAAAATGTACAAGGTTTTGGATTTAGGTGTGTGCTCTCTGATGGAAGAACATCACAGGGTTACCCATTCATTTCCTAAGGGGCTCATTTTTGACCGGGTTAAATTTGTGTTTACAAATTTGCAATATTTGACATGTTCAAATGCCAATCAATCAATCAATGTTTATTTATATAGCCCAATATCACAAATCTTACATTTGTCTCAGTGGACTTCACAGTTTGTACAGAATATCTGTATGACAATACGACACCTTCTGTCCTTAGACCCTCTGTCCTTAGACCCTCACATCGTACAAGGAAAAACTTCCGCCTACTGTGGAGGATATCATAACCATGACCTTGAAGCAATGACATTTAAAACAGGAAGGTTACAAAGGGTTGCACCACCCAGTGGAGGAACGTCAAGGCCTTCTCTGCTGGCCTAAACACTATCAGAATCACTCGCTACATTTTTTCATTATGTATTCAATTATTTCCAATAATCTATTCTCTTCATCTTATAGCTTTTCTCTTTGAGTGGATTAATGGAATCATTTAAAAATATTCTTGGGAAAGAAAGAAGAATGGATGTTGTGTACAAATAATAAAACGTATTGGTGAGTAAATGATATAAGACTTTCATTTAAATATGTTTTCATTTTATGAAGTAAATATTGATGCTTCTGCTAAAGAGGATATATGTTGTCAGCTTCAGTGAAAGGAGAATTGTTCAATTGTTTTCCTGCTTAAGTAATGGCATTGATTCTTGCTGCATTAGATATCTGTCTGTGATGCAACGCCCTGTTATTCTGCCTCTTCAAGTGTTTTGCTTGTAGCTTCTCCACCTGGAGAGGCAGCAGCAGAGGAAGCCGGGTAAAGCCTGCCCCAGCCCGTTGAAACCTTTCCACTGCAGTGAGCTACTCTACCAGTCTCTGCTGCACCGTACAGAGGACATCCTGTGTACTAATGTCCAGTCATATGTCATTGGTTAAAATTGCATGCTGGGAAATTCCTCTTTCTTTTCATCCAAAATGTCCGGCATACCAAATCAAAATGTAATAGAAGCAGGAGGAGAAGTGCAATGTTGTTGATTCATATTCATATCAAATCATATGTTGTTGTTTATGAAATAACAGCTGTTTTATAAATGTCCATTCTAGTGGACGTCAGGACCATCTTCATGGATTTTATGACTCAACATTGTTGCAGGAGACGGACCTGAAGCAGACATTTCCTGCACCAGATAGTTAAGGGAGATTCAGGCTCCGGCCACACGAGGACGAAAACGGCTAAACGCATAGGATTAACGCAAACACAATCGCAAAAAAGCTTCCGTCCGCACGCAATATTCACCGGATAGTGTCTGTCCACACGAGACCACTCCGTTTAGCTCCAACTGCTGGAGAAGCTGCAGTACATATGCAGAGCCTGTACGTGGCGCTGTAACTTCCTCCACAAAGCAGCGAAGAAGCATGGTTGTCATGGTTGCCCTTCTGTTTATTCTCCGCGGTGGGGGCCGAGGGAACCGGGCAGAGTTTTTCGCCAGTCAACGTGTATTAAAGTTTAAATCTTCCGGACAAAATTATAAAAGTGCCGGTCAAAGTTCTTCTTTGTTATTTATTGAGCTTTAAAACAAATGAATAACGACTCTATATATTATAATAATAAAATACACGGAGCCTCTCTTTTTCCTCCCTCTCTTCGGACAGCGTCATGTCTGTCTCATGCAGCAGCTGATCCAGTGATGAGTGACCCGGCCGACAGTAAAAATAAACATATTTATAACTAGTTTAGTTTGAGAGGTAATTAAAATAGCTAAGGGTGATGATCTGACTTGAAGTGTGTGTTTTGCTGCAGCGGGAGGAGCTGCAAGTGAGCAGAGCTGCGTGTCTCCGTCCTGTCAGATTAGACTTCACTCGCGTTTAGGTCCATATCGAGAGAAAAATAAATAATCTGAATTCAGGGTGCAGTTACTTTGACGCGGGGTGAGCAGCAGAGGTGGGGAGAGGCGGGGCTATTGCCTCATCATTATCAGAAAATGATCGTATAGGGGCGTATAACACGGAGCCGTTTGACCCCCCAGAGCGTTGCGTATGCCGTTCTATCCACCTTGGGACCCGTTATCGTTTCCTCAGTCGTTTAGTGCCGTATTCGGTCGTCCTCGTGTGGCCGAACGGTCTATCAATCAATCAATCAATGTTTATTTATATAGCCCAATATCACAAATGTTACATTTGTCTCAGTGGTCTTCACAGTGTGTACAGAATATCAGTATGACAATACGACACCCTCTGTCCTTAGACCCTCACATCGTACAAGGAAAAACTTCCAAAGAAAACCCAGTTTAAAGGGAAAAATTGGAGAAACCTCAGGGAGAGCAACAGAGGAGGGATCCCTCTCCCAGGACGGACAGACGTGCAATAGATGCCGTGTGTAAATTGAAAAGATAATACATTTGCAACATAGGTAGTCCAAATGTTTGGAAATGCATGTGTGTATAATAGGAAGATGAATCCACGAGGATATCCATCCAGGACCTATGATCCAGGACCACAGCCACGACTCAAGATCCAGCGCTCGCGATCCAGGACACAGGACCGCAGGATCATCCATGACTCCGGATCCCAGCGTATATAGACACCAAAAAGAAAGACATTTGGGGAAGCTGGGTTAATCGGAACATGAGTGTACACGGGTATAGACAGAGAGAAGGAAGAAGTAAGATGTCCCCCGACAAACTAAGCCTATATCAGCAAAACTAGGGGCTGAATCTAATCAGCCCTAACTATAAGCTTTATCAAAAAGGAAGGTCTTAAGCTCACTCTTAAAAACGGATAGGGTGTCTGCCGCCCGAACACAAACTGGAAGCTGATTCCACAAATGTGGAGCTTGATAAGAAAAGGCTCTGGCTCCCATTGTACTTTTAAAGATTCTAGGAACAACCAACAACCCTGCATTCTTGGAATGCAATGCCCTAGTAGGACAGTAGGGTATAATGAGTTCTTTAAGGTAAGATGGCGCCTGCCCATTAAGGGCTTTGTAGGCGAGAAGAAGAATTTTAAATTCTATCCTGTGTTCTATAGGGAGCCAGTGTAAGGCAGCCAGAACAGGAGTAATGTGGTCCCTTTTCCTAACTCTGGTTAGTACACGAGCCGCAGCATTTTGAATCAGCTGAAGCGACTTGATTGACTTCTTGGTACTCCCTGATAATAAAGAGTTACAATAATCCAGCCTAGAAGTAACAAATGCATGGACTAGTTTCTCTGCATCGTTTTGAGGCAAGATATGCCTGATTTTTGCAATGTTACGTAGATGGAAGTAGGCGGTCCTTGAAATTGATTTTATGTGGGCGTTAAAGGATAAATCCTGATCAAATATAACACCAAGATTCCTTACAGTCTCACTGGAGGCCAAATTAATGCCATCCATAGTTAGTATGTCTTTAGATAATTTGTTTCGTAGATTCTTCGGGCCAAGTACAATAACTTCAGTTTTGGTCGTGTTTAACATCAAAAGTTTAAGGTCATACACGTTTTAAGTCCTTAAGGCAGTCTTGAATTTTATTTAGATGATTAATTTCATCAGGCTTGATTGATAAATATAGTTGAGTATCATCCGCATAACAATGAAAGTTTACAGAATGATTCCTTATAATATTGCCTAACGGAAGCATATATAATGTGAACAAAATAGGTCCGAGCACTGAGCCCTGTGGCACTCCATGGCTAACTTTGGTTTGCGTGGAAGATTCATCGTTAACACGTACAAACTGAGAGCGTTCAGATAGATAGGACCTAAACCAGCCTAAAGCAGTTCCCTGTATGCCAACTAAGTGCTCTAGTCTTTGCAATAGGATATCATGGTCGATAGTATCAAATGCAGCACTAAGATCGAGCAAAACAAGAATAGAGACAAGTCCCTTGTCTGAGGCTATTAGAATATCATTTGTGACTTTAACCAGAGCTGTCTCTGTGCTATGATGTGTTCTAAAGCCAGACTGAAAATCTTCAAATAAATCATTGTTTTTTAAGTAATCACACAACTGTTTTGCGACCGCTTTCTCAAGAATCTTTGAGAGGAACGGAAGATTAGAAATAGGTCTATAGTTGGCTAAAACCTCTGGATCGAGGTTGTGCTTTTTAAGAAGCGGTTTTATCACTGCTACTTTGAATGATTGTGGAACATAGCCTGATAATAAAGACATATTCATAATATTTAATAAAGAAGTGCTAATTAATGGAAGAACTTCCTTCAACAGCTTAGTTGGAATTGGGTCTAACATGCACGTTGATGGTTTAGAAGAGAGAATCATTGAATGTAATTGTTTCAAGGTTAATGGCTGAAAAGCATTCTAGTTTACTATCTAGTGTAATATTAGAACTTACGATTCCGGGAGCTGTTGATAACACTATACTGGTCGAAGGCAAGAGGTCATTAATTTTGTTTCTAAGAGTAACAATTTTATCGTTAAAAAAGCACATCAAATCATTACTACTGAGTGCTAAGGGAATAGAAGGCTCAATCGAGCTGTGGCTCTCTGTCAGCCTGGCTACAGTGCTGAAAAGAAATCTTGCATTATTCTTATTCTCATCTATTAATGAAGAGTAGTAGGCTGCTCTCGCTTTACGCAGTGCTTTCTTATATTCATTGAGAGTAATTGCCAAATTAAACGAGATTCTTCAAGTTTAGTGGAACGCCATATCCTTTCAAGTTGTCTAGACTTTTGCTTTATTTTGCGGGTTTCGGCATTATGCCATGGAGCTAATCTATGTTGTTTTATTTTCTTCTTTTTCAAAGAAAAATGACACTAAACAGTAACGCAAACGACCGTTTTCGTCCTCGTGTGGCCGGGGCTTCAGATGTTGAGCTCTCAGTGAGAGAGAGGAGGATTTCACACCTGGGATAGAAGAGGGTCAAGAGGAAGGGGGGGGGAGATGCAGGATGCTCATGAGCGTACAGACAGAAGACAGATAGGGACGAGCTGGAAAGACAAGAGTAGGCCAAGAGTAGCACGTATGTCTTATTGTTGTTTGTATTTGAAGTGGAGCCATGACAGATGAGAGTTGCCTCAGGAATGCAAGCTGTGTTTCTCTGAGCAGGTCAGATGGAGACCACATCCATACAACCAGTCGAGATGACCTACAGCCCGTGCCGACTGGAGTCAGTGAGGGACTTTCAGTACATCGACTACAAAGTCTTTGTGTTTATTTGGTCACTAAAAAACTAGCTTGGTTTTTGGTGAATCTTTCCAGATCTTAATGTTCAGATCAATGACTTAGCTAAGTTTTAAATAAAGTGAATGTATTCTTGTGTCAATACGTTTCATAGTGTATCTGTTCATGTTGGCTGTCTTTTCAAACTAAAATGGCCGTGACCTCCTCTACAGTGGACAAACTGTAACATTCAAAAATGAAATAACATTTAAAAAAGTCTAAATTGCAAAATGTTTTTTGAACCCTAAATCAAACCCTTTCTCCCAGGAGGGTACGATGCGTGTCGACCACCAAACCACAGACAGTGAGCGACTATGACGTCCAAATGATCCGGCAGTGGACTTATTAAGACGTTGAAATGGAAGAATGGAGACCGAGAGATAAGAGAACAAAGTGAGAGGCTGGAGGTGAAGAGTGCGCTTCAGTTTCAGCATTAACCCATTAATGTGAGAGAAACAGGCCGGCTGGAGAGAGGCTGCTCTGTCCCCCTCCTCCATCTCCTACTCTGTCCCCCTCCTCCATCTCCTCCTCTGTCCTCCCCATCTCCTCCTCAGTCCTCCTCCGAAGTTAATCTTAAATGTTTCCATCTTATGCTTTGTAAGTTTGTTTCGTAATGGAAGAAATGTAAATATATTTATAAAACTGACAAGTCAAATCAAGCAATCTGATTGGTCGATAGTGTTTTTGCGGACCTCTTTGATTACAGATTTGAAAACATCGTTGCTTGCTTTCAAAGTAGCATAACTCATTATGTCAAACCTGGAAAGTATCTAGATACTAGATACAATAAAATGTTATGCAGTATAAAATACCACGTACTCTACGGCCTCCCATGCCACCCTGGCATGACCTCTTGCCCCCCCTTATCCCAACCATGGCATTTGAATGTAACTGTCAGAAGTCATGCCTGGCTGCACCCCCCCGGTAATGCTGCTCTGCAGCGTGCTGCTTTCTCCTCATCAGAATCTAATTCTCTCATTCCCTTTGCAAGGAGCTCGGCCATTTCTTTGTTTCAAGTCCAGTTTGTAGTGGATAGGCCTGTTTATGGGACTCTGGGATGGAAGTGCAGAGGGGAGGGGGGGGTTTGTTGGTCGGTCTGGTCAGGTCAGACTAAAACATCTCAACATCTCCTGGATGGATGGGCACATCATTCTGTTCAGACTTTCCGGATAATATTTAACTAAGACTTTGACACTACCATATTTCCATGTAACGCCAACATGAGATTGTCATGATTAGACAGTATTGACATATTTTGGTTTGATTGCCATGGAATTTGGTGAACACATTACCAATCGGATTAAAGCAAATCATTTGGTTATCTCACGTAAATATCCTTTCTGCTTCCATAATTAAGTCCACTGTTTGCAAATGTTTCCATGCTTACTTGTTCCTGGAACTAAAGTAATATAAAGAAGAAAGTGGACTGACTTGTAGCGTGGCAAGTCCTCTGGAGAATTGGCTTGGAAATTGAGAGACAAACAGAACACACACGTTCAGATCCGACAGCTCCAAGAGGAAAGATCACCAAAGAGAAAAGAGCTTAAAGCTCAACAGAGATGTAGAATAGAGAGAGGGAGCGGTCACTAGAGATTAAGAAAGACGAGAGAGCATTGCTGTTTAAACCACCTCCCCCTGGAACCAGGACAAATTGGGCTGTGCTCTTGTCCTGTGGCCCCCAAGTGCCTATCTCTCTCCTAGGAGGAAAACCAGTGTCTCCCAAGCATTAAAGTGGAAAAACCAACGCTACAGCAAGAATTTAATGAGGAGGGCTGTGCACTGTTCTGCACTCTGTGTGACACAACACATGTAGTGATTCTCTCTCTCTCTTTTCTTTATTCACTTCCTTTATTCCCAGTGCCTGCTCTGGAGGGAAGGAGCAGATATGCAGGCTTGAAACCAGCCGGCCCATCACTCATCTCTGTCTGTACTAAGTGGTACACACTTTATCAACTCTGCATGCACCCAGTCCACTGTGCACAGTGGGAATTATGAATATTCACCTTTTATTGGGTTGTTAGAATAGAGCAGCTAAGAATTGTGAACAGCCCAGTTCAAATGTATTATGACTTTATGTGTAGATTGATAAATACACCTTTTTACATAAAGCATTAAGTTTGCATTTTGACATTACATTATTTTTGTAATTGCATAGAATATCGTCATTTTAGTTTCTTTAGTTTGTTTACAAACTACCTTTTCTCAAAATTCTATTAATCCAATAAATGAACTGTACTTATATGTGCAAAAGATGCAGACATTAAAAGACAGTTTGGGTTTTAGGTAAAACACATTACACTCTTCCACCTAAGCGTTCTACAGCAGAAACACAACTGAGGCTCCAGCATTGACTTTAAACTGCTGAGTGGCTCCATGGAGAGACACTGAGCTGGAAAGAAGGTTTGTGCTTCCTTTGTAAATATTTGATCAAGGTACAAATCATGGAAGCCATCAGATTGGAGTGCAGGCACTGACTCTTATTTGGGAGCTGCTTGTATATATTGGGAAAGGAGGATATTTGGGGGGAGGGGGTTAATTTAAAATGGGGAGGCAGGATTGGCAAGTCAAGGGGTTCTCTGTTGAAAATGGGGGGGAGGCTGATGGATGAACATTTGCCCTGGCCTGATTGAGTGGTAAAACTCAGATTTCTTGGATGAATGCCTGCTGTGGGGTGTGTGAGCACACACATTTCATCCTTTTCTCTCTTTATGTACAAAGACCTTACTGTTACACCCTCAGGAGAAAACATCATTAAAACAATAAAATGTGCTTTAGTCATGAGAATCCAGGTTATCTAACAATTGAAGAAAGTAAGAGTTATATCTCCAACTGAGGAACAGCTCCTGTGAAGAGACTTGAATGATCTAAAGCTTGCTAACGTTAGCTAACCTGGCCTTCATAAGCTGATCACAACAGACCAAATAGAGATCTCCTTCCATTGGACGATGAATGCAAACATGCTAAACAAATTCCCCCGCAATAGGTAAATAGGACTTAAGGTTTAACATTTGTGTTCTTTTGCATTTGTTCTGCTGTAGCTGAGCAGCTAAATAGGTTAGCGTCTGGTCATGTGTAGAGTTAGCATGATGAGCCTCGGTGGCCAGGGAGGCTATCGAGGCTTCCTGCCTCTGGAGAGCGTCTTCAACTCTCTCAAAACTGTCTCTAGGTGAAGAGGAGTGCGCTGGGTCCATGTTCTGGCCAGATCGTTCTGTCACAATCATATGAAGGACCCAAATGCAGCACTCGAGAAACCCAGGAGTATTGGTAATGTACTTTATTGGTAATAATACCAGAGCAGAGGGATACCAGCAGAACAGTATCAGCCGGATGATGTGCAGGCAAACGAACCAGAGGACAGCGGGCAGAAGGTGAGTCAGGGCCGGGCAGAGGGTCAGACAGCAGGCGAGGCGGTCAACGTAGGTACAGGCAGGGTCAGACAGCAGGCAAGGCAGGATAGTCCAAGGACAGGCAGGTCAGGGAACAGGCAGAGCAGCAGGTCAGGGAACAGGCAGAGCAGCAGGTCGGGGAACAGGCAGAGCAGCAGGTCGGGGAACAGGCAGAGCAGCAGGTCAGGGACAGGCAGAGCAGCAGTCGGGGAACCAGAGCAGCAGGTCAGGGAACAGGCAGAGCAGCAGGGCGGGGAACAGGCAGAGCAGCAGGTCGGGGAACAGGCAGAGCAGCAGGTCAGGGACAGGCAGAGTCGGAACCGGGTAGGCAATCTGGTAACAAACGCGTGAAAGACTAGCATGAAGGCAAAGTACGATCTGGCAACGGGTGTGTGTCTGGTGAGGGTGTAAAGACTGGCAGTGAAGCTAATGGGTGCAGAAGAGAAAGAGAGTGAGCAAAAACGTAGGTGTGGTTAACCGGTGAGACAGGTGAATGGAAAACTAGTGGTGCATGATGGAGCAGACTGTGACAGTTTTTGTATGTGTGTGTGCGTGCGTGCGTGTGTGTGTGTGTGTGTGTGCGTGTTGTGACAGTTTACTTATGTAGGTTATTTGGGGTGCGAGTCAGGTCTCTCTCCTGACGTTTCAGATTTGGCTAGTCAGTCAGTTTTTGGAAATCTGCACAAAGGTGTATACATCTCACTGTAAACACCCAACATTGAATGACATTAAAATATAAGAAAGGACACAACTCAAAATCATAATCACAAATAGTAAGTGTATTTTTGAATACCCCCCCCAAACAATTCGTCTTCCCACAGTTCAATGTTAAATCCAAAACGTTCCACTCCGGGTGTCCTTCAAAATAAATAAAACAGTCAATTACCACAGGAGAATGTCAGTCGGTTTTAGCAATCCAGTCCTGGTTTTTAAGGTTTTGTGAGATGAGCGGCTCCTTTCAGCTTTGTACACAATAATCCAGGAACGTGAAGCAAGGGTATGATGACGGATGACGGTGGACGGTGGATCAGACAAACGGTACGTACTTTAAACGACCTAACTGCTGGTTGCTAACAGATGAGTGTGTTGCTCCGCCGATCCCTCTTGCTGCACACACCTGCTCCGCCGATCCCCTTGCTGCACACACCCCTTTCCCTTCCGGCTCCGTCTAACTAAATAGGGGGAAAGGGAAATGGAGGCGCCAACCAACAGCGAATCACTGGCTGGGTGCGCGTTACCGTGAGTGACTACCGGTCATATAACACCGGTTGTTACTGTGTGGTGTGTGTGTGTGTGTGTGGTGTGTGTGGTGTGTGTGTGTGTGTGTGTGTGTGTGTGTGTGTGGTGTGTGTGTGTGTGTGTGTGTGTGTGTGTGTGTGTGTGTGTGTGTGTGTGTGTGTGTGTGTGTGTGTGTGTGTGTGTGTGTGTGTTCCTTTATAAAGGGCATAAGCATGTTAATGTGACCAGAGCGTCAGAAACCCAGGGGGCAGCAACAAGAACCAAACACTGCTGTATGGAGACAAAGGAAGGAAAGAAGAAAGAAAGAAGGGATAGAATGGGAAGGGAGATGAAAATAAAATAAATTATTAATGGAGAGAGTGACTAGGACTAAAATTGCTATGTATAAAAGTAAGAAAATAACAAGTGAAGGACAAATGGGTCCCAGAGAACAGAAAGAGAGCAACAATCTAAGATGGAAAAAGGAACACACAATAAAAAGAAAACCAGAAAAAGGTGGGATTAATAAAATAGTTGGAAGAGTAGAAAGTAGAAGTCCTAAACAATGAATGAATAAACTAAACCCCTGGGGAAAGAGGAGAAAAGGGATAAGCGCACTGAAAGGCAATACAAAATGAAGAAGGAAAAGAAATAAAAAATGTACATTAAAAATGTAGCGCGTTCTTTTAAGAAAAGGGCAGAAAAATGAAAAGCGAAAAAACAATGTGGGAATAATGGATGAATTAACCAAGGAAAATAAAGAAATCAGCAAAAAAAAAAGAACTAAGAAGAGAGGCCAAGAAGAAAATATAAACTGAATTAAAAAGCCGACTTAAGTTCTCTGAAATCAGAGGAACATGGTGATATTTCTCTCACCGTTCTCATGGAGAAAGCAGCTGCTTCCATTCCACTGTCAGCCGTGATGACTGATGGGAGTCGAGTGAAGTGCATTTCAACATTCAAAATGAGAAAGCGGTGTGGGAAATGGCAGGAACACCATCTACACCTTTCACTGTGTATCGGAGAGCTGTCACAGCGCAGAGTGAATGGCCACCTATCGAGCCTGACAAAAACACAAAGTGTCTGAAAGTCCTGAGGGGGGGGGGGCATGGCCAGAAGAACCCCCACCTGGCAACTGTCAGCCGCCTCTCTGTCAGGAATATCCAATCAAACAGCGTCTTACAGCTTCCAGAACCATTTGCTGGTGTCACAAGTTTCAATCAGGGGGGGGCAGCGACCCTCTCTTGGCTTTTGTCCTTTCCATTTGTTTCCCCATCGCATATCTTCCTCCTCTCACCTGCCGCTGTTTGTTTGGTGTCAGACTCCACGAAGGCCGACAGCCTGTCAGTCTCAGCTCCTTTAACACACCCCGGCCACACAGTGACACACACACACTCCCCTGGCATCCCGCTTAGCAACATTGAAAAAAAGGGCTTGGCTTTGCACACCTCTCCACTCTCATCAGCATCTCGTGCTGTCTCTGGGACTTTCTCCTTGTTTCCCCTCTCTGTGTTTCTGCCTCAGGCAGCCCCAGCCTGCCGGGGGTCCTGCAGCAGTGACTGCTGTACAAGAAATGTGGAGACAAAAGAAGTGGACAGGCTTTTTTGCCGGAATAACTTCCACTCAATGCCGTTGCTGTTGTCTGTAGGGCTTGGTAATGCTTGATTTTTTTTGTTTACCAATATCAAACTTGTTTTTGAGATCTCACTTTTACAAATATGTGTTTGAATAAAAACCCTGGATCAAATTAGCTCATGTTATTCAACCCTCCTGTGGTGGTAGTGTCTCCCACCTGGTGTTCCAGGTCCAACTGCTTTAACTGCACTACATTAACTCAAAACACATTATTTAAGGTTCATTTAAGCTGCAAACAGTGCCGCAGAGTACTGGTCCACGTGAATAACTGCAGAGGATATACAAAGAATGGACACTGAAAATGTATTCCAAAATGTACAAGGTTTTGGATTTAGGTGTGTGCTCTCTGATGGAAGAACATCACAGGGTTACCCATTCATTTCCTAAGGGGCTCATTTTTGACCGGGTTAAATTTGTGTTTACAAATTTGCAATATTTGACATGTTCAAATGCCAATCAATCAATCAATGTTTATTTATATAGCCCAATATCACAAATCTTACATTTGTCTCAGTGGACTTCACAGTTTGTACAGAATATCTGTATGACAATACGACACCTTCTGTCCTTAGACCCTCTGTCCTTAGACCCTCACATCGTACAAGGAAAAACTTCCGCCTACTGTGGAGGATATCATAACCATGACCTTGAAGCAATGACATTTAAAACAGGAAGGTTACAAAGGGTTGCACCACCCAGTGGAGGAACGTCAAGGCCTTCTCTGCTGGCCTAAACACTATCAGAATCACTCGCTACATTTTTTCATTATGTATTCAATTATTTCCAATAATCTATTCTCTTCATCTTATAGCTTTTCTCTTTGAGTGGATTAATGGAATCATTTAAAAATATTCTTGGGAAAGAAAGAAGAATGGATGTTGTGTACAAATAATAAAACGTATTGGTGAGTAAATGATATAAGACTTTCATTTAAATATGTTTTCATTTTATGAAGTAAATATTGATGCTTCTGCTAAAGAGGATATATGTTGTCAGCTTCAGTGAAAGGAGAATTGTTCAATTGTTTTCCTGCTTAAGTAATGGCATTGATTCTTGCTGCATTAGATATCTGTCTGTGATGCAACGCCCTGTTATTCTGCCTCTTCAAGTGTTTTGCTTGTAGCTTCTCCACCTGGAGAGGCAGCAGCAGAGGAAGCCGGGTAAAGCCTGCCCCAGCCCGTTGAAACCTTTCCACTGCAGTGAGCTACTCTACCAGTCTCTGCTGCACCGTACAGAGGACATCCTGTGTACTAATGTCCAGTCATATGTCATTGGTTAAAATTGCATGCTGGGAAATTCCTCTTTCTTTTCATCCAAAATGTCCGGCATACCAAATCAAAATGTAATAGAAGCAGGAGGAGAAGTGCAATGTTGTTGATTCATATTCATATCAAATCATATGTTGTTGTTTATGAAATAACAGCTGTTTTATAAATGTCCATTCTAGTGGACGTCAGGACCATCTTCATGGATTTTATGACTCAACATTGTTGCAGGAGACGGACCTGAAGCAGACATTTCCTGCACCAGATAGTTAAGGGAGATTCAGGCTCCGGCCACACGAGGACGAAAACGGCTAAACGCATAGGATTAACGCAAACACAATCGCAAAAAAGCTTCCGTCCGCACGCAATATTCACCGGATAGTGTCTGTCCACACGAGACCACTCCGTTTAGCTCCAACTGCTGGAGAAGCTGCAGTACATATGCAGAGCCTGTACGTGGCGCTGTAACTTCCTCCACAAAAGCAGCGAAGAAGCATGGTTGTCATGGTTGCCCTTCTGTTTATTCTCCGCGGTGGGGGCCGAGGGAACCGGGCAGAGTTTTTCGCCAGTCAACGTGTATTAAAGTTTAAATCTTCCGGACAAAATTATAAAAGTGCCGGTCAAAGTTCTTCTTTGTTATTTATTGAGCTTTAAAACAAATGAATAACGACTCTATATATTATAATAATAAAATACACGGAGCCTCTCTTTTTCCTCCCTCTCTTCGGACAGCGTCATGTCTGTCTCATGCAGCAGCTGATCCAGTGATGAGTGACCCGGCCGACAGTAAAAATAAACATATTTATAACTAGTTTAGTTTGAGAGGTAATTAAAATAGCTAAGGGTGATGATCTGACTTGAAGTGTGTGTTTTGCTGCAGCGGGAGGAGCTGCAAGTGAGCAGAGCTGCGTGTCTCCGTCCTGTCAGATTAGACTTCACTCGCGTTTAGGTCCATATCGAGAGAAAAATAAATAATCTGAATTCAGGGTGCAGTTTACTTTGACGCGGGGTGAGCAGCAGAGGTGGGGAGAGGCGGGGCTATTGCCTCATCATTATCAGAAAATGATCGTATAGGGGCGTATAACACGGAGCCGTTTGACCCCCCAGAGCGTTGCGTATGCCGTTCTATCCACCTTGGGACCCGTTATCGTTTCCTCAGTCGTTTAGTGCCGTATTCGGTCGTCCTCGTGTGGCCGAACGGTCTATCAATCAATCAATCAATGTTTATTTATATAGCCCAATATCACAAATGTTACATTTGTCTCAGTGGTCTTCACAGTGTGTACAGAATATCAGTATGACAATACGACACCCTCTGTCCTTAGACCCTCACATCGTACAAGGAAAAACTTCCAAAGAAAACCCAGTTTAAAGGGAAAAATTGGAGAAACCTCAGGGAGAGCAACAGAGGAGGGATCCCTCTCCCAGGACGGACAGACGTGCAATAGATGCCGTGTGTAAATTGAAAAGATAATACATTTGCAACATAGGTAGTCCAAATGTTTGGAAATGCATGTGTGTATAATAGGAAGATGAATCCACGAGGATATCCATCCAGGACCTATGATCCAGGACCACAGCCACGACTCAAGATCCAGCGCTCGCGATCCAGGACACAGGACCGCAGGATCATCCATGACTCCGGATCCCAGCGTATATAGACACCAAAAAGAAAGACATTTGGGGAAGCTGGGTTAATCGGAACATGAGTGTACACGGGTATAGACAGAGAGAAGGAAGAAGTAAGATGTCCCCCGACAAACTAAGCCTATATCAGCAAAACTAGGGGCTGAATCTAATCAGCCCTAACTATAAGCTTTATCAAAAAGGAAGGTCTTAAGCTCACTCTTAAAACGGATAGGGTGTCTGCCGCCCGAACACAAACTGGAAGCTGATTCCACAAATGTGGAGCTTGATAAGAAAAGGCTCTGGCTCCCATTGTACTTTTAAAGATTCTAGGAACAACCAACAACCCTGCATTCTTGGAATGCAATGCCCTAGTAGGACAGTAGGGTATAATGAGTTCTTTAAGGTAAGATGGCGCCTGCCCATTAAGGGCTTTGTAGGCGAGAAGAAGAATTTTAAATTCTATCCTGTGTTCTATAGGGAGCCAGTGTAAGGCAAGCCAGAACAGGAGTAATGTGGTCCCTTTTCCTAACTCTGGTTAGTACACGAGCCGCAGCATTTTGAATCAGCTGAAGCGACTTGATTGACTTCTTGGTACTCCCTGATAATAAAGAGTTACAATAATCCAGCCTAGAAGTAACAAATGCATGGACTAGTTTTCTCTGCATCGTTTTGAGGCAAGATATGCCTGATTTTTGCAATGTTACGTAGATGGAAGTAGGCGGTCCTTGAAATTGATTTTATGTGGGCGTTAAAGGATAAATCCTGATCAAATATAACACCAAGATTCCTTACAGTCTCACTGGAGGCCAAATTAATGCCATCCATAGTTAGTATGTCTTTAGATAATTTGTTTCGTAGATTCTTCGGGCCAAGTACAATAACTTCAGTTTTGGTCGTGTTTAACATCAAAAAGTTTAAGGTCATACACGTTTTTAAGTCCTTAAGGCAGTCTTGAATTTTATTTAGATGATTAATTTCATCAGGCTTGATTGATAAATATAGTTGAGTATCATCCGCATAACAATGAAAGTTTACAGAATGATTCCTTATAATATTGCCTAACGGAAGCATATATAATGTGAACAAAATAGGTCCGAGCACTGAGCCCTGTGGCACTCCATGGCTAACTTTGGTTTGCGTGGAAGATTCATCGTTAACACGTACAAACTGAGAGCGTTCAGATAGATAGGACCTAAACCAGCCTAAAGCAGTTCCCTGTATGCCAACTAAGTGCTCTAGTCTTTGCAATAGGATATCATGGTCGATAGTATCAAATGCAGCACTAAGATCGAGCAAAACAAGAATAGAGACAAGTCCCTTGTCTGAGGCTATTAGAATATCATTTGTGACTTTAACCAGAGCTGTCTCTGTGCTATGATGTGTTCTAAAGCCAGACTGAAAATCTTCAAATAAATCATTGTTTTTTAAGTAATCACACAACTGTTTTGCGACCGCTTTCTCAAGAATTTTTGAGAGGAACGGAAGATTAGAAATAGGTCTATAGTTGGCTAAAACCTCTGGATCGAGGTTGTGCTTTTAAGAAGCGGTTTTATCACTGCTACTTTGAATGATTGTGGAACATAGCCTGATAATAAAGACATATTCATAATATTTAATAAAGAAGTGCTAATTAATGGAAGAAACTTCCTTCAACAGCTTAGTTGGAATTGGGTCTAACATGCACGTTGATGGTTTAGAAGAGAGAATCATTGAATGTAATTGTTCAAGGTTAATGGCTGAAAAGCATTCTAGTTTACTATCTAGTGTAATATTAGAACTTACGATTCCGGGAGCTGTTGATAACACTATACTGGTCAAAGGCAAGAGGTCATTAATTTTGTTTCTAAGAGTAACAATTTTATCGTTAAAAAAGCACATCAAATCATTACTACTGAGTGCTAAGGGAATAGAAGGCTCAATCGAGCTGTGGCTCTCTGTCAGCCTGGCTACAGTGCTGAAAAGAAATCTTGCATTATTCTTATTCTCATCTATTAATGAAGAGTAGTAGGCTGCTCTCGCTTTACGCAGTGCTTTCTTATATTCATTGAGAGTAATATGCCAAATTAAACGAGATTCTTCAAGTTTAGTGGAACGCCATATCCTTTCAAGTTGTCTAGACTTTTGCTTTATTTTGCGGGTTTCGGCATTATGCCATGGAGCTAATCTATGTTGTTTTATTTTCTTCTTTTTCAAAGAAAAATGACACTAAACAGTAACGCAAACGACCGTTTTCGTCCTCGTGTGGCCGGGGCTTCAGATGTTGAGCTCTCAGTGAGAGAGAGGAGGATTTCACACCTGGGATAGAAGAGGGTCAAGAGGAAGGGGGGGGGGGAGATGCAGGATGCTCATGAGCGTACAGACAGAGAGACAGATAGGGACGAGCTGGAAAGACAAGAGTAGGCCAAGAGTAGCACGTATGTCTTATTGTTGTTTGTATTTGAAGTGGAGCCATGACAGATGAGAGTTGCCTCAGGAATGCAAGCTGTGTTTCTCTGAGCAGGTCAGATGGAGACCACATCCATACAACCAGTCGAGATGACCTACAGCCCGTGCCGACTGGAGTCAGTGAGGGACTTTCAGTACATCGACTACAAAGTCTTTGTGTTTATTTGGTCACTAAAAAACTAGCTTGGTTTTTGGTGAATCTTTCCAGATCTTAATGTTCAGATCAATGACTTAGCTAAGTTTTAAATAAAGGTGAATGTATTCTTGTGTCAATACGTTTCATAGTGTATCTGTTCATGTTGGCTGTCTTTTCAAACTAAAATGGCCGTGACCTCCTCTACAGTGGACAAACTGTAACATTCAAAAATGAAATAACATTTAAAAAAGTCTAAATTGCAAAATGTTTTTTGAACCCTAAATCAAACCCTTTCTCCCAGGAGGGTACGATGCGTGTCGACCACCAAACCACAGACAGTGAGCGACTATGACGTCCAAATGATCCGGCAGTGGACTTATTAAGACGTTGAAATGGAAGAATGGAGACCGAGAGATAAGAGAACAAAGTGAGAGGCTGGAGGTGAAGAGTGCGCTTCAGTTTCAGCATTAACCCATTAAGTGTGAGAGAAACAGGCCGGCTGGAGAGAGGCTGCTCTGTCCCCCTCCTCCATCTCCTACTCTGTCCCCCTCCTCCATCTCCTCCTCTGTCCTCCCCATCTCCTCCTCAGTCCTCCTCCTCTGTCCCCCTCCTCTGTCCTCCTCTGTCCCCCTCCCCATCTCCTCCTCTGTCCCCCTCCTCTGTCCCCCTCCCCATCTCCTCCTCTGTCCCCCTCCCCTCCTCTGTCCCCCTCCTCTGTCCCCCTCCCCATCTCCTCCTCTGTCCCCCTCCTCTGTCCTCCTCCTATGTCCCCCTCCTCTGTCCTCCTCCTCTGTCCTCCTCTGTCCCCCTCCCCATCTCCTCCTCTGTCCCCCTCCCCATATCCTCCTATGTCCCCCTCCTCTGTCCCCTCCTCTGTCGTCCTCCTCCTCTGTCCACCTCCTCTGTCCTCCTCCTCTGTCCCCCTCATCTGTCCTCCTCTGTCCCCCTCCCCATCTCCTCCTCTGTCCTCCTCCTTTGTCCTCCTCCTCTGTCCTCCTCCTCTGCCCCCTCCTCCATCTCCTCCTCTGTCCCCCTCCTATGTCCCCTCCTCCATCTCCTCCTCTGTCCTCCTCCTCTGTCCTCCTCTGTCCCCCTCCCCATCTCCTCCTCTGTCCTCCTCCTCTGTCCCCCTCCTCTGTCCCCCTCATCTGTCCCCCTCCTCTGTCCTCCTCCTCTGTCCCCCTCCTCTGCCCCCCTCCCCATCTCCTACTCTGTCCTCCTCCTCTGTCCCCCTCCTCTTTCCCCTTCCTCTGTCCTCCTCCTCTGTCCCCCTCCCCATCTCCTCCTCTATCCTCCTGCTCTGTCCCCCTCCTCTGTCCTCCTCCTCTGTCCCCCTCCTCTGTCCCCCTCCTCTGTCCTCCTCCTCTGTCCCCCTCCTCTGTCCTCCTCTGTCCCCCTCCCCATCTCCTCCTCTGTCCCCCTCCCCATCTCCTCCTCTGTCCCCTCCTCCATCTCCTACTCTGTCCTCCTCCTCTGTCCCCCTCCTCTGTCCTCCTCCTCTGTCCCCCTCCTCTGTCCCCCTCCCCATCTCCTCCTCTGTCCTCCTCCTCTGTCCCTCTCCCCATCTCCCCCTCTGTCCTCATCCTCTGTCCTCCTCTGTCCCCCTCCTCTGTCCTCCTCTGTCCCCCTCCTCTCCTCTGTCCCCCTCCTCTGTCCCTCCTCTGTCCCCCTCCTCTGTCCCCCTCCTCTGTCCTCCTCCTAAATGTGCACCACCAGCATAACAATGTATCCCCAACATATGATGAACAACAGATGAAGCCCTCAGAGAAACGCTCAGCTGAGCAGAAACGCTGATGGAAGAGCGAAACCAGACGCTGCTCCACGCTCGGATATCATGAGCGCCTCTGCACTTAATATCATCCTTACTTTAGTTATCATTATCAGACCCACACCATCGTGTCCCCCTCTGTGCCACAAGACACCATCGTGTCCCCCTCTGTGCCACAAGACACCATCGTTTCCCCCAAACATCCAGAGCAAAACAGAAGGGAAGCTTTTCTTTCTCTCTTTCTCTATCGACTTCTCTCTCTCTCGCTCTCTCTAGCTAGATCTCAGATCCAGCTCTCTCCATCTCGAGAGACGATCCGCGGATCTCTCGCGATGCGCACCTCTCTCAGTTATCTGTCTGATCGTCCTCCCTCTACTCTATCCCCTCTCGTTCTCTCCCTCTCTCTCTCTCTCTCTCTCTCTCTCTCTCTCTCTCTCTCTCTCTCGCTCTCAGGCAGCTTCCTCCTAATGTCACGGTGACAGCGATCAAAGCAGCATCCTACATGGATAACTGCCTGAACCCCCACCCATCCCTGCAGCATCTTACACACACACACACCACACACACACACACACACACACACACACACACACACACACACACACACACACACACACACACACACACACACACACACACACACACACACACACACACACACACACACACACACACACACACACACACACACACACACACACACACACACACACACACACAGTATCTTTTAATCAATCTATTAAGGAGAGCCTGGATGTGTTGACAGGCCCTCTCTGACTGATAAAGCGACCCGTGCAGTGTTTCCTGGCCACAGCGGGGCCAGATAATAGCTCGGTGAGCCCTGAGATGATGATCACGATGATGATGATGATGATGATGTTGGCAATCGAGGGCCACAGAGCATATCCAATCCCTTCCCTAAATGTCAACCTTCTCCCCATATTGCTGCGACACCGGGGCTCAGAGAAAAGGCTTGTGACAAGGAGGCCTGCTTAGAATGGTTAACAACCCCCCCCAGTCTCATTTGCTGCTGCATTTAAAGAAGCAGGAAAGGGGAACGTATGTGTGCAAAGGAAAGAGACAGAGATGGATGGAGGGAGGGTGGAGGCTTTGTGGGGGGGAGGAAGATGTGCTAGCTCAGGCGCTTGTTGTGAGATTACAATGACTGTTCTGTTTTTCCTCCTAGCCATCAGCGACAGGGCCCATTCATTTCCACAGCAGAGAGCGACAGATTGAAGGCCAGATCGCTTTCTCTCCCTGTCTCCCTGTCTCCTTCTTTTCTCTCTCGTGTGTTTGGTTAACCCAGGGCTGATGACAGTGACAGCGGTGTGATGCTTCAGCGCCGATACCGCACGCCGCAGACGGAAAAGAAAAGTGATGCTGTGTCAGCGAGCGGACGCCCCGCGGTGCTGTGCAGTGCTCTCCATCCCAAGAACACAGATGTCTGCGTGGCTGCAAACCGGCCATTATGTGGGCGACTGGGCGTGTGTTGGTCGGGCCGGGTCACTGTGCACACGGCACCAGCTTCCTGTGTTTCTAACGGCTGAATCACTGCGGGTGTGCTCTGCAGCGAGCTATGACATTATTAAAGTGGACTCCTGAGTAAACAATGCACTCTATAAAACGCTTACCCATGCTCGGCCAGCACTACAGGTGCTGAGGCCGGGATAACAGCTGAAGAATCACAGGGGGCTGCTTCCGAGGGGAGCTCTAGGCTTTAGGAATCAGCAGACAAAACCAAACTGAATGTACGTAAAGAAGAGAAAAACGACTGCTGCCATTCTCAGGCAGCATCTCATGGTATGTCCGTCTCAAGGGGTGAGAATATGTAGCACACTCATTTAAGATCATCAAACAAGACTCAATTATTCTCAAATAAACTCAAAAACTGAAACGTTGACTTTAACTAACTGTTGCATGTCAACAGATTTCACATAACTGTATACGGTTAGTTAAGAGCAATAATATTACATTTAAATAAAACATGTTAGGTTCAACTCAAGATTATTTATTAAAGTCAACATGTTCCAGTGTTGTGTAGCAGACTTGAGTTACAGTGAAACGTGGTTGGGACACTGTTTGAAAGTGAACACGAGCCTGACTTTCATCAGTTGCTAATTCCTTATGGTGAAACAGGACCAACAAGCAGACACGCTATCCTTCCTGAATCTATTTATATGGTATCTTATTTATCATTTCAAATGGAATGTTCCGTGTATCTTTTCTGACTTCTCGTGTGATTATCTGTTTCATAATGTGGTTTGATGTACTGCCGCTCATTTCTTGACACATTTGTATTGTAACCATGTTAAATAACCAACCAACTGGCAAAAAACTGCCGCGGGGGTGCAATTATTTACGTATTGTTTTGAGAGAAATATTTTAACTATGCAATCAAATACTTAATGAATCAATACACACCATGTGTGTGTGTGGATATTTGGGTGTCACTTTAGAATGCTTATACAAAGGGGGAATCTTTTCAGAATGTGACTATTATCCTCACTTATACATGTAAAATAAGTCGGTCCAATCAATCAGACATTTCTAAAAATGAATTATTTATTTTCCATTTTTATATCTGATTATACATCATCAGCCACCAAGGCGATGCACATTTGCATGTGTCCTACAGATGACATGTTTTTTGATGGAAAGCAGATCCTGTGCTTCTCCAAGCCAATCTCTCGTATTTATAGGAGAGTGGAGGGAAGGAGAGCTGAGAGCCGGCGGAGGATGATACCCAGCGGGAGAGAAGCACACTCGTCTGTTTCTACATCATCCAGTCACCAACACCAAGCTGCTATCATGACAACGAGCCGGGGGAGCGTCAGATCAAAAGAGAGGGAGGGATGGTCAATGTTTCAGTGACATGGTGACAGTGCACGGGTCCCCAGACATTCCTCATGTGGCTGAAGCCTCGCACCCCGGAGCTGCATATCAATCCCTCTGTCCTTCTGTCCATATCCCTACATTTCCATAGCTCGTATTTCAATGGAACACATGTTTCCCAAACCAAAGAGATATTTTTGGTTTGATTTAATATCTGTCCAAAGTATATAAAGTGGCATGCAGCTGATATGTTTTTTTTATCAAAGTGTATTAAATCATTACATGCATCTGTTTAATGTGTTGTGTTTCCAGATGGTTAAATCTTCTATTAAGCCAGGTTTTATATGATACCTTTACTCAAATGTATTCATTTATTTAGTTTTATTCATATTTTATATTTTGTCTGTGAAAAAAAAAACGCTACATTTTCTAGCCGAACCAACAATCTTGTTTTCATGAGCCAGCACAAATAAATACATTCTCAACATGAGGGGAAAAGGTTCTCTCCATCTGTCTACCTCCATCCCTCCATGCTCTGTCTCTGACTGCCGGCGTACTAACTGGTGGAATGCAAGATGGAAAATATAAAGAGAATGAAGGGAAAAGACCTGAACACATTTCACATACACGTACATGTTAAACTGTGAGGGGTTGTGTGTGTGTGTGTTTCATGACATCTCTTCAGCTTCATAAGGAATATGGGAGCTAATATAGGCGAGGTGAAACTGGCTATTACTTGGACTAAGCGGCTGCGATAAGGCGTCGTGTCTGACGGCTACAACACACACTCACAGAGGGTTGGGGGCCAACAAGGGTCCACAATGCAACAGAGGGTCCCTTATGTACATCTTAAGTCTTTATTTATATTGTGTTTGTTAAAGGAATTATCACTCTGGTTTTGTTCACACTGCTTTACACACCACTTTAGGAGCAGTGCTGGGTCATGGATATCGGTTCAAACTCAGGGCATCACACAACTCTTATACTGGCAAGGACTTTCTGTTAATGTTCATTTTAAATGTGTAAAGTAATTTCACAAGCAAACAATGACAGTTCTGATCTCCTCTGCTGCTCTGCACACAGAACAGATGCACCGTTCTCCTTTTCTGTTCCCGTGCGTTCATTTAGTTTGAGCCTGAAATCATGCCCTGTGATAAAGATATCGAGTAATAGGATTGAGATATTTGGAGATTAACCTTTTTGTTCTCCATATTGTTAGAACTCTATATCTGACCATATTGATTCATATTGGACAGAAGAGGCTCAGAGTTCCTCTGTAGAGTATGATCAATATGCATATGAATCCAGGCTGCTTGAATAATGAACATGAGGACATCAGAATAGATGTGTTGGAGCGGACAGCCAGTGAGTGTGTGAGATATGGTGGATCTTTCACCGCTGGGGGAATAGACAGACCCTCTGGTCAAGGTCAAATGAGTTTGAATGGATTTATTTTCCAGTGTGATACATGTTCCTCATCCTTTCAATCTGAGAGAAAAGGCACCGATAAGGTTTTGTTCCTCTTCTGGTTCTGGCTCCTGAAGGACTTCGGACCACACAGAGTGGGTTCCGAAGGCCCCAGGAGGGCCAAGGCGTCTTTGATTTAGCAGAGGGTCCCCATTTGAAATAGTTCAAATGTATTATAATAGCAGGAGATTAGCCCAATTAGAGACATTTTGTGTCACTCTCAGATCTTATTGTTAGTGGATCTCCTGTGAGGGTCTACATGACAACCAGACTCAGACATGAGGTCTGCTGTCCCCTCAGCACAGATTTAGCCTCAGCTGAAGTTTGGGGGTATGTGTGGTGAGTGTGTGGAGCTTCACAGCCCGGCTGTCTGCTTCAGGCGCGGAGATAACGCGCCTCCGGCTGACAACACATCACAGCTCCTCGCGTTTTTATCCACGCATACAACTGACCCAACTAACAACCTTCCCATACTGCTCATCTAACGGTGTCAACCCCATTGTATACTGTTTCCCAGTTTGATTGCTTTGTGTAGGTTGAAAACTAAATTAATAAAATAAAAGGTGGAACGGGAGAGAGGACTTCCACCAAGCAGGAGAAAATACGCTTATCGTGACTTGTGGTACCGACATGAGGAGGTTCACACAGGTCAATCAGCTGCACACAGATCCTTCCACTGACTGTCGATCTGCGTCTCTGACTGTGTCCATCGACGTGCCGGTGCCGGCGAAGCGCGTGAAGCCAAAAGGCAGGACATATTCCCAGCCGGTGACCTGTTACAGTACATCCAATGAAGCCACTTGACTTTATTCTAACAGCCTAGAATAGATGCGTGTAGTCCGGACACTGCCACATTCCTTCATAGACGGGAGCCACAGAAACAGCAGTGTATGAAAAACTTACCGGGATGACAGTCGGCCCACAGCAGCACGCAGGCAGGCAGGATGAGAGAGAAAATCCACCAGCAGCAACAACACGATTGTAGTAGCCTCCACATTGTAGTAAGGTGCTCGTCGACATGCAAACAATAACCAGCAACAACTGTTGAGTTTCTCCCTTTTGCGGGTAAATCAGCGACGCCTCCGCTGCGTAAAAACAGCGCCGGGGACGCAGCGCACAGCGGTGAAGGTGGAGGGCGAAGAGATGTTTAGAGGTCCAGGAAAGAGTCTTTCCGTCCCAAAATCCCCCCGATATCCCCGGATCTGAACATATCACTCTGGTACCGGTGGTTACGGAGGAGCGTGTGCATGCGGCTCACAGGAGACTAGCAGCGCGCTGCCGCTCTGAAAGAGACGGCGGTGGAGGCAGCGTTCGGCGGGCACGCAGAGAGGCGAGAGTCGGTGTTGGTGATGGAGTGGTGCTGGAAGCTTTCCATTCCTCAGACCATCCAGGAAATAGCGCGTGAGCTCGAGTCTGGCAGAGACTTTAAAACAGTCTTGATGGGAGAGAGAGATAGAGAGAGAGAGAGAGAGAGAGAGAGAGAGAGAGAGAGAGAGAGAGAGAGAGAGAGAGAGAGAGAGAGAGAGAGGGCACTCCTCCGGATCCTAGCGCCGGCTGCAGAGCGCAGGCTCCCAGTATATAACATGCACATGTCCCATAATCAGGGCCGTATGCAGGATTTCCTAAATACCGAGGTCCAAACATGCTAGGGGGGTTCGAGGGTATACCCCCCGAAATTTGGGGGATTTTTATGATCTAATTAGGTGGTTTTTAAGTCCTGTGGGGGGTCACACATTGGATAATATATTTATTTCAAACCAAGTCAGGGGGCTGCAGCATACATTATTTTTGAAAGTGTAATACATAAGAATCAGCTGATTGTTACTATTAATGATCTGGACATGCAGAAGAGGCTAAAATGATCACAACACATTGTCAACATTCATTTTCCACGTCTCTCTCCTTTCCATAACCTGCAGCCTCTCTTCCATCTTCTTTAGTCTCTCTGTCTTCTTCCTGTTCTTTACTCTCTCTGTCCTCTACTCTTTCTCTTTGTTCAATCTCTCCCTTGTTGTTCACTTGTCGCTCCTCCTCACTTGTTTCCTCCTCACGTGTCGCTCCTGCCAGTGAATTAAAAATAATTCAGCCATTTAGTTCATTTCACTTGTTTGTTTGCATTATTTTTTTCATTTAAATCTGTTTTGTTTGATTCTCAAAAGAGAACAAAGATGTAAGCACATTGTGTTTTATACAATTGTATGTTATGACATCATAACTGCAATAGATGTATGTTGTTTAAAAAGTATGCCTATTGTAAATGAACACTAAGTTATAGATAGATAGATGGATGGATGGATAGACACAAATGCAGACACTCACTATGACTCGTGCATGCATGTACGTGCACGGTGTGGCATGACCACCAAAACAGAAAGATATGGACACAAGGTGTGTGCAAATGTATGTAGTATCCTATCCATTTGAACATGATTTAAGTGGTGGGTGGACCTAACCTTCTCTAGGGGGGTCCGGGGGCATGCTCCCCCGGGAATATTTTTTTAAATATTGAAGTTGAAAGTATCAATCTGGTGCACTTTGAGAGCAAAATGAAGAGCTCTATGGATACATCTCTCAACACCCATATGAAACAGAACTGTAAACAGATTTTCTTTTTCTCTATGGATATTTTACTAATCACTCCCCTTTCAAACTCTATTCTTGTTTATTAATAACAACTTTTTTTAACTATCATATAGTATTTTATACTATAAGGGAATAGATGAAAATCTATTCTCTTATTTTTTTATAACTATAATGATCATATGTGCCTTTACCTCACTGAGCTGAGGTTATCAGAGCCTCTCAGTCTTTCAGGAGAGAGCTCTCAAGCTCTCCCCCCTGCGGCCGCTTATACAGTACATTTTCAAAAGTTTTTTGGGAGTTTGATTTATTTGAATTTAACACAAATACAAAATTAAAACCTATAATTGCCCACTAAAACCATTATTTAAAAAAAAAAACTATTTCACATAAACCTCTGTTTTTTACTGGGGCTGGGGCGGTTCAACTTGATTTGGGGGGGGGGGGGGGGTGCGCCATAGTTTATGGGTGCTGTACGCAATATATGCGTAGTTATGTTATTATAAGATAATAAGATGTACTTTGTTGATCCAAAATCGGGAAATTGTGTTGTTATGAAATAAAAAAAATTATATTTTTTTAATTTCTAACTTTTAATTTATTTATTTTTTAAATTAATTTTCGGCGCCCCCCATAGATTGATGCACCCTTGGCATTCGCCTATACTGCCTATGCCAAGGGCCGGGCCCTGCTAGTGTGCATGTTGTCGGACGTCCACTGACTAATGGAGAGCGTTCACACAGGATCTGCTGGTCATATGATGTCCTGATGAACAGAAACACAAGCAGCCCGCTGGACTCAGATCTCTAGATACCTCATCCCTCCTCCGCTGCTCCGATACAAGTCCGGGCTGCGGTGGTTTGTTGATACATGTCGTCTTCTTCTGTTTGCTTTAATCGAGGCTACGTAGTTATGCAGCGCCCCCATCGTCAGTAAATGGAAGTACAAAAAACCCTGTTTAGTGCAGTTATTTCACAACTTTTGTTATACACAGCTCGGAAAAAATCCGGACCTCGGTGATTTCATTGGTGGATACGGCCCTGCCCATAATAAGAGGTTATATGTCAGATATGTTCTCCCCAGGGATCATCCATCATTTTGTTCGTGTTAATGACTCCAAAATAGATCTGCATTACACGAAAGCATCCCTGTTTCTCTATCCCAGAATATGTGACCTAAGGGGATCCCGCGTGGAAAGACTGTGTGTAGTCCTTAGACCAGATACATAATGCATCAATGAATGCAATGCAAGGTGAGGTAGTCTCCACTAAACGTTAACTAATGAATGGTGAGATGTTGTATTACTATCACTGAATGCAAGCTACATGTCTGTGGTCTGTTATCCCGGGAGGTGGGAGAAATATCTTGTATTTAAGTATAGGTAGAAGTACCAGAGTGTATGAATACACAGGAAGTCCTGCAATAAAAAAAAGTAAAACTATTATATAATAGCAAAAAAGTATCAGCATCAACATTTAGTTAAAGTAGCAAAAGTAAAAGTAGTCATTGTGCAGATTGGTCCATTTCAGAATAATATATATGATATGTTTTGATTATAATTATTGATGCATTAATTAAAGTCTGATTTAAGAGTTGATTATAGTTCACAGCATTAATCCAAATCTAGAAAGTAACTAAAGGTATTACATAGATGTAGTGGAAAAGTACACCATTTACCTCGTGGTGAGGTCATAAGGTAGCAAATGATAAAAATACTCAAGTCCATCAACATTTTTCTTAAGTACAGTAATTGAGTGAATCTACTTAGTTAATAGACACCACTGGTTATCGTGCAGGGTCACTTCAAAATGATTTAGCTCCTGATAAGAACTTGACCCAGGCCGTCCTCCTCGCCCTTCCTCTGTGAGAGTCATCTACTGTCGGTAACCACTGTATAATGTTTGTAAGTACACACCGTTGTTTTGTTGGGATGACACACATCAGGAAACACTTGGCCTGATGTCAACATGCATGAAGGCCTTTCACATTAGCTCTGCAGGACCTCTGAGCTGCTGGACCTTCATCAGACACCGGGGACATACAGCACTTCATAATGTTATTTTAAGAACTTGACTTCATGAAAGAAAAACATCGAACTGCACCAGTTACTTTACACAAAATACACGATAATTCCAGAAACCAACAATCTGGAAAGCTGGTATTAAAAAACACGGACAGAGTAAAGCAGTTTAGCACTGCTAAACAAAAAGTGCAATACTCTTTTGAATACCTATATGTTATGCACTTTAGAACTTTTTAATGCACTTTATAGCTTTTAATGCCATTGCTCTTAATTATGTATTACCCCCTGTGTGATTGATTGCAGTCTTCCCTGCTGGGGTGTTTTTTATCGTTTATCTATTTTCGTCACTGGGACAGGGTTGCACGATAAAAATGGCGTTGTATAATTTGTTGTACTTTGCCAATAAAGGCTTTCTATTCTATTCTATTAACTCTTGAACAGAGTTGCTGAAAGTGTTGTATAAATGTTTAATAAAATGCCGGCTATGTTAATTTAATATTCTTCCCTCTATTTTTTATTATCTTCTACTCCTCATTGAAAGCAACCTTTTACATAGAAGTGTTACATATACAAAGACCTCAGTGGCATCAGCTGAGGGCATTTAGATTCTGATCTTGAACATTTTATTTTAAGTGGCAACAGTGGGAACACCATTTTAAAAGACTCCGAGTACTTGCAACAGATCATTCTTTACTTTACAGAAATCTTAAGGAATTCATTTTAATTGTGTCATTCAATATTTAACATCTGTTGTACAGACAAACACACACACACACGTTTTTAATAATCTTCCTTTTGTTTGTGTGGTTTTCCTGCCGTAGGTATCAATACATACTGCCAGGTTGTACTGTCGTTGCTTCATTCTTTTGTGCAACAATATAAATCATTACTGTTGCTATGATTATAATTTGTTCTGGATGATGTATGATTCTTGCTCTACATCTTTGTATTAATATTTTTGATGTTTGATGATGTGTTCTGTAAGATAAGGTTAATAAAATATGATCCATTCAGGTGTGTTAGCAACAACAATGATGAGGTACGGATTCAAGGATAATTAAAACTGTGGTCACAGACGAGCGCAGTTGTGGACGGGCCCTCGCGTCTTTGCGCCTGTCGTGGAGGGTCGCCGCGGCATCAAGTCGACGCACACAAGTCCTCCTAAATTAGCCGTTTCTCATTTCTCTAATTTTCACGTCCTCGACTCCTCGGTCCTCGGAGTCCAGCGACCCGGAAACAGATGTTTGGGTTTGATTGGGGAAAAATCGATCTGTGTGCTGATGTAGAAACTGCATGGTCTTATTTTTATCTTGGTTTTATGGAGATCATTGATAGACATGCACCCCTGCGTACATTTAGAGTAAAGGGACGAGACAATCCTTGGTTTTCTGCTGAACTGTCTAGTCTCCTTCATGAGAGAAACAAGGCCTGGGCAAAGGTTAGGAAATCAGGCTCAGAGGTAGAATGGCTACTCTTTAGGCAGCTAAGAAATAGCTTCACATCGCAAATCAAAAGTGCTAAATCAAAGTACTATCTGTCAGTTACCACAAAGAACCTGAATAATCCTGGAAAATGTTGGAAAGCCATAACATCGTTATCCATCGGCGATATCCGTAATGAGCTACCTCCGTGCCTTACCACAGCATCTGGCTCTATATCGGACAGGGCTACTATGCTAAATTGCTTTAATGAGCATTTTGTGTCCTGTGGTTCTCTATTTGATTCTGTCACTAACTCTGCTTCTGTGAACACCACAGTATGTGACTCTGAAAAACGTGGTCTGGAAAACCCTTTTAGTTTTACTCCTTTTACTGTTGATGTTGTTCGTGAAGCTTTAACCAAGTTAGATCCTAAGAAACCGGCCGGCCCGGACAACGTAGAACCTTTCTTTTTAAAGATAGCTGCAGATTTGATTGCTCCACCTCTTACTTCTCTTTTTAACCTCTCTCTCAGCACGAACACAATTCCAAAAGTATGGAAGTCTGCTTATGTCCTGCCTTTGCTAAAAGGAGGGGAGGCCACTTTATTAAATAATTATAGGCCCATCTCTAAATTGTCAGTTCTGGCGAAGGTGCTCGAACGCCTTGTGAGTGAACAGGTAAAGGAGTTTTTATGTACAAATGACATCCTGTCTAAACATCAGTCAGGATTCAGAAAGCAACACAGCACCATCACTGCCACAATGAAAGTGGTGAATGATGTTGGCGAGTATTTTAGATAATAAGCAGAGTTGTGCAGCTCTATTTGTTGACCTATCCAAAGCTTTTGATACCGTCGATCATCGCATCTTAAAGCAGAGGCTACTCAGTATTGGCATGTCCAGTGCAGTGGGTGGTTTGTGAACTACCTCTCTGAAAGGTCCCAATGTGTTCACTTTAGCCGCGTTCACACTGCGGTACTTTTCCCACAAAGGTTCATGCGAACTTAGTTCATGCGAACTCTTTAGTTCGCATGAACTAAGTACAGATCGCGTTCACACCAGAAAAAGTCCCTGGGGGTGGATTAGGCAAATGAAGCCGCTGACGTCACTTCTTCTTCTTCTGCTTTGGGTTTACTGGCAGGCCGCAAACCACTTCACGGCGTATACTGCCGCCCAAAGTCCCCGGCCGGAAGTCCCCGGAGTTGGGGACTGGCTTCAGTCGAAGCTGCTGGGAGTCCCAGCAGCTTCTACTGAAGCCTTCCGAGTAAATCGCCAGAACGCCGACACCTCCTCATCTCCACCGCTCCCATGTTTTATTTTGTGTTGCCATAAGTTAGTCTCTCTGCGTTTCTGCGCTGGGCTAATGCTAATAATGCTAATGCAAGGATAATAAAATGGCGGCTTCACAAAACTTTTTGGGAGTTTTACGGGGCGTGGTTTGCAATTCGCCCAGCCAATCAGGAATATAGCTCTTTTCTCAAAAAAGAGCCGCTCGAAAGTCCCTGCTCTCCAGCAGGGACTTTCGAGGGGGTAAAAAGGTTCGCATGAACTACTTTTAGTACCGGCTCTTTTTGGTGTGAACGCGATCATGAACTAAGTTCGCATGAACCTTTGTGGGAAAAGTACCGCAGTGTGAACGTGGCTAAAGATGGGCTGTCTTCTGAGTGGTTAAACATTACTAATGGTGTTCCTCAAGGTTCTGTTTTAGGTCCACTTTTATTCTCCATCTACATCAACAGTTTAGGTGAAAATGTCGATGGAGCAACTTTACATTTTTATGCGGACGATACCGTGATGTACTGTGCAGGTCCCTCCATTCAGGAGGCTGGTGTTACATTACAGGCTGTTTTTAACATTATTCAGACTCAGCTCTCTGAACTAAAGCTTCTTTTAAATGTTGAGAAAACCAAGGTAATGATCTTTTCAAAAGCTAAAAAGACACCAGAGCCTGTTGTAGATATTGTAACTACGCAAGGAATACAGATTGAAGTGGTTAACTGTTACAAATACCTTGGTATCTGGCTTGTTGATTGTCTCTCTTTTAAACGTCATGTAAATAACCTGCTTAAAAAGCTGAGGGTGAGGCTAGGTTTCTTCTACAGGAACAAGTCCTGTTTCTCGCTTGAGGCCAGGAAAAGGCTCTGTGACCTTTTGACCTGTGCTGGACTATGGGGATCTGATGTATATGAATGCACCTGCCAATTGCCTGGTCAAGTTAGATGCTGCGTATCACAGCGCTCTGAGATGTGTGACACACTGTAAAGCATTAACCCATCACTGTACCCTGTATGCAAGGGCTGGTTTGCTTTCACTAACTGTACGGAGGCTCAGTCACTGGTACATTTTTATATACATAGCCATGTTAGGGAAACTTCCATCTTATATCTGCTCCCTGATCTCACGGAGAATTGTAAGTGGCTACTGCCTGAGATCGAATGCTGTAGTTTTATTAAATGTGCCAACTGCTAGGACTGTCTTAGGGAAGACAGCTTTTAGATGCGCAGCTCCTCTGTCTTGGAACAGTCTGCAAAAGGAATGGAAACTGAGCAATCTGGTGCCACTAAATATTTTTAAAGCTCGGTTGGATAATACTCAATCGGAAGCTGTTGGTACCTGCTCATGTAGATAATTATTGTAAATTGTAAATCCCTGTAATGATACTGTAAGATGTCCTTTTTGTTGTTCTGTTTATATTTTTATGTTTCATGTGGAACCGACTTGAGCAGGTCTCCCTTGAAAAAGAGATCAATGATCTCAATGGGATACACCTGGGTAAATAAAGGTTTGAAATGACATGAAATTATAAGTTATTTAAGATGATCAAATGTGCATCAGACTTTCTGCGCTTTACCGTTTGTTTACTCACTAATCACATCTCCCCTGGATGTTAGGCTATTTTTTTTTTAATACAACTGCTTTCATTGTGACGCGATGTTTACAGTGAGAACAGCTGCTGTATGGGCTCAGAACAGTCTCATAATACACACATGCACACAGAAGGATTCAAACTTGTATTTCGCCCAGGTGGCATCCTTACTAGGTGCCCGAACCACCTCAACTGGCTCCTTTCGACGCGAAGGAGGAGCGGTTCAACTCCGAGTCCCTCCCGGATGACTGAACTTCTCACCTTATCCCTAAGGGAGACACCAGCCACCCTGCGGAGAAAACCCATCTCGGCCGCCTGTATCCGCAATCTCGTTCTTTCGGTCATGACCCATCCTTCATGACCATAGGTGAGGGTAGGAACGAAAATGGCCCGGTAGACAGAGAGCTTTGCCTTCTGGCTCAGCTACCTTTTCGTCACAACGGTGCGGTAAAGCGACTGCAGTACCGCTCCCGCTGCTCCGATTCTCCGGCCCATCTCACGCTCCATTGTTCCCTCACTCGAGAACAAGACCCCGAGATACTTGAACTCCTTCACTTGGGGTAAGGACTCATTCCCTACTTGGAGTGGACAGTCCATCGGTTTCCTGCTGAGAACCATGGCCTCAGATTTGGAGGTGCTGATCCTCATCCCAGCCGCTTCACACTCGGTTGCGAACCGATCCAGTGAGTGCTGAAGGTCGCAGACCGATGAAGCCATTAGAACCACATCATCTGCAAAAAGCAGTGGTGCAATCCTTAGTCCACCAAACTGCAGACCCCCTCCCCCACGACTATGCCTCGAAATCCTACCCATGTATATTCCAAACATGATTGGTGACAAAGCGCAGCCCTGGCGGAGGCCAACCCTCACCGGAAATGGGTCCGACTTACTGCCGAGGACCCGGACACAGCTCTCGCTTTGGGAGTACAGAGATTGGATGGCCCTGAGTAGAGACCCCTCACCCCATACTCCTGCAGCACCTCCCACAGTAACTCCCTGGGAACTCGGTCATACGCCTTCTCCAAGTCTACAAAACACATGTGGACCGGATAAGCGTACTCCATAGGTATATGCGGGTGTTCCCATAAGAAGTTAGTTTAATCTTAATCTCGATGTAGTGCTAAATGCTGTCGGAGTGCTCCGGAACGAACAACACTATCATAATATCTTCTAAAAACAAATGCCAGACACAGACACACGGAAACACACACACCCTGGCGACTGGATATGTCCTTCATAATGCGCCTTCTCCTCGTTTTCCCATCACTGAATTATCCGTAAATCATACAAACAAAACCAAAACGTTGATTTATCTGTTTTCCCGTTTTGGTTTAAAAACTGAGTAATGTCGGTTTTTTGGTTTTCCGTTTTTCTGAAAAAACAAAAAACCACACCGGTTCTTTTTTAAACGTTAATATGTTTTGGATGCATATTGTTCTAGTATTTGTTCAGGCTGTTACATACAATTAGCCTCTGTTGCTACCTGCTGGTGAATAAATATTAAAATCAGTTCAAATTGACAACCGGTCCGCGATCTTTTTTTTTATTGGATCTGCCGGTCCTTGGCACAATAAAGGTTGGGAACCCCTGCTTTAGAGTAAAATTTCCCAGGGAGGCTGAGTAGTGTGATGCTTCTGTAATTGGCACACACCCTCTGATCCCCCTTTTTGAAAAGGAGAACCACCACTCCGGTCTGCCACTCCTTCGGTACTGTTTCCGACTTCCACGCAACGTTTTTTGAGACGTGTCAACCATGACAGTCCCTCAACACCCATAGCCTTCAGCATTTCTGGGCGGATCTCATCCACCCCCGGGGCTTTGCCATTGTGGAGTTGATTGACGACCTCAGTGACCTCCCTCCGGGAGATTGGTGTTGATCCCCTGTCATACTCCAGCTCTGCCTCTAACATAGAGGGCGGAGTTGTCGGGTTCAGGAGTTCCTCAAAGTGTTCCTTCCAACGCCCTAACACTACATCAGTTGAGGTCAACAAAGTCCCATCCTTACTGTACACAGCTTGGATGGTTCCCTGCTTCCCCCTTCTGAGGTATTTGACAGTTTTCCAGAGCAACTATGGTGCCGCCCGAAAGTCCTTCTCCATGTCTTCTCCGAACTTCTCCCACACCCGCTGCTTTGCCTCGGCCACGGCTGAGGCTGCTGCCCTTCGGGCCTGTTGGTACCTTGCCACTGCCTCGGGAGTCCCCCGGGATAAGAAATCCCTGAAGGCTTCCTTCTTCAGTCGGACGGCTTCCCTGACCACCGGTGTCCACCAGGAGGTTCGAGGGTTACCGCCCCTTGAGGCACCTAGGACCTTGAGACCGCAGCTCCCCGCCGCGGCTTCGGCAATAGAGGCTTTGAACACCGCCCACTCTGGTTCACTGTCCCCAACCTCCACAGGAATGCCCGAAAAGCTCCGCCGGAGGTGTGAGTTGAAGGCCTCCTGAACTTGGGCCTCCTCCAGACGTTCCCAGTTCACCCGAACTACACGTTTGGGCTTACCAGGTCTATCCAGAGGCTTCCCCCGCCACTCGACCCAACTCACCACCAGATAGTGATCAGTTGACAACTCTGCCCCTCTCTTTATCCGATTGTCCAAAACATACGGCCTCAGGTCCGATAATACGATATTGCAATAGATCATGGACTTTCTGCCTAGGGTGCTCTGGTACCATGTACACTTATGAGCATCCTTATGTTCGAACATGGTGTTTGTTATGGCCAATCCATGACTAGCACAGAAGTCCAGTAACAAACCACCACTCCGGTTCAGATCAGGGGGGCCGTTCCTCCCAATCACGCCCCTCCAAGTGTCTCCATCATTGCCCACATGTGCGTTGAAGTCTCCCAGCAAGATTAAAGAGTCCCCTTCAGGAGCCCCATACAGGACTCTTTCCAGGGTCTCCAAGAAGGCCGTATACTCTGAACTGCTGTTGGGTGCATAAGCGCATACAACAGTCAGAGTTTCCCCCCCCATAACCCGCAGTCGTAGGGAGGCGACCCTCTCGTCCACTGCGGTAAACTCCAACCGGGGACTTGTGAGTATCCCCACAACCGCCCGGCGCCTCACACCTTGAGCAACTCCGGAGAAGAATAGAGTCCAACCCCTATCGAGAAGTAAGGTTCCAGAGCCAACGCTGTGCGTAGAGGTGAGCCCAACCAGATTCAACTGGTAACGCTCCACCTCCCGCACAAGCTCCTGGTCCTTCCCCCCCAGAGAGGTGATGTTCCACATCCCCAAAGCCACCTTCTGTCGCCCGGGTCTGGTCCGTCGAGACCCTCTGCTTTCACTGCCATCCTTCTGGCAGCGCACCCGACCTCATCGCTGTTTCCCGTAGGTGGTGGGCCCGCGGGACGGAGAAGCGGAGGTGTTGCCCACGTTGCCTTTTCGGGCTGTGCCCGGCCGGGCTCCGTGGCAAGCCCGGCCACCAGACGCTCGACGACGAGTCCTCCTTCTGGGCCTGGCTCCAGAAGGGGACCCCGGGCTTCCTCTGGCCCGAGTATCCTCACTTCCTGTGTCGTCTTTCATGAGGTATTTTGAACTAATCGTAGTCTGTCCCCTTGCCTGAGACCAATTTGCCATGGGAGACCCTACCAGGAACACAAGGTTCCAGACAACACAGCCCCCAGGTTCACAATCCTCTCTACCACAGTAAGGTGCTGGTTCTTCAGAGAGGCGTTTCATATGCATGTAAGTAAAATCCAAATACAGAAAAAAGTTTGACATATGTATTTTTGATCCTCACATATTTGTTTTCCGTTTAAAACCTCTGAACCTGCAAACACAAACCGCTTTCTGTGCATGGATCGCGCCCCCATGAGGGTATGATTTCTTGCTTTCATGACGTAGCACTTCATATACGCATTTTGCCTGCCTGCAGGCGCTAATCTCAGGACCGAAGGACCGTAGTATAGTCGTCTTTGTTTTTACGGTACACTGTAAAAAAAAAAATCGTAACAAAATGGTCAAAGTACTGGCAGCAGCGGCTACCAAACAAAACAAAAAACCTTAAATTAAAGTAAATTACTTTAACTGAAATAAAGTGAATAAGCCATTAATTTACGGGAATTGTCCTTAAAGATTTTACAGGAAAACACTGTATTTTACAGATTTATCCTCTCTTTTTACAGTCAATAACCTTTAATAAAAGTACAGCACTAATACTTTAATGTGCAAACACTGTAATTGTACAGATGTATCCTCTCTTTTTACAGTCAATAACATTTAATAAAAGTACAGCACTAATACTTCTACGGGCAAATACTCTAATTTTACAGAAGTATCCTCTCTTTTTACAGTCAATAACCTTTAATAAAAGTACAGCACTAATATTTTAACGTGCAAACACTGTAATTTTACAGATGTATCCTCTCTTTTTACAGTCAATAACATTTAATAAAAGTACAGCACTAATACTTTAACGTGCAAACACTGTAATTTTACAGATTTATCCTCTCTTTTTACAGTCAATAACATTTAATAAAAGTACAGCACTAATACTTCTACGCGCAAAAAACCCGTAAAAAAAACGGTCAAATGACTGGCAGCAGCGGCTGCCAAACAAAAACCATAAAATTAAAGTAAAAATACATTAACTGAAATAAAGTGCAAAAGCAATTAGAAATTGTCCTTAAAGAATTTAGAGGAAACTTTCCTCTCTTTTCAAAATCCATTGTCTTAAAATGTTACATTAAAATACCTTAAATAATTACTCTGAAAACTTAAAATATAAAAATATTTGTAGAATTATAGTACAACTAATGAATACAGCATTTAATATGTAAACATCATACTTATGAACAGTAGAAACAAAAAGTAAGTTGAATTTTTTAAGATTACTTTGAAACATTCTCAACTGAAAATAACAGAAATTGCAAAATGGCGACATATGCTCAAATTGTCAATTTGAAGGAGCAGTGTGCAGGATTTAGTACGTCTAACAATGGGGATGTAGGTTCCAACCAATGGATAGCTTGTTCACTCACCCGCCTATCCCAAGTTTGTAGGATAATGTATTTTGGCTGCAAAAAACATGAGGCCCAATCGTGTTTCCTCTGTCCATTCTGCGCTACTGTAGACGTGGCAGTGCAACCTAGAGGACAAACGGATCAGAATCAGAAACGGGTTTATTGCCAGGTACGTTCACACGTACGAGGAATTTCACTAGGTGTCATGGTGCATACAAATAAAAACAAAAAAAAATTACACAGATAGCGAACTATATTAAAAACATTGTAATAAAAATATAGTAAGATAGAAATAAAATAAAGCAGTAACTTACATCGAAATAGAATGCAATAAATTATGGAATATAAAATATGTGCAGTAAGCAATATTTAAACATTGCATTATTTACCATCCTGTGATCTCCATTATGTACTGCAAAGAGTCTGCGTTGTGGCAGAGGTAAAGTGTCAGTGGGGGGGGCGGGCCTTGTTGAGGTGGCGAGAGGTTTTGGTCCTGATGGAGAGAGGTTCTGGTCCTGATGGAGAGAGGTGTTGGTACTGATGGAGAGAGGTTTTGGTCCTGATGGAGAGAGGTTCTGGTCCTGATGGAGAGAGGTGTTGGTCCTGATGGAGAGAGGTTGTCCTGATGGAGAGAGGTTTTGGTCCTGATGGAGAGAGGTTCTGGTCCTGATGGAGAGAGGTGTTAGTCCTGATCGAGAGAGGTGTTGGTCCTGATGGAGAGAGGTTCTGGTCCTGATGGAGAGAGGTTCTGGTCCTGATGGAGCGCAACCTCCAGCCAGAGAGTTGTGTTGAAGGCAGAGCTGAAGTCCACAAACAGGATCCTAGCGTAGGTTCCTGCTGTGTCCAGGTGCTGGAGGAGGAAGTGAAGTGATAACTATTAGTAAACCATAATTATGGATGTTATTATCAGCAGCTGCCAATAGATCCCCTACATCTTGTATGATCAATCAATCAATCAATCAATCAATGTTTATTTATATAGCCCAATATCACAAATGTTACATTTGTCTCAGTGGTCTTCACAGTGTGTACAGAATATCAGTATGACAATACGACACCCTCTGTCCTTAGACCCTCACATCGTACAAGGAAAAACTTCCAAAGAAAACCCAGTTTAAAGGGAAAAATGGGAGAAACCTCAGGGAGAGCAACAGAGGAGGGATCCCTCTCCCAGGACGGACAGACGTGCAATAGATGCCGTGTGTATGATGGACCTTTGAAGCACAAGCGCACGCACGCACTATTGTGGGAACAATCAAACGCACCCTCCCAGGCACTGCGTGTTAGCGAAGTACAACTGGGATTTCGAAGAGGAAGATATGCTTGGTCAATTCTTAATAAAAAAGAAAAACCAACAAATTGAGCACTTGAGTTTTCATTAGCAGCGCCTCGCTACAGCTGCGGAGCTTCGGTCAATACCACTAACAGTCTATTTCCTTAAAATGGTACATATCGCTGAATCTATATTTTCATCTTCAGGTGATGACATAGCATAATGTCCCTGTACAATAAGATTCGAGCATTTTGTAATCCAGTGAGGAAATTCAAGACCAGTAAATATTGATTGATTAAACAGCACTAAATAAAATGTTAGTGTTTTCTTCAAACTCAGACTCTCTGCTGCGGCTGTACCTCAAAGACAAAACAATTGTCTGATGATCTTTGTTGAACAAGGTCTGATTGTCCTGTACTTGTACAATGTGGGGTATTTTTATATACTTTACTAAACCACATTCAATATTATGTTAGACACAAGTTAGTTATTACTTACATATCAAAGTATTTTCATCTGCAAGATGGAAGGATAGCTGGGTGCTGCCTGGAGAGACTGATGAGAGGGACACAGGCTGGCTTCAGCAGCTTTCCACACAAAGCCATCACATCTTCTCTTCCATAGTCCTCACTGTCCACTGGTGCTCTGTCAAAAGAGTGAACATCACAGCTGTCATGTTAACCCTTTGTTACACAACATACAACCAACATGTGTCAAAAGTGACCCGAATTAGTTTTAATTGTAAATATCTTTGCAATAAATTACTTTAACCATTCAGGATTCCAGGTATTCCTCAATTAACCTGTTTTGGATCAACAACAATTCTAATTTTTATTTTTCCCTTTCTTACTTTTTGAATAAAAATCATGTTTGTATCACTACACTTCTAAGGCACAACATGGGTCAAACATTACCTGTATTATTTTGCTATGTTATTTAATGCATGGCTGAGTGTTTCTTTACTATACATTTTCAAAAATAATAAATTTTAGCAGTGATTTGGACCAAGCATGTATGATGTAGTAATACAAAAAGTATTTTAGTTCACAGTGTGACATTAGCTAGTCATGTTAGCGTGTAATATACAGAGATGGGGTCGTTACTAAAAAAAAGTAATATATTACATATTACATATTACTTAAAAAAAAAAAGTAATATATTACACTACTTCGTTACTCTCTACATAAAGTAAATCGTTACTTTACTCATTACTTTACTCGTTGCTTTACTCGTTACTTTACTTGCAGGGCCGGCCCGCCTCTCCCTGCAGGCAGATCACGCAGACTGCTAAAGTTTCAAATGTTCTCATTAGTTCAGTTTCCATTGACTGATCCAGATCCTGAATGTTTTCCTATCTGACCGTGGCTGTCCTCTGTCTCCTGCTATCTGACCATGGCTGTCCCCTGTCTCCTGCTATCTGACCGTGGCTGTCCTCTGTCTCCTGCTATCTGACCATGGCTGTCCTCTGTCTCCTGCTATCTGACCGTGGCTGTCCTCTGTCTCCTGCTATCTGACCATGGCTGTCCCCTGTCTCCTGCTACCTGACCGTGGCTGTCCTCTGTCTCCTGCTATCTGACCGTGGCTGTCCTCTGTCTCCTGCTATCTGACCGTGGCTGTCCTCTGTCTCCTGCTATCTGACCGTGGCTGTCCTCTGTCTCCTGCTATCTGTATATTTTGCGCAGTCTATCTCTGCTCACGATGTTGCGTCGGCGTGTTCTCCTGCGTGTTGGCCATGTGTTGCACTGGAACCAGACACCGCAAATACTTCAGCCGAGCACGTACGAACTGCGCATGCGTGAGTGGCAATAACTCTCCTTACCAGCAGGCGGCGGTAGTGTGTATTCGTCATTCAAAACAGGCAACAACCGGAAAACAGAGAAGAAGAACAGACTACGTGATATAAACATTACATTACATTACATTGCATTTAGCTGACGCTTTAGCTATCGTGTTTTAGACTGTTAAAAGCAGTGCAGTAAACACAGTTCCTGCTGTGAGACGGGACAACCTCGATGCTCGCTGTGTCGATGTATTCTTAGAACAACCTTTTTATTAAAGCAACAGACATCAGGTCACATTTCTGTTTGTATTCACTTCACAAGGTCACAGACAGGTATACCACACAATACCAAGCATCATCAACAGTACAGGAAGTGATGCAGAGTCTGTCCTTTGGAGCCAATCAGTGGGCTGAAGCAGAGCATCATGGTCTCAGTTTGGGCAAGGGGTCTGTCAGCAGCCTGGCAGAGCAGCACTGTGAGACCCTGGCTAATCAACAGAGACAGCAACAGAGCAGTCCAGCAGGGCCGGACCCCGGGACCACCTTGCTGCTCTCAGCTGCCAATCATTCAGCCTTTCATTGAGGGAGCAGGCAGTGTTGGAGTCACTCTCAGCTGCAGGGTGGAACAGAGAGCAGAACAACATGTTGTGAGAGGCTCTTCTGGAAGCAGGTTTCCCTCATTCAGTTTTTATTTAACAACAAGTATAAGCAACAAGTCACACATATTAGTTTTATTCCTGCATGGACATTGCAGCTTATTCCTCAAAAAACACTTGTATGTGTTGGTTACAAAGTAACAGGCACTATGATTGTTTTGTATTATGTCTCACACAGGATATATTTCACTTTTAATTTCAATCTAGTGTTCACATTTGTTTTTATAAAGTAAACTGTGTTTATATGTTTAGTAGACTGGAATATTAGACAGCATCATCATTATTATTATTGTATATTTCATAGTGTTTAGATAGTCCTCTAAATATATATATTGTTTACTGAGAATATGTCAGCCTGTCCTCCTCCAAAAAACGACCAAATAGGTAGATTGTTCAGCAGCTTATTACGACCTATAGTCACGTTTTAAAGTTTAGCACCTCTAGTGGTCGTGTAAGAAACAACAATTTGCGGCATATCGGCTGATGCTCCCGTTGGCCGTGATATATGCTCATTATATCACAGCTGTGATATAATGAGCATATATCACGGCCTGTCGTGAGCTATTGCTTTTATAAAACGGTTACCAACTGTGGCAATATGAAAGAAAAAATACACACTCTAATTGAAATAGTTTTTATTAGTAAATAATAGGGCTGTCAGTCGATTAAAATATTTAATCGCAATTAATCGCATGATTGTCCATAGTTAATCGCGATTAATCGCAAATTATCTGTTCTAAATGTTCCTTAGATGAATATTTTTCAAGTTTTTAATACTCTTATCAACATATGAGTGGACAAATATGCTTTATGAAAATGTTTATTATCATTTGAACAATGACAAATATTCTCATGAATATTAAACACAACAACCTCTGAACATTACAAATATTCGCCTCAATTCAACCTGGAACCTCTCTCATTCAATAATACAATACAAAGTGTGTGTGTGCGTGTGTGCGTGTGCGTGTGCATGTGCGTGTGTGTGTGTGTGTGTGTGTGTGTGTGTGTGTGTGTGTGTGTGTGTGTGTGTGTGTGTGTGTGTGTGTGTGTGTGTGTGTGTGTGTGTGTGTGTGTGTGATGGATCATTGGAGCTATGTGCAACTCAAGGCATATGCTCGAACCGGAGCTGCCTGGACGCTGCACTATCCGTGCTGAGTGTGCTGACTTCTCCTACAATGTCCCACTGTCTGCTTCCTGCATAAAGTCAAGTGCTCGGCGCAGTTGTCGGCAAAATGTCGCTCCTCTGTTTTCATTTAAACAGCTCCTTATATCCGTTAGCGCAGCTAGCTAGCACCAGATGCTAACAACAACAAGCGTGGAAGTGTGGTCTGCCGCAAGCGGACGGCAGGAGCGGGGCTGTCAGCATCAGCTTGTAGACTGTATTTTAAACTCGAAACTACGGGCGGCCGAGGACAAAATATACACATGCGTTAATCGCGTTAAAATAATTAGTGGCGTTAATTTTTTTTGCGTTAACGCGTTATTAACGCGTTAATTTGACAGCCCTAGTAAATAATGATGTTCAAAATAAAATAGTCCCTCTGTTGCCTTCTGCACGAAACATAGTGCGAGGTGGTTGCTATGCAACAACACTAACAGCTAGCGAACATATTAGACAGAGAGCGTTGATCCATTAATTGGCTAGTTATTTACATTCATTTGTATGTTGCCTTTTATTGTGCACCTACTGAAAACCTGTCCAGCATCAGTAGAATGGCTTACGAGGTTACTTGTATAGGTTGAGGTTGTTCTAGGCTGTTGCTTGGCGTGGCCAGAATATTGCTCCACTTTCTCCGGTCCCCGAGATTCGGCTTCCAGTAGCTCTGGAGAGAGCTTTCGCACCTGTGGCCACTAACGGTCATAATTTCTCTGCTTTGTTTCAAGACCCGCATCAGAAAGCTTTTGAATGGTGGTACTTTTCCAGTTGGTCTACCTGCTCTTCACGTAGCTCTGCATGTCGTTGTGTAGGTGCTCTCTGGAGATAGGCCCTTGAGGAGTGCCTATCTCCAGAGAGCACCTACACGACGGTCTTACTATGGAGGAGTGGATTGAGGATCCACTCCTCCATAGTAAGACCTTAAGAAGTTAATCTTAAATGTTTCCATTTTATGCTTTGTAAGTTTGTTTCGTAACGGAAGACATTTTAATATATTTATAAAACTGACAAGTCAAATCAAGCAATCTGATTGGTCGATAGCGTTTTTGCGGACCTCTTTGATTACAGATTTGAAAACATCGTTGCTTGCTTTAAAAGTACCACAATTCATTATGTCAAAGCTTGGAAAGTATCTAGATATCCCTGCCCTAATGCCAAAGGAACTGCACACTGAATATGTGTTGCCGTTTGATGTCTATGTCTGGACCGCTGCGTAAAAAGGAGGGTTTCTGCTCCGTTACTTCTGCGCTGCTTTCTTGTTCCAGTTCGAAAAGCAAACTGCAGGCTGTTTGCTTTTCAGCCCAACTGTATACTGTTTTTCTCAGGCGCGGAGGGATACTGACTTGTTGTGAAAAGTAACTTACAATTCTACCCGTGGTATACGCTCAGTATATCATGGCTAAGAACCAATCAGATTGCTTGATTTGACTTGTCCGTGTTATAATCACAAATAACCGTCTCTGGAAAATCCTAAATTGTAGAATAGTTTGGCCATTAAAATGCTTTTTGATTTGATTTATAGCGAGAAGTGTATATTGTACTTTTAGAATCCACGTCCAGTGGATGTGTAGGATCTATAGTTTGATAAATATTACGAAGATGATTTGAGGTTTCGCCAGGAGAACGTGTATATACTACGTCTTTCCCCTATTCATTTATATTGACGGCAGCGTCCATGTAAAGTTGGCGTCAACCCTCACAGGGTGAAAACAGTATTTCCGGCCTCGAAGTTTTCATAATAAAACCGGAAATATTCCCCTCACTGTCAAATTATTTTATAATGATATCTGCAGTACTCATCCACTAAAAAACATCAGTGTATCCTTGTTAATTACACAACATTGATTGGTTTAAATGGGGTACAATGCTTTTGTGTTTTTAACCTTCGATTCGGCGAAACAAATAGTTTTTTCGAAGTTTAGGATGGCCGAAGACACTACACTACCCATAATCCTCAGCTATCGTTTGGGACTACAACATCCGATTTGCTTGACAAACGCTGTGATTAGTCCTCAAGCTCTGTGACAATTGTTTTTTGTATTACAAGTGTTATGAATTAGCATGTTGAAATATGCAAATTAGCCATAATCTGATTAAATATGCGCATATTTTAATACATTTGAGGAACCTAAATCTGAATTTTGGATAAAGCCAGGTTCAAAATGGTTGTTTCATTTTGTAGTCATATTAGTATCTAATGCTTTTACAGAAGGGATATTGGATATCTCTTTTTATCACTCCATAAATCAGAAAATACTGTCAACAGCCCTAAAATATCAATTTTCGCCATGTTTTTAGGTATACAATGTTGTATAATTCAGGCTATGAATGCAACCTGATCTCACCAGAATGCGTGACTCCACCACGACTCCTTAACACCACAATGCGTGGTGGAGTCACGAACTTTGTTACATTTGCGTGTCGCCACCACGCAAACAACCCCAATGTAAAGTGAATGAGGCTCCTTTGTCGTGGTGCACACACGCATTTCTACAACGTCCCGCAGTGAGCTTTTATTCTATACAACGTTTTTAAAATCTACTATATAGCTTGTAGTAACTCACGGGAGGCTTCTTTTATTTTATTTGTATTCATAATAATTTTTATTTTTCGTCAGAATGTAAAATTACATTAGTTACGAATTTGTGTTCTCAAAAAACAGTGCATTGTGTGTAATGCAACTGTGATTTTTATCAAATTAGTTCGTTTTTAAGGAAGGCCAGAGCTTCAGCTGTGTCAAATAGATTGTTCCCTTCAGTTAACGTTATTTAAAAGATAATGATCATGTCCTCTGTATTGTATTACGAGCGTCCATTCCCATTGGATAACGGAGCATTTTACACCCGGAAGTAAGTAGCCTATTCTCCTTACTGTCGATTGATTTTACAGTGATATCTGCACTACTCATAGACTAAAAAACACCAAATTGTCCTTGTTAATTACACAACATTGATTGGTTTGAATTGTGTGCAATGCTTTTGTATTTTCCCCCTTCGATTCGGAGAAACAAATATTTTTTCGGCGTTTTAGGATAGCCGAAGACACTACACTACCCAGAATCCTCAGCTATCGTTTGGAACTACACCATGTGCTTAGCTTGACAAACCCCGTGATCAGTCCTCAACCTCTGTGATTGGATGCGCGACATTTACACACAGAGCGTCCAAAAGGACTTTGAAATGGAATGAAACCCATCGACGGCACACTATTCAAAACAGGAATCGAACGTGTCCTACCCCTCTCCCCCCCTTAGGTCACAGGCTCCTCCAACAGTGCTACGCAATAAAACAGATACACAGAAAAAATAGTGAAATAGTGCAATAAGAGTCTATATACAAGTGATTGGAATATGATATATTAGATAAATAATTTCTAAGTAGCAGCCAGATGAATGTTATTTCTAAATTCAGGTGTTTAATAGTCTTCTGGCCTGTGGGATGAAGCTGTCTCTGTGTCTGGTGGTTTTAGTCCGAATGCTGTGGTACTGCCTGCCAGACTGCAGCAGACAGAACCGTTTGTGGCTGGGGTGATGGTGGTCTTTTATAATCCTGAGGGCTTTCTTTAAGGTTAACCTGGTATTTTTACTCCACTACATTTATTTTAGTTACTTTACAGATTTGGATTAATGATGTGAAATATAAACAAGCCTTAAATCAGACTTTAGTTACACCTGAATGAAATTCAGTGAAGGTGATTGTCAAGTGCCAACAATCAGGCGAGATATTTGATAGTTGGTGCTTGAGAAGACTAAATATTTATCTGCAGATCTGTTTAAAGCATATTCATTACTCGTTATTCTCTAATAGTTCATTAAAGACTGTATATAATTGCTATTTTGCACATCCCTTTCAAGATTTCAAGATTTTCTAATGTTTATTGACATATCATATACACAATAGCGTAGTTATGCAATGAATGACAAACTTAGGTCACAGGTTCATCAACAGTGCATTACAAGACATCTATCAATTTGTGTACCTCCACCATTACACTGTCGTATTCTGCACATTTCTTTAATTAAAGCCTTATTAGTTAGCACATCCTCCTATCAGGCACTAAACTGTTTTACTCTAGATATCATTTGAGTATCTTCTTGATATTTTCTATTCTATATTTATATAATTGACCTTCTACTTTCCCATTATTTTGTATGTACTCTTAATATTTGAATGTTTTCATAAAATATAACACATTCAAAAGTGCGTTACAAAAATGAAAGACATTAAGAAAAAGGCATTTTAAACAGTCATTAAAAAGCAACACAATCTTCCTGCATTGCAATTACTCTAAACGTGTAATAACGTGCTTGAACCAGTAGGTGGTTTGGGTTAAAAGCATAGGTTAAAAGGCTGTCAAGTTTACAGTGTTAACAAAATAAAATATACTGCTGTTTCCGGTTTAGTTTACGACGAATATTATTTTGTTATTGTTTTGATATTTGTAACACAAAAGCGATGGAAAAAATCCATAGCAACCAAAAAAAGATGGTCTTAACATGACCCAGTCGTCTAGTAGTTAATAAAAAACAATAATATCAATACAAAATATTACTACTAACTTTATTGTGAAATTAAAACAGAACGGTAAAAGAATAGTTTCCGGTCTATGCTGATGCCCGATCTCTGTAGATAAATAAAGAACTAAGACAGATGTGTAATATTTAATGCAGCCAAACCATTTATTACAATGCATTAATGTGATGACTATCAAAGAGTAAAGCAAGCACTGCTGAATAAAGTATGATTTTCTCTTTTACGAAACGTTTTTTTTCATACGGAATGCAGTTGGAGGTCAACCAATCAAAGAGCTTGAGGGCTGATCACGGGGTTCATGGTGTAGTCCCAAATGATAGCTGAAGATTCTGGGTAGTGTAGTGTCTTCTGCCGTCCAAAAACTCTGTCTTCGGCTATCCTAAAACGCCGAAAAAATATTTGTTTCTCCGAATCGAAGGGGGAAAATACAAAAGCATTGTACACAATTCAAACCAATCAATGTTGTGTAATTAACAAGGACAATTTGGTGTTTTTTAGTCGATGAGTAGTGCAGATATCACTGTAAAATCAATCGACAGTAAGGAGAATAGGCTACTTACTTCCGGGTGTAAAATTCTCCGTTATCCAATGGGAATGGACGCTCGTAATACAAGACATGATAATTATCTTTTAAATAACGTTAACTAAAGGGAACAATCTATTTGACACAGCTGAAGCTCTGGCCTTCCTTAAAAACAAACTAATTTAATAAAAATCACAGTTGCATTACACACAATGCACTGTTTTTTGAGAACACAAATTCGTAACTAATGTAATTTTTACATTCTGACGAAAAATAAAAATAATTATGAATACAAATAAAATAAAAGAAGCCTCCCGTGAGTTACTACACGCTATAAAGTAGATTTAAAAAACGTTGTATAGAATAAAAGCTCACTGCGGGACGTTGTAGGAATGCGTGTGTGCACCACGACAAAGGAGCCTCATTCACTTTACATTGGGGTTGTTTGCGTGGTGCCGACACGCAAATGTAACAAAGTTCGTGACTCCACCACGCATTGTGGTGAACAAACCCTTCTGTAAAAGCCTTCATAATATTGATAGGAATAGAACTGGAAGGTTTGGTGTATCTACGTGCTACTGAAATGGAAATGTCTCACTCAGAATAGGAGAAAAAACTCATTTTAGCTAAACCCTAAACCCTCCTGTTCTTTGGATGATAGCTTGCGCCTCGATGCACTTCATGGAGGTATTTCATGGTCAGGATCATTTGTTTTTTGTCTAACCTTGCTTTGTGCAAGTGACAATTGTTGTCGTCTTCTATATGAACATTTGCTGTTCTTTTGCCATTTTGAGATTAAAATTTCCAGCGGAAAGCTAAACGAAGAAGTGTTTTAGCACACCACGTGACGCATCTGAACGAATCACGTTGTCAGAAATTGACACCAGCCAATGACTTTTCGTTTTTTGGTTTAAGACCCCTTTGTACTTTCACAATTGGTTGCTGATACAAAGGAAATGCCCATATTTGGATCCGATGAGATTGTGCAGGAGAGACACAGCTTTCCAACGATATCTTTGTTGACATGGTGCACACAGCGGTCGCGGTACTTTATGTTACGTTAGAATGCTAAGTTTTGGTGAATTTAGGAGAAATCTACAGACGCAAATAGACAAACTATAGTCAAATAAACCCCTAAATGTGTATTTTGTACGTTTTCGTTCCAAAAGCCGGAAAGAAAACATGTTATAGAATCAAAATAGCACACAATCTCAAAATTGACCAGTGCATGAAAAACTATGTTTTTTCCTGCCGTGTCTCGCCTTAAAGCAGACTTTAGTTGCTCCTGAGTAACATTCAGGGAAGGTGATTGTCAAGTGCCAAAATAAACTATGCAATATATTAGACGTTAAGTACTTTGTCAGGCTTAATATTTATCTGTAGATACCCCAACGTTTTTCTTATTCAAAAGAAGTATTCTTTAATGTTTGAATAAAACCTTATTAGTTTGTCTGTTTTGCACATCCTCCTATTAATATCTTTGTACATCCAACTGTTTTATTGTAGAGATCACTACAGTATCTTCTTGATGTTTTCTATTCTACATTTCTATCATTGACCTTCCACTTTCCCCCTATTTTGTATGTAGGCTACTCTTAATATTTAAATGTTTTAATCAAATATAACTTATTCAACCAAAAAAGTGAATAACGTGCTTTAACCGCTAGGCGGTGCGGGTTAAAAGTTTACAGTGTAAACACAATAAATTATACTTTGCAGTATAAGTTTCCAGTTTAGTTTATGACGGATTTATTTTGTTATCCACCCATATATTGTTTTGATATTTGTAACACCAAACCGACAGAAAAGATGGTCTTAATTCATTAATTAATTGTAGGAGCCATTTTATGGGTGTTGTTGGCATGTCAGTTTATTTAATCTACAGTGCAATACTATTTTTAACACTTGGTGGCGGGGTTTAGCTGCACCGGGTGTATAAAAGGGGTGACAGGAAAGGACGAGGACACAGGAGGAAAAGCACACCGATTCCACCAGCCCGGCAGATGCTCACCACAACAACTAAACTGTATAACTAAACCTTGATATGTAAAACGCTAAATAAACATTATAAACTGCACCAAAGGACCGGAAATTCATCTGTTTGTGTCTGCGTCTGGATCTCTCCAGCCCTCCTGTGAAGTAATGGCAAAAGGATATGGGATATTGGAACATTAACATTTCCATTACAATAATATTACTATTAACTTCGTGAAATTAAAACAGAACGGTAAAGAAAAATAAAGTTTCAGTCTCTCAATTTGAAGCTGTATAGACATATAGCACCTGTGACAGTCAACTGGTGAGGAGTCGGAAAGGTAGTTTCTGAAGATGTTACAAATCACACACAGCATACAATGCCATAACTGTGTATTATTAGTGTAGGACACTTATGTATGTATAACATCTGAAGATGTGTAGTTTTATTCATGTTTTCACATAATTTTACAGGATATTGCTATATTATTTCACATATTGTAGTTCTACACATTAATATCTGATTTGTAAAACATCACAGACAGAAAGGTATATCTGTCATTTAATGGTCAGCTATTGAAATTGTGATTCCATAGATGTGTCTCCCATCACCCAAAACCCCTGACTATTCTCTCAACTCAGTATTTACATTCTTTAATTCAAAGAAAATCAGTAATATCTTTAAAAACTCCAAGTCCTTTTCTATCAGCTGTGCACCGTTATGGTGTAAATATAACCTATCTACCAATTGGATCAAATATAAAAGTCAGCCGAATTACTATGAATACTGCAAGGAGATGTATTATGTGAAGATAAATTGAAGATGTTGTTTAATTGTTGATATATTTATGTTCCACGTCACATATTCAGTTTTGGCGGCATTTCTTCCAGTTTGTCTAGAAGTCTTTTAATCAGGGCTCTATAAATAGAGAACTACGGCAGATGTGTAATATTTAATGCAGCCGAACCGTGTATTCCAATGCCGTTATGTGATGACTTTCAAAGAGAAAAGCAAGCACACTCAGAATAAAGTATTATTATTATTTATATTGTGTTTTCGGTAGGGGTGTAACGGTTCACAGAAGTCACGGTTCGGTTCATACCTCGGTTTGGGGGTCACGGTTCGGTACGGGTTCAGTACAACAAGGACAAGCAAATAAAAGTCCCAAATGCATACTTTTTTTTGCTGTTATTTATTTGTAACAGTAGTGCAAGTTTTGGTATGAAAATAAGGAACTCTAACATTTGGAATCATTAACTGTATTACACAGTTAAAAACAAACCACAAACAGTAACACACACACTCTCAGATGGCCATATTATTTATAATGGCTGATGTCAAACAAAAAGGTTAAATAAGCTGTACAACTAAAAAGAATGTCTTGAAAATATTAAATAAAAGGCAATACAGAACTGTATAACATCTCCTGATGTCAAAATATTAAATAAATACAATGATAAAACAAAAATAAAATCTGTACCTTTAGCCTTTAGCTCCTAAAGGCTTTAGGAGCAATGTCTAACATGTGTAATTAACTTGTGAGTGTGTGAGGCCATTATGCCTAAATAAAGGTACTCAAGCTTTACTCTATTTTCAAGTTTTTCTTCAAAAAGATGAGTTTGTCTACGTTGTCAGTAGTGAGGGCTGATCTGTTGGCGGTAACTATGTCACCTGCCGTCGAGAAAACCCTCTCGCTGGGGACTGAGACTGACTCGGATTGAGCATGTTTGACGTGTTACCACGTTACCACTAGCATACCGCACCGCTGTCGAACAACGCCAACACACCTTCCTCGTCCGATCCACAACTTGCACATAAAAGCTCACTGTGGGACATTGTAGATATGCGTGTGTGCACCACGACAAAGGAGCCTCATTCACTTTACATTGGGGTTGTTTGCGTGGTGCAGACACGTAAATGTAGCAGAGTGCGTGACTCCACCACGTACTGCGGTGTTAAGGAGTCGTGGTGGAGTCACCAGGTTGTTCTGAACAGGGGGAAAAAACTCTCATGTATTATGACAATTTTATTTTAACTTTTCATGTTTGTCATGAAAAGTTGCAACTGACATTCTCTTACAGGGGACAAAGGTAGCATTCTTCCCACTAACCACCTTGTTTCACTTCTTCCATTTCAAAACATTTTGTATAACACTGTACAGACACTCAACACTCACTTTTCCAAGTGGAATAATGTAGGAATAGGATATACAACTGAAGAGCATATCTTATGCTGTGAAAATGAGGGTTCCCCAAAAAGAAAGACATTTGGGGAAGCTGGGTTAATTGGAACATGAGAGTACACAGGTATAGACAGAGAGAAGGAAGAAGTAAGATGTCCCCCGATAAACTAAGCCTATATCAGCAAAACTAGGGGCTGAATCTAATCAGCCCTAACTATAAGCTTTATCAAAAAGGAAGGTCTTAAGCGCACTCTTACAAATGGATAGGGTGTCTGCCGCCCGAACACAAACTGGAAGCTGATTCCACAAATGTGGAGCTTGATAAGAAAAGGCTCTGGCTCCCATTGTACTTTTAGAGACTCTCGGAACAACCAACAACCCTGCATTCTTGGAACGCAATGCCCTAGCTGGACAGTAGGGTATAATGAGTTATTTAAGGTAAGATGGCGCCTGCCCATTAAGGGCTTTGTAGGCGAGAAGAAGAATTTTAAATTCTATCCTGTGTTCTATAGGGAGCCAGTGTAAGGCAGCCAGACAGGAGTAATGTGGTCCCTTTTACTAACTCTGGTTAGTACACGAGCTGCAGCATTTTGAATCAGCTGAAGCCACTTGACTGACTTCTTGGTACTCCCTGATAATAAGGAGTTACAATAATCCAGCCTTGAAGTAACAAATGCATGGACTAGTTTCTCTGCATCGTTTTGAGGCAAGATATGCCTGATTTTTGCAATGTTACGTAGATGGAAGTAGGCGGTCCTTGAGATTGATTTTATGAGGGTGTTAAAGGATACATCCTGATCAAATATAACACCAAGATTCCTTATAGTCTCATTGGACGCCAAATGAATGCCATCCATAGTTAGTATATCTTTAGATAATTTGTTTTGTAGATTCTTCGGGCCAAGTACAATAACTTCAGTTTTGGTCATGTTTAACATCAAAAAGTTTAAGGTCATCCACGTTTTTAAGTCCTTGAGGCAGTCTTGAATTTTATTTAGATGATTAATTTCATCAGGCTTGATTGATAAATATAGTTGAGTATCATCCGCATAACAATGAAAGTTTACAGAATGATTCCTTATAATATTGCCTAACGGAAGCATATATAATGTGAACAAAATAGGTCCGAGCACTGAGCCCTGTGGCACTCCATGGCTAACTTTGGTTTGTGTGGAAGATTCATCGTTGACATGTACAAACTGAGAGCGTTCAGATAGATAGGACCTAAACCAGCCTAAAGCAGTTCCCTGTATGCCAACTAAGTGCTCTAATCTTTGCAATAAGATATCATGGTCGATAGTATCAAATGTAGCACTGAGATCGAGCAAAACAAGAAAAGCGACAAGTCCCTTGTCTGAGGCTATTAGAATGTCATTTGTGACTTTAACCAGAGCTGTCTCTGTGCTATGAGGTGTTCTAAAGCCAGACTGAAAATCTTCAAATAAATCATTGTTTTTTTAAATAATCACACAACTGTTTTGCGACTGCTTTCTCAAGAATTTTTGAGAGGAACGGAAGATTAGGGGCGGAGTTGTCAACTGATCACCATCTGGCGGTGAGTTGGGTCGAGTGGCGGGGGAAGCCTCTGGATAGACCTGGTAAGCCCAAACGTGTAGTTCGGGTGAACTGGGAACATCTGGAGGAGGCCCAAGTTCAGGAAGCCTTCAATTCACACCTCCGGCGGAGCTTTTCGGGCATTCCTGTGGAGGTTGGGGACAGTGAACCAGAGTGGGCGGTGTTCAAAGCCTCTATTGCCGAAGCCGCGGCGGGGAGCTGCGGTCTCAAGGTCTTAGGTGCCTCAAGGGGCGGTAACCCTCGAACCTCCTGGTGGACACCGGTGGTCAGGGAAGCCGTCCAACTGAAGAAGGAGGCCTTCAGGGATTTGTTATCCCGGGGGACTCCCGAGGCAGTGGCAAGGTACCGACAGACCCGGAGGGCAGCAGCCTCAGCTGTGGCCGAGGCAAAGCAGCGGGTGTGGGAGAAGTTCGGAGAAGACATGGAAAAGGACTTTCGGGCGGCACCAAAGTTGTTCTGGAAAACTGTCCGACACCTCAAGAGGGGGAAGCAGGGAACCATCCAAGCTGTGTACAGTAAGGATGGGACGTTGTTGACCTCAACTGATGGAGTGTAACGGAGCGTCCACACTACAGCTTCAAAAAAAGCTTGGAGCTGGGCGTGTCTGAAGCAAGAAAACAGAATCATATAAGTACATCAGGTTTCATAGAGCCAAGTATTTCAAGTGCTACTCAACTGGCTATAGATAAGCCAGTCCTTTATTAGTATATAAGTGCTCTGTTAGCAGTTATTTGTTAGTAATTATATTGCTCGAAGTGGAGTCGAAAGAGATGAGTTTTCAGTTTGCGCCGGAAGGTGTGTAAGCTTTCTGCCGTCCTGATGTCAATGGGGAGCTCATTCCACCATTTTGGAGCCAGGATAGCAAACCCACGTGTTTTTGCTGATGGGAACTTGGGTCCCCCTCGCAGCGAGGGTGCAGCGAGTCGTTTGGCTGATGCAGAGCGTAGAGCACGCGCTGGGGTGTACAGTTTAACCATGTCCTGGATGTAAGAAGGGCCAGATCCATTCGCAGCATGGTACGCAAGTACCAGTGTCTTGAAGTGAATTATAGCAGTTACCGGAAGCCAGTGAAGGGAGCGGAGGAGCGGCGTGGTGTGGGAACATTTAGGAAGGTTGAAGACCAGACGAGCCGCTGCATTCTGAATGAGCTGCAGACGTCGGATGGCACATGCAGATAGACCAGCCAGGAGGGAGTTGCAGTAGTCTAGGCGTGAGGTGACGAGAACCTGGACCAGAACCTGCGTCGCTTTCTGTATCAGCTGGGGACGTATCTTCCTGATGTTGTAAAGCGTGTATCTGCAACAACGGGTTGTAGCAGCGATGTTTGCAGTGAAGGACAGGTTGTTATCTAGGATCACACCCAGATTCCTTGCAGTCTGGGTCGGGGAAACAACAGAGGTGCCGATGTTGATAGTCAGGTCAAGAGTGGGACAATCTTTTTCCGGAAGGAAAAGCAGTTCAGTTTTGTCAAGGTTGAGCTTGAGATGATGAGCGGACATCCACTGAGAGATGTCAGCTAAACAAGCAGACATGCGTGCGACGACCTGGGTCTCTGAGCGGGGAAAGGACAGAATTAATTGGGTGTCGTCAGCGTAGCAGTGGTATGAAAAACCATGCGGGCTAATGACAGATCCGAGCGAGTTTGTGTACAGGGAGAAGAGGAGGGGACCAAGAACAGAGCCCTGAGGGACCCCTGTAGTTAATTGACAAGTGTCAGACTCGGACCCTCTCCAAGTTACCCTGTAGGTGCGGTCTTTGAGGTATGAGGTGAGGAGGGAAAGTGCAGAGCCTGAAACTCCAAGTTCTTGGAGAGTTCGAAGGAGGATCTGATGGTTCACCGTGTCGAATGCAGCAGACAGGTCCAACAATCAATCAATCAATCAATCAATGTTTATTTATATAGGGCAATATCACAAATGTTACATTTGTCTCAGTGGTCTTCACAGTGTGTACAGAATATCAGTATGACAATACGACACCCTCTGTCCTTAGACCCTCACATCGTACAAGGAAAAACTTCCAAAGAAAACCCAGTTTAAAGGGAAATATGGGAGAAACCTCAGGGAGAACAACAGAGGAGGGATCCCTCTCCCAGGACGGACAGACGTGCAATAGATGCTGTGTGTAAGTTGAAAAGATAATACATTTGCAACATAGGTAGTCCAAATGTTTGGAAATGCATGTGTGTATAATAGGAAGATGAATCCACGAGGATATCCATCCAGGACCACAGCCACGGCTCAAGATCCAGTGCTCGCGATCCAGGATACAGGACCGCAGGATCATCCATGACTCCGGATCCCGGCGTATATAGACACCAAAAAGAAAGACATTTGGGGAAGCTGGGTTAATCGGAACATGAGTACACAGGTATAGACAGAGAGAAGGAAGAAGTAAGATGTTCCCCGACAAACTAAGCCTATATCAGCAAAACTAGGGGCTGAATCTAATCAGCCCTAACTATAAGCTTTATCAAAAAGGAAGGTCTTAAGCGCACTCTTAAAAACGGATAGGGTGTCTGCCGCCCGAACACAAACTGGAAGCTGATTCCACAAATGTGGAGCTTGATAAGAAAAGGCTCTGGCTCCCATTGTACTTTTAGAGATTCTAGGAACAACCAACAACCCTGCATTCTTGGAATGCAATGCCCTAGTAGGACAGTAGGGTATAATGAGTTCTTTAAGGTAAGATGGCGCCTGCCCATTAAGGGCTTTGTAGGCGAGAAGAATAATTTTAAATTATATCCTGTGTTCTATAGGGAGCCAGTGTAAGGCAGCCAGAAAAGGAGTAATGTGGTCCCTTTTCCTAACTCTGGTTAGTACACGAGCCGCAGCATTTTGAATCAGCTGAAGCGACTTGACTGACTTCTTGGTACTGCCTGATAATAAAGAGTTACAATAATCCAGCCTAGAAGTAACAAATGCATGGACTAGTTTCTCTGCATCGTTTTGAGGCAAGATATGCCTGATTTTTGCAATGTTACGTAGATGGAAGTAGGCGGTCCTTGAAATTGATTTTATGTGGGCGTTAAAGGATAAATCCTGATCAAATATAACACCAAGATTCCTTATAGTCTCACTGGAGGCCAAATTAATGCCATCCATAGTTAGTATATCTTTAGATAATTTGTTTCGTAGATTCTTCGGGCCAAGTACAATAACTTAAGTTTTGGTCGTGTTTAACATCAAAAAGTTTAAGGTCATCCACGTTTTTAAGTCCTTAAGGCAGTCTTGAATTTTATTTAGATGATTAATTTCATCAGGCTTGATTGATAAATATAGTTGAGTATCATCCGCATAACAATGAAAGTTTACAGAATGATTCCTTATAATATTGCCTAACGGAAGCATATATAATGTGAACAAAATAGGTCCGAGCACTGAGCCCTGTGGCACTCCATGGCTAACTTTGGTTTGCGTGGAAGATTCATCGTTAACACGTACAAACTGAGAGCGTTCAGATAGATAGGACCTAAACCAGCCTAAAGCAGTTCCCTGTATGCCAACTAAGTGCTCTAGTCTTTGCAATAGGATATCATGGTCGATAGTATCAAATGCAGCACTGAGATCGAGCAAAACAAGAATAGAGACAAGTCCCTTGTCTGAGGCTATTAGAATATCATTTGTGACTTTAACCAGAGCTGTCTCTGTGCTATGATGTGTTCTAAAGCCAGACTGAAAATCTTCAAATAAATCATTGTTTTTTTAAGTAATCACACAACTGTTTTGCGACCGCTTTCTCAAGAATTTTTGAGAGGAACGGAAGATTAGAAATAGGATGATGACAGAGGAGAGGGAGGTTGCTTTAGCAGTGTGCAGTTCCTCAGTGACAGCAATGAGGGCAGTTTCTGTCGAGTGACCTGCCTTGAAACCAGACTGGTGCGGATCCAGAAGGTTGTTCTGATGGAGATAACAGGAGAGTTGTTTAAAGACAGTGCGTTCAAGTGTTTTAGACAGGAACGGGAGGAGAGAGACAGGCCTGTAGTTTATAACATCAGACGGGTTGAGAGTGGGTTTCTTTAGGACCAGACTGAATCACCCGCAGCTTGTGCTTACCTCAGAACACATTGCTAAGGGCCTATCGCTAAAGTAGTAGGTAAACCAGGGGTTCTACAAAACAATAATTAAAACCCAAAGCCAATAAATAAATCATTGTACCGTCCTGCTAGTCAAAGACGTGATTTTCCCATCCACCATGTTTAGTGACACCCTGATTTACAACACCTGGTGGAGCATGGGTCCCTCATGAGCACATGTTCATGAGGGACCCATGTTCAAGCAGGAAGTGGGTCAAACAAGACATCAAAGAAAATAAATAATGAATTTATAGACCACGCCATGTGGTCACACCAGCCGAAAAGCCAAATTGGGCCAGGGGCATAAAGTGTAAATGGGCAAACAATGGTAATTTTTTTTTTTTTATTTGTATTTAATTTTACCACAAGTCTCATCGAGATCAATAACACCTGTCCTAATATAGCCATGCATTATGCACTCTGTTACTCTTCCTCCCAGTTCAGAGATGCTTAGTCTATAGGTCAGAGTTTCCTGACTATACCTACCAAAGCACTCTATTAAAGTTTCTTCCTGTATTTTACTGTCTAAATTCTGATCAGTTTCATCCTTCGGTTCTTTAATTGCCTATGTTTCTAAGTTGCTGATGTTTTCTGTAAAGGGGCATATTTTAAGATAAGATTATAGTGATGCTACCAACAATTACTGGACCAAGTTGAACAGACTGTAATAACACATCGTTTTATAATGTAAGCAACTGATACCAGTGGTGCAGAAATTATATTTAAAATGGGGGAGTTGAAGAAACATTTAGAAAATCAATTTTAAGTGACTGGCACAAACGGAAGCATCCTGTTGACAATCCTAATACATCTCCTCTGGGGACATAAAGTTAGCAGGACCACAGTGCCACAAGCTCCGGGACACTTTAAATGTTTGTGCATCGCTGAATACTGCTTTAAAAGCCATTCTCAGGTCTCTGTGTCAGATACTTCCAGACTGTTAGCAGATTTAGACTTATACCTTTTGTCTCCTGCAGCAGAAAGGTGAATAATCTCAGCAGTTTAGCCATTCATTACGGCGTTATTTATTATAGGCACACATCTCAAGAGGCTTGAGGACAGAGAGAGAAGGGGCGTGACTTCCAATGGTCTTATACCCCAGGTAGTGACATCACAATCATGTGGTACGCCCTAACCAATGAACACAGTTTGTAGTCGCAGCTACTTACATAAACAATATATGGTACACAGTAATACATGGAGTCATACACTATACATGTCTGTATGTTATATCTCAACACAGACTTTAGAGCAGGGATGGGGAACCTCCGGCCCCCGGGCTGTATACGGCCCGCGAGACCATTTGGTATGGCCCTCGAGGTAATTTATAGACACACGCAAAAAAGAAAAACATTTAACAAATCTAGACCGCAAAAGAATTAAACAAGCGAGTGCCTGTTTTTCCTGGCCAAGGTCAGGGTCCTTGAACACAACACGAGCCTAACGTGTCATCAGCCCAGTGGCGATCTGTTCATCTGTCATACTGATCATACAGTCAATAACTATGTTGTTATTAGCATCTGGTTAGCTAGCTATGCTAACAAATATAAGAAGCTTTTTCTCCAAGGCACATCTATATGATCATTGTAGTTATAAACAAAATAAGAGAATAAAGTAAACAGGTATAAAATACTATATGACAGTAAAACAAGAATACAGTTTGAAAGGAGATTGATTTGTAAAATATCCATAAAGAACAAGTAAATCTGTTTCATATGGGTGTTGAGCAGAGGTCGCGTTAACCGAATATTTTCCGTCTATGATTGCTTAGATTAGCATGCTTCCTACCCCCCCCCCCCCCCCCCTCCCCCCCTCGTCAGAGTTGTGTAAAGGCCGACGGGTAATTCTGGATTTTGACGGAAGTTTTACGATCGTGTCCGTCAAAATGACGGGCAGCGAAAAAGTCTAGCGCAACCTCTGGTGTTGAGAGATGTATCCATAGATCTCTTCATGTTGCTCTCAAAGTGCACCAGATTGATGCTGAAAAAAATAGGAAACTAAATACATTTGCACACATCTTGTGTCCATATATTTCTGTTTTGGTGGTCATGTCACAACCGTGCACGTGAATGCATGCACGAGTCATGGTAAAATATCTGGATTAAGAGGTTGCTTTTTTTTGCACAGCATGAAAGAAAGGCGAAATGAATGGGCTGTGATTTTTGTTTTTTTAAAGTTTTTTTTTTTTAAGTTCCCATGTCATGGACATTTCTACTGATCATAATTCCATTGTTGAGGTCTACTAAAGTAGATTTATACTGTGCAATTTTCCAAACTCACATTGGTTTCTCATACAGCATCTCTGTAAAGTATGTGTATTCACCGGTATTCACTCTCTGTCCAAAACGGCTTGTTGGAGCTCCTGCCCCCCCTCCCTGTGAGCCCAGTGTGCTCTGATTGGTCGGGACGTTGAGAGGCTCATTGCTGCGAGGAGCAGACAGGCTTCCGGGTCGGCGATACAGCAAGAACAAGCTAAACTCATCCTGAGCACACACAAAGATTCATAGCCGAAGTAAAAACAATAAGTGTGTATTGCGGCAGTAATATTCCAGGTGCTGCGAGGGACTAAACAAGAGGACGTGGGCGTGCAAAAACTCAGTCTTTCCAACAGTATGCGTTTGACCTTGTATTTCCAAAGCAAACATTCAATAGTCCATACCCATATGCGTATGCATATATTCTTTTATGCGTGCATGTGTGCGTGCGGTCAACACAAATTGTCCTTCTCCAGCTCACTCCCCCTCCATCTATCACAAAGTGCGCAGGTAAAAGCAACCGGATATAACCGCAAACGTCACCACACAAATTCAATGACACGCCCACCACCTATAGTGACTCAAAAACATGTCCCGTAACAAACACAGAAAAATACTTCCAATGTGGCTCCTACAGTGTGGCTTGATATTGAGAAAAAGGTTTATAACGTTGTGAGCATGGGTCTGCGGAGAGCATTTCTCCGCGATCCCAACGTAGTAGCCCGAAAAAAGTTTACCCATTTAAACAGTCGTGGTAGATACCTTGTTTGTTTTAAACATCATTGTCAAGCTCTTCAGTATATTTGCAGTTTCCCCGCTTGAAAGGGATGGTACAGTCCATAGGAGGTTTTAACTGGGTTTCACTCGTACAATGACCACAACTTTGTTTTCTTTTTAGTTCTTCTTTACTTTAGTTTTTGTTGTTGCAGTACAGCATGTAGGTGTAATGTGAAAAACTAAAAATAATTACTGTAAATACAATGCACATGAAATAATAAATGCAAAAATACATGCTCTACATATATTTTTTAACACTTGTGAATATTGTTTTTACTTTCTTAGTGTATTTTAATGTATTAGGTTTTAAACAGTTTTTTAACTTATGCAGTCTCATATGAAATGCAAATATAATAGACTGAATTTTTAGCAGTATGCAAACCGTTTTTATCAATCTACATATCTCATTAAACAAATCACATTCGTTTTTAAATCAACAATCATGTTGCTTTAGCTTGAGGACATCAAACAAACAAATGACAATGAACTAGAACGTACGTTCTAACGTGCCCCACGAACGGCAAGTTTTATGACTCTTAAATAAACAAACAGTTCGTCTCTCACTGGCCGCCTCTCCAGCTTTTTATGGCTGCACCAGTGCTGCTTCTTTGATGTTTCTTCTGCGTGACGTTGCTGCTGCTGGACGCACGCTTTTTAGATTGTAATGGAGGATTATGGAGGATTGTGGAGGATTCTTCTCCTTCTCCCTTCTCTCACTCTGTAGTTTGATTACCGCCCTTCTTTCAGGTGCAGTGCTTTTAAAGGTGTAGCGACACTGATTAGTAATTAGGGAATGATTTCAGACTGCTGCGACCATAGATATATATAAACACTAGATGACTCACCCGCGCTGCTGGCCAATGGAGACCGACGTTGCCACTTGGCCGCCATCTTGCTACAGGCAGTGCTCTCATTCATAACATTATGGTTTACTATTTAAATAACCATAGCTTGCTTTGTAAACAAATCCAGAACCTTTGAAATATGTTATTGAAAAAAGACCAAGAATAATATAAACTGTACCATGTGTCCTTTTGTGTCCTTCTGTAGTCCATTTGTGGTTTGTCTTGTCTCACCCCGGCTGATATATCACAAAATCCACTGTTTAAATTGTTCCCTATATTGCCCCTATGCCCCTGTAAGGTGTCCTTGGGTGTTATGAAAGGCGGCCCCCCAACATAAATGTATTATTATTATTAAGAAGAACAACTTGGTGTGGTATGGAGGGGATGTAGGAAGCAGGAGCAGGTGGGGAGAGATGGGGGTTCAAGGTTATTTGTTTTAAATGTGTCTTGAAGATAAGGACCAGCTGCACACAATAAAATACAGTATAACACAAAATCAATAAGACACACGGTGACACATGGCACACCAACAATCAATCAGCCTCAGCTTTGGTATTCTTTCACAACCATGTTATGGGTTTATTAGACTGAGCAAACATAAACATATGTGGTGATCCCACGGGTTCTTGTTTGCAGACAGCGGCGATTGGAACATCCGTAGGCTGCACAAAAGTCCGGCATAGTCAGGTACTTCTGTAAACACAAAGCCAGCAAATTCCTGAAGGCTATCATAATGCAAGATGTTTTTAACAAGCCAAACCACTTGGAATAAATCATGTGTAACTTAAGTTATGTTGAAAAGAAAGAGCAGTTCTGCCTCTCCCACTGGTGTAAAGTTGCTGGGTGAACTTTGTAATACTAGGTCTCACTCACAGCCTCTTGTTATTAGCCAGCTAATAAATACAACCACATACACAAAGAAAAGCTGCAATTTCAACATGTCCAATCATCCTGTATCATAGCCATGCTAATAATGTTTATAATAAACCAAACCGTTTGTAAATCAGTCAAGATTTCAGGGAGTTAAGAGTATTTTTGTGCAGATCACTCACCTTACAACAGCTACCATAACGCGAATCAGAGTAACTGTTGACTGTAGCAAGATGGCGGCCGGTCAGCTACGCTGGAAAATCTCCCATGAGCCATCTAGTGTTTATATATATCTATGGCTGCCACTCTGTCAATCAGCCCGACATTTTAACCCTTTGTTCTCCTGTGAGGATTTTCCAAGTTGACCTCACAATCATAAATACACAAACAACAATGAATACTTACAGGTTGTGTACCCGAATCTCCCGCTGGTCCAAACAAAGTAGGAACAGCATCGTTCTTCAGTGCCCTACGCTGTACATATCCGGCATGAATCGCTGAAAGGTTTGTGAAGCTTTGTTTCGTGAAAGGCTGGCAGAGGGTTTGGCCTCTGGGTATCCCCACGTCAGAGTACCCAGGAAGTAAACTATGGAAAATGAGAAATCTCCAACGAGGCGTTTTGAGGCAGCAAAGACTGTGTTAGAGTTTTACTCCGGTACCGGGGCCCTCCCGCAACATCTTGCAGGAAACAGTGTCTGAGGGCATGTTCATTTAATAAACTATGAATGTTTCATATCCATGTAATGGGAAGAAACTCATCTAACTGATCATTTGTATTTTATTTAAATAAATAAAAAACAATGCTAACGCTGAGCCTCTGAATTAGCAACGAGCGAAAAATGCAAACATATTTACTGCCCCGAAACTCACTCATAAAGCCTTATTATTTATCTATTCTGCACATCCAACCCATCGATCTGATCATGAGAAGACACAGAATCGATGGGTACAGACATCAATGATACGAACTTGCGACTTTATAAACAAAAACAGACATCAAAACATGTGCCGCTAGGTAGCTAAAAACGCTAACATGGCTTACCTGTGTCCAGGGCCGTATCCAGGATTTCCTAAATACCGAGGTCCAAACATGCTAGGGGGGTTCGGGGGATACCCCCCGCGATTTTCATGATCTAGTTAGGTACTTTTTAAGTCCTGTGGGGGGGTCACAAATTGGATAATATATTGATTTCAAACTATGTCAGTGGGCTGACAATGTCAGCATCAATTATTTTTGAAAGTGTAATGCATAAGAATCAGTTGATTGTTACTATTAATGATCTGGACATGCAGAAGAGGCTAAAATGATCACAACACATTGTCAACAACATCCATTTTCCATGTCTCTCTCCTTTCCATAACCTGCAGCCTCTCTTCCATCGTCTTTAGTCTCTCTGTCTTCTTCCTGTTCTTTACTCTCTCTGTCCTCTACTCTTTCTCTTTGTTCAATCTCTCCCTCGTTGTTCACTGTTTGCTCCTCCTCACTTGTCTCCTCCTCACTTGTCTCCTCCTCACTTGTTGCTCCTGCCAGTGAATTAAAAGCAATTCAGCTATTTAGTTCATTTCACTTGTTTGTTTGCATTCTTTTTTAATTTAAATCTGTCTTGTTTGATTCTCAAAAGAGAACAAAGATGTAAGCAAATTGTGTTTTATACAATTGTATGTTATAACATCATAACTGCAATAGATGTATGTATTACAAGTTTACAAGTATGCCTATTGTAAATGAAGACTATTGTTATAGATACATAGATAGATAAATAGATGGGCTTATTAAGCCTACATTATTTTGTGTGACTCCAGTTCCTCCCTGACTTCCATCACTTTCTCTCTCTCTCTCTCTCTCTCTCTCTCTCTCTCTCTCTCTCTCTCTCTCTCTCTCTCTCTCTCTCTCTCTCTCTCTCTCTCTCTCTCTTTCTCTCTGCCTGTCCTGTCTCTTCCTTACCAAAGCTGAGCATCGACTGACGTAGTCTTTTCATTATATCTGAGTCAATGTAAAAAGAAAACAATACAATGTTATATCTTCAATATTTTACTCAAATTGAAATGAAAGAAAAGCATTACAACGTTTGTTAAAAGGTAATCCTTCCGACATTGGATGAACGTAATTAACTTTAGCTCTCTAGCTAGTTTATTCACGCAATTTAAACCAAAGTATAGCCTATAGCTGCAATATTAGTTAGTGTGCATGTTGTCGGACGTCCACTGACTAACGTAGTGCGTTCACACAGGATCTGCTGGTCATATGATGTCCTGATGAACAGAAACACAAGCAGCCCGCTGGACTCAGATCTCTAGATACTTCATCACTCCTCCGCTGCTCCGATACAGGGCTAGGGAGGTTTGTTGATACATGTTGTCTTCTTCTTTGCTTTAATCGAGGCTACGTAGTTATGCAGCGCCCCCATGGTCAGTAAATGGAAGTACTACAAAGAACCCCGTTTAGTGCAATTATTTCACAAGTTTTGTTATGCACAGCTCGGAAAATATTACCGAGGTCCGGACCTCGGTGACCTCAATGGTAGATACGGCCATGTCTGCATGTAGTGTTCAAGGTCCCTCAGCTAAGCCTGCAATATGACAGAGTGTTCCTCATATTGTCAACCAAGCAGTGGCGACTGGCTGTGCCCCACCTAGTGTCAGCAGAAAGTATTAAAAATAATGATTACAAAAAAATGCAAAAAATAAATAAGAAAATATATTAAATATATTTTAAGATCATGTTTAATCATCTGATTTGTCTCATTGCTGTTTTAGTCTGTGTTCTTCTCATTAGTGTCTACAGTGTGTGCCTGTTGAGCTGTTTAGAGCCATGTGGGACAAAACCCGATCACTGTCTAAGTGAACGGTGACTGTAAAAACTACACTGCGCATGCTCAGAGTATTTAATGTGTGTGGCAAAAAATAATGACCATAGGGGCACTGAGCTGCCATCCCCACCATACGTCATCTCACATCATTCAGAGCTGATTGGCTGTAAGTACGTGTGCCGTGAAAAGTGTGGTGTGAAGAGCAGGTGAAGAGCATGGTGAAGAGGAGGAGAGAGACGCGTCCTAAAACCAGGAAGTAAGCTGCGTATGGCTTCCCTCCACAAAAAAGCAATGAGATTTCTCCATAGGATTTTAGAAAATAGCTCAAAAATAAGCTGTTAGATAAATGCACGTTTTGTTCAGCCGGATAATATCCACATGTCCACCCTACTTTGATCATTTTCGAATCATAAATCCATCATTTAGATTTATGATAGACTTTTGAAACTACAAGAAGATAAGGAGGACTTTTACAAAAAAGTAATAGGATAGGCAAATGGACTTCATCTTCAAGTCAAGGTAAGACTGCAATTGTATTGACAATGGGATCTTACTAAGAGAGAACAATTCAATATGTAAATGATACAATTACATTTTTTGGGTATCCTTCTGTTGAACTGTCTGTTTCAAATTAATTGAAGCATCAGACTAAAGAGGCTTTTGAAAATAATATTATATTTTGATTTAGGTCAAAATATAATATTTGTAAACCTGAAGAGTCAGAGCCAGTGCCTCACCAGCCATGAACCTCACTGCAGAAGCTTATATATAGACATCTAATGTTGTGCCCCACCACTTTTGTACATATAAAAACGCCACTGCAACCAAGGTAGGCTACATACAAATAGCTGTGTGTATCTGGGTTCAGCAAGGAGACAGATCTACTATTCTCAGATTTACTTTAACAGAAGATAAGAGCTCAAAGTCAAATCACTGATTTGCAGAATTGACTGCAAACTCAAATAATAGTGCTATATATATTTGGCAGAGCAAACTCCAATTGACTGTTACATTTACACATTTGCTCACACTGGTGACAGTGTGAGCAATACTTCATACTTTGCCACCACTGAGGGGTGAGTGTCCTCCTGTCCTCCACTGCTCTGTTAGAAACCTGAGCACTGCTACTGGCGATAACCACAGCTATTGTAAGATCAAGCTCATTTCATGATCATGTCATATCATTACCAGGAGACCAGCTGCTAATACGATAATAATTTATCGTCAGATCAAGTCTGAAATTGTACTTGCGTCAGAGCAGCTCCATTTGCAACATTAACAAGGACAGACACAATACAAACTAACATTTATCCTACCATCACAATCACTGACAGAAACATACTCAAAGAGCCTTCAGCGTGCGCTTGATCTGGGATTCAGCTCTGTATTTACTGAGAGGATTGACTGGAGCACAAAGGATGCTTCAGTCTGACTTTATTAAACTCTGGGACCCTGTGTCTCCGAAGATGGTAACAATTCATATTGGCTGTTCATGGGATGGTGGGGGTCAGAGATGATGTTGTTATTATGAAGAAAGACTTTGTTTGTTGCATTTGACAGAACAACGGTGTGTAGTTTCGTTTTTATAACCTTCCTGTTGTTCACGGGTCAATGATCAGTTTTAAAAATATATATATATCAGGATAAGAGGTCATTTCCTCAAAAAAACAACAAACATGGATGGTTCCATATGATGTTATTTTAAAATCATTCAAAATGTTTGCCTCTTATTAAACTATAAGAGTTGGTTCCCTTTTGTGTAAATTAGTTCTATTGAGCTTTAAAAACAATAATAATAATTGTGGTAATAAGTCAGAATTAAGTTGGCATTAAATGTGTAACAAAGATTTAAGTTAAGATTATTTATACTATATGCTTAATAATCAGTCAAACCGGAAGGACAAACGTTGTACACTTGATGGGATCAACAACTAGCTTCATATATTTCAGGGCTCACATTATGTTTAGATTTAGTTTCTAGACTTCCAAATCCTCTGCCAAATCACACCAGCAGCCGAAGTAAGCCAACCCTTCCTTCCCTTTAATAGGTATGTAAATGCAGCTCGCTCAGGGAGACGGCCCATATGGCCTGACTTTTAAAATCTCAGTGTATTGGATGTGTCATCATGTGACACATCGGCTGACTGTGTGGTATTGTCAACGACAATATAAATTAGAATGCATCGTTCCAACTCATTGAAAGTACTTATCATTATTTTTTTATTGCAAAGAACGTATGGAACCATCCACGTTCTTCCTTTTTTTGGTGGCAATTACACAAAATAAGACTTTAGCCCGATATAAAAACATTGAGAAACCGGTGACATTTTACAGAAGGACAACAGTAAGGATAAAAAACATTAGTTAGTATTTTGTTCAAATATAAACATACAGTGTGATACCAGGGGCCACTAACAGACAGACAGACAGACAGACAGACAGACAGACAGACAGACAGGCAGGCAGGCAGACAGACAGACAGACAGGCAGACAGGCAGGCAGGCAAACAGACAGACAGACAGACAGACAGACAGACAGACAGACAGACAGACACACAGACACACAGACAGACAGACAGACAGACAGACAGACAGACAGACAGACAGACAGACAGACAGACAGACAGACAGACAGACAGACAGACAGACAAACAGACAGACAGACAGACAGACAGGCAGGCAGGCAGACAGACAGACAGACATACAGCCCAACCCAGTCTCACAAAAAAACGTGTAATAACTACGTTGGTCCACAACGTAGGACGTAGTATTTCTACAAAAACGCCTCTGAAATTCTAGGATCCCTACGTTTTTTTTCACCATTCATTCCAATGGCTGGCTTCTATGTCACGTGATCTTCACATTTCTCCCTGCAGAAAAAAAAACATGGCCGACATTCGTTTTATTCTCGGTGGAAAATGCCTATTTTAAGGTTAGTTTGGCGATTAAAATGCCTTTTGCTGTCATTTGATGCGAGAAATATGAGTTGTTATTTCAGATTATGTGTGTAGTGGATGTACATGATCTTTAGTTTGCTAGTTATTACGAAGATTACTTCAGGAAATTGTGTCTATACAACGTTTTCATTGTTACCAAGGTGGTTGCTAGGGACGCTGCTATCGATATTATTTCTGTTATGTTGTGTAAAATGGTGTTATCTTTATTGCTACCCCCTTCCCCGTCAATGTATAGTGTTGGTCCACAGCGCAAACGTATTAGTTTAACAAAATCCGCATCTAAAATTGTGGCATAGTGTGGTGCCGAGAGATGGGAGTCGGAGGCGGGGTATCAAAGGTACAAGCTAGACTTTTATTTAGCATCTCAAAACACATGTAAACAGCTTCATGCCCGGGAAGCGAAGACCGGCGGAGACAGGAAGTCCGGCTCACTAAATTGTCCGTGCAGAACAATACCCCATAGATCCGTGGGTGAATAATGTCAATCACCACAATAGATACGTTATTTTCCCCTGTGCAATTCTCCATTTACTCAACAATAACACATAATTATCCTTGTGTTTATTTATTTGTTTGATTAATAAACACAAGTTGGAGTCCGTCAGGACCGAGGGTCGGAGCAGCTCATTTGCTTTACAGAATATTACACCCGGAAGTAAGTATTCTCTCCGCTTCGCTTGACAAACCCCGTGATAGTCCTCAAGCTCTGTGATTGGAGAGTGTGCAGAGCGTCGAACAGCACTTGAAATGGGATGGAACCACGGCAGACTGTCCAAAACTGGATTTGAACAGGTCCACCGCGTCTACTGGGAGTTGTAGTTTTAAAAGACGTTTTCATATTTCCCATAATAAGAAGTTGCCAGTATTAAACTGTGTACATCCCTGGAGGTTTAGGGGATAGGAAACACTCACATTTAAAACATATAATTAATAAATGGGTGAAAATTGCTTGTGCCCATAATGGGCAGCATTAATATATACCCACACGACAGCTAAGGTCAGAAGAGCTTTATTTAACAGCTGGTCTGTGACCCCTCCTGTTGTTAATTGATAAGCCTGAAACATGCACTTGTCAAGGTTCAGAGGCACATTGTGCAAATATGGCAGTAGCCATTGATCATCTTAAGATAAGATATACTTTATTGATCCCAAGTTGGAAACATCACCTATTGCGGTGAGCACGTTGCACGTTGTAACTTCCGGTTGTTGTTGTCATCTCCGGGTATCCCGTGTGCCTGTTCTGTTGCTGATAGCTTATTAACTTAAACTTAATCGATCGTTTTAAAACTCTTGATCACGGCAACTGCCTGACGTTGTAATCACACGTTACTACAGCTTAAGCACTCACAACTCTCCTTCTCTTAGCGACTGTAACTCCACAGTTGCCTACACTCTTTTCGGGTTTGCTAACGGTAGCTACTTTAGCTTGATAGCTAGCCATGGCTCTTTCCCCACCTTCTGGTGCTATTTCCTGCTCTTCCTGTCTCATGTTTGGTTACTTCCCGGCCTCCCTTACTGGTAAGGATACATGTGTTAAATGTAGTATAGTTGTTAGGTTGGAGGCGGGAATCATAGCCATAGAAGCCCGGCTCCGCATCTTAGAAAGTAACTCAGCTAAAGTAAAGCCCATGTTAGCATGTGCGGACCGGCAAAAGGAAGCTCCTCTTAGCCGTCCCCCGGCAACTCCCGAGCAGCAGGGAGGCTGGGTGACTGTTCAGAAGGGGCATAACGCGAAACCCGCAGGTCCCCACCAACCCGTTCACGTATCTAACAGATATTCCCCACTCAGCGAGACACCCGCTGAGAAGCCAACTCTGGTTATTGGTAGCTCTATTATGAGACACGTGAATTTAGAGACCGAAGCCTCCACAGTCACATGCATTCCGGGGGCCAGAGCGGGCGACGTTGAGGCGCATCTTAAACTGCTGGCTAAAGCTAAACGTAAATACAGTAGGATTGTTATTCACGTCGGTGGTAATGATGTTCGTTTACGCCAATCAGAATGCACCAAACTTAATGTGGAGTCGGTGTGTAGTTATGCTAAAACAATGTCGGACACCGTAATCTTCTCTGGTCCCCTCCCCAATCTGATCAATGATGACATGTATAGCCGCATGTCATCATTTCAGCGCTGGTTGTCTTGGTGGTGCCCAGCAAACAATGTGGGCTTCGTAAATAATTGGACAGCCTTCTGGGGAGAACCTGGTCTGATTAAGAGAGACAGCATTCACCCTACTTTGAAAGGTGCAGATCTCATTTCGGCAAACATTTCAGGGCTTTGTGGACGTAATCCATGACAAACTGGAGTTGAGACCAGGAGGCAGAGTCGCAGTCTTCCACGCTTTTCTGCGCTCTCTCCTAGGCAGTCACCCATAGGAATCCCGAACCCAATAAAATACCCAATATTAGCGGTGTGTGTGTCTGCCCAAGGACAATTTAAGGTAAAACCTAATAGAGGTGTCATACATAATAACCTAATAAAAGTAAATGTAACAACTACTACAGTGCAACAAAACAGGAAGATTAAATGTGGTCTCTTAAACATAAGATCTCTAGCATCTAAAGCAATATTGGTAAATGATTTAATATCAGATTATAATATTGATATATGCTGTCTCACTGAAACTTGGTTGAGACATGAAGAATATGTCAGCATAAATGAGGCCACTCCACCCAGCCATGTCAACACTCATATTGCTCGAGGCACGGGCCGAGGAGGTGGAGTTGCAGCAATCTTTGACTCAAGTTTACTTATCAATACTAAACCAAAATGTAATTATACCTCTTTTGAAAGCCTCGTTTTTAGTCTTACGCATCCGACCTGGAAAACTTTGCAGCCAATCTTATTTGTTACAGTGTATCGTGCACCAGGTCCTTATTCAGAATTCTTATCAGAATTCTCTGAGTTTTTATCAACTTTGGTTCTTAAAACAGACAAAGTAATTATCGTAGGTGACTTTAATATTCATGTTGACGATGATAAAAATAGCCTTACTGTTGCATTTAACTCTATATTAGATTCTGTTGGTTTCTGTCAGAGTGTAAATAAACCAACCCACTGTTATAATCACACTCTCGACCTTGTTCTGACTTATGGTATTGAAATTGAGCAACTATTAGTCGAACCGCATAATCCTGCTTTATCCGACCATTTCTTAGTAACTTTTGAAGTACTGTTACTAGACTACAAAGCATTAGTCAAAAGCTCTTGCAGCAGAAACCTATCTGTTAGTGCTATAGCCACATTTAAGGAAGAGATTCCACCAATACTTAACTCGATAGTATGTCTGCATGTAGGGGAGGAAACTTATACAAAATGTACACCACCCCAAATTGATCATGTTGTTGATAGTGCTATAGATGCGCTGCGAATAAAATTAGACTCTGTTGCTCCTTTGAAAAAGAAGAAAATAAAACAACATAGATTAGCTCCATGGCATAATGCCGAAACCCGCAAAATAAAGCAAAAGTCTAGACAACTTGAAAGGATATGGCGTTCCACTAAACTTGAAGAATCTCGTTTAATTTGGCATATTACTCTCAATGAATATAAGAAAGCACTGCGTAAAGCGAGAGCAGCCTACTACTCTTCATTAATAGATGAGAATAAGAATAATGCAAGATTTCTTTTCAGCACTGTAGCCAGGCTGACAGAGAGCCACAGCTCGATTGAGCCTTCTATTCCCATAGCACTCAGTAGTAATGATTTTATGTGCTTTTTTAACGATAAAATTGTTACTCTTAGAAACAAAATTAATGACCTCTTGCCTTCGACCAGTATAGTGTTATCAACAGCTCCCGGAATCGTAAGTTCTAATATTACACTAGATAGTAAACTAGAATGCTTTTCAGCCATTAACCTTGAACAATTACATTCAATGATTCTCTCTTCTAAACCATCAACGTGCATGTTAGACCCAATTCCAACTAAGCTGTTGAAGGAAGTTTTTCCATTAATTAGCACTTCTTTATTAAATATTATGAATATGTCTTTATTATCAGGCTATGTTCCACAATCATTCAAAGTAGCAGTGATAAAACCGCTTCTTAAAAAGCACAACCTCGATCCAGAGGTTTTAGCCAACTATAGACCTATTTCTAATCTTCCGTTCCTCTCAAAAATTCTTGAGAAAGCGGTCGCAAAACAGTTGTGTGATTACTTAAAAAACAATGATTTATTTGAAGATTTTCAGTCTGGCTTTAGAACACATCATAGCACAGAGACAGCTCTGGTTAAAGTCACAAATGATATTCTAATAGCCTCAGACAAGGGACTTGTCTCTATTCTTGTTTTGCTCGATCTCAGTGCTGCATTTGATACTATCGACCATGATATCCTATTGCAAAGACTAGAGCACTTAGTTGGCATACAGGGAACTGCTTTAGGCTGGTTTAGGTCCTATCTATCTGAACGCTCTCAGTTTGTACGTGTTAACGATGAATCTTCCACGCAAACCAAAGTTAGCTATGGAGTGCCACAGGGCTCAGTGCTCGGACCTATTTTGTTCACATTATATATGCTTCCGTTAGGCAATATTATAAGGAATCATTCTGTAAACTTTCATTGTTATGCGGATGATACTCAACTATATTTATCAATCAAGCCTGATGAAATTAATCATCTAAATACAATTCAAGACTGCCTTAAGGACTTAAAAACGTGGATTACCTTAAACTTTTTGATGTTAAACACGACCAAAACTGAAGTTATTGTACTTGGCCCGAAGAATCTACGAAACAAATTATCTAAAGACATACTAACTATGGATGGCATTAATTTGGCCTCCAGTGAGACTGTAAGGAATCTTGGTGTTATATTTGATCAGGATTTATCCTTTAACGCCCACATAAAATCAATTTCAAGGACCGCCTACTTCCATCTACGTAACATTGCAAAGATCAGGCATATCTTGCCTCAAAACGATGCAGAGAAACTAGTCCATGCATTTGTTACTTCTAGGCTGGATTATTGTAACTCTTTATTATCAGGGAGTACCAAGAAGTCAATCAAGTCGCTTCAGCTGATTCAAAATGCTGCGGCTCGTGTACTAACCAGAGTTAGGAAAAGGGACCACATTACTCCGGTTCTGGCTGCCTTACACTGGCTCCCTATAGAACACAGGATAGAATTTAAAATTCTTCTTCTCGCCTACAAAGCCCTTAATGGGCAGGCGCCATCTTACCTTAAAGAACTCATTATACCCTACTGTCCTACTAGGGCATTGCGTTCCAAGAATGCAGGGTTGTTGGTTGTTCCTAGAATCTCTAAAAGTACAATGGGAGCCAGAGCCTTTTCTTATCAAGCTCCACATTTGTGGAATCAGCTTCCAGTTTGTTTTCGGGCGGCAGACACCCTATCCGTTTTTAAGAGTGCGCTTAAGACCTTCCTTTTTGATAAAGCTTATAGTTAGGGCTGATTAGATTCAGCCCCTAGTTTTGCTGATATAGGCTTAGTTTGTCGGGGGACATCTTACTTCTTCCTTCTCTCTGTCTATACCCGTGTACACTCATGTTCCGATTAACCCAGCTTCCCCAAATGTCTTTCTTTTTGGTGTCTATATACGCTGGGATCCGGAGTCATGGATGATCCTGCGGTCCTGTGTCCTGGATCGCGAGCGCTGGATCTTGAGTCGTGGCTGTGGTCCTGGATCATAGGTCCTGGATGGATATCCTCGTGGATTCATCTTCCTATTATATACACACATGCATTTCCAAACATTTGGACTACCTATGTTGCAAATGTATTATCTTTTCAATTTACACACGGCATCTATTGCACGTCTGTCCGTCCTGGGAGAGGGATCCCTCCTCTGTTGCTCTCCCTGAGGTTTCTCCCATTTTTCCCTTTAAACTGGGTTTTCTTTGGAAGTTTTTCCTTGTACGATGTGAGGGTCTAAGGACAGAGGGTGTCGTATTGTCATACTGATATTCTGTACACACTGTGAAGACCACTGAGACAAATGTAACATTTGTGATATTGGGCTATATAAATAAACATTGATTGATTGATTGATTGATTGATTTGCTTTACATCAGCATGTGTATAGTTGTAATGCAGTGGTGTTTATTTGTAAATCATTTAGTATAATCACACACATTCTGTGTTTTATATTTAATAATTCTGTGTTCTTTATTTATTGATTGTTCAATACCTGACAAGGCCGGAGATGAAAAACTTGGGTCACAGGTTCCTCAACAGTGCATCACAAGACATCTTTCAATATGTGGACCTCCACCATTAAATGGTCATATTCTGCACATTTCTTATACTATCTACATACATCTTATAAGAGTATAATACATATGTATAATATCAGTTAAAATAAGTGCTTCAACATAGTTAACATTGCTGGAGGTATACACAAAGTTTTACATTCATTGCATAACTACACCGTTTGTGAATATGATATGTCAATAAACCTTAGAAATCTTGAAATCTTGAAAGGGATGTGCAAAATAGTCATTATATACAGTCTTTAATTAACTATTAGTAGAGAATAACGATTAATGAATATACTTTATAGGGATTCTATTAATATCTAATAATAAAAATAATGAAATTCAATAACATGCTTTAACCACTAGGTGTCCCTTTATATCAGCTGTGCACCTTTATGGTGTAAATACAGCCTATCTACCAATTGGATCAAATATAAAAGTCAGCCGAATTAGTGTTGATACTGCAAGGAGACGCATTGTGTGAAAAGAAATGTAAGATGTTGTTTAATTGTTGTTATATTTATGATCCACGTCACGTTTCCAGTGTTGGCGGCAGTTCCTCATGTTTGTCTAGAAGTCTTCTCATCAGGGCTCTATAGATACAGAACTACGGCAGATATGTAACATTTAATGCAGCCGAACCGTGTATTACAATGCCGTTATGTGATGACTTTCAAAGAGAAAAGCAAGCACACTCGGAATAAAGTGTTTTCGGTCTGTTTCCGGTATTTGTTAATGACGATGTGCTGTGAGATGTGAGACTGGAATTGCACAGGGGGAAATAACGTTTCTGCACCATTTTAGATGCGGATTTTGTTAAACTAATACATTTGCGCTGTCGACCAACACTAGCAATAAAGATAACACCATTAAACAGTTACACAACATAACAGAAATAATATCGATAGCAGCGTCCCTAGCAACCAAATTGGTAACAAAGAAAACGTTGTATAGACACCTTTTCCTGAAGTAATCTTCGTAATAACTAGCAAACTAAAGATCATGTGCATCCACTGCACACATAATCTGAAATAACAACTCATATTTCTCGCATCAAATGACATCAAAACGCATTTTAATGGCCAAAGTAACCTTAAATAGGCATTTTCCACCGAGAATAAAACGAAGTTCGGTCATGTTTTTTTTTTCTGCAGGGAGAAATGTGAAGATCACGTGACATAGACGCCAGCCATTGGAATGAATGGTGAAAAAAAACGTAGGGATCTTACAATTTCAGAGGCGTTTTTGTAGAAATACTACGTCCTACGTTGTGGACCAACGTAGTTATTACACGTTTTTTTGTGTGACTGGGTTTGACAGACAGACAGACAGACAGACAGACACACAGACAGACAGACAGACAGACAGACAGACAGACAGACAGACAGAGACATTATTTTGTCAGCGTTGTCAAGCATTACACAAGTTAAAAATATTTAAAAGATACAATAAGGTAAGATACATATTGCAAGTTAGCACACTTTAAATAAAGTTGACATGAGACCAGAGCCCTGGAGCAGCTCTTTAGCCTCTCTCCCAGGCTGTGTGCTGTGAGGACAGTGCTGGATGGACTGGGACAGGAAGAGCCATTCATCACAGCATCAGCTCCCCAGCTGGCAGCGTCACTGATGGACTGGCAAAGGCCTCGCTTTACCAAAGCCCCCGGCCCCCCCACGGTCTCACTGATAAGCCCCTTGCCTGCCATCAGCCCCTGTATTCCCCTTCCATTTCTCTCCTTTTCCAGGCAGACGTTCCCAGGAGTGACAGGGAGGCATTGGGTGGCTGATAGCGGGAGTAATTAAAAGGGCTGATTAGAGTGACGGAAGGAGGACAGTCTGGCAGAAAACAAGAATCTCCCTCAAGACAGAGAGGGGGGAGAAACCGGGGAGAGGTAGGAAATACAGTACAGATATCATGTCAGATCAGTCTTCAAGTTAAACGTTTTGTATGCCCTCAGTCCCTTCAATTGGGGCAGTATCTCAGGGGAGGCACTCTCACAAAAACAGAATCTGTGTGCGGAGGAAAGTCGATGTGCTCCACTGAGAGCGTCTCAAGGTAAAGCCAAGAGCAACACTGTGAGGCCTCCCCCCCCTCACAGAAACACTCACATATCTGTGTTTTCCCTTCATGCATACATATTTTCCATGATTCCATTATTTAGACTCAAACTGTGAATATGGAGAGATATAACATGGTAGCATGTTTATTTAATTCAATTTGTGAGTTTTCAGTCCAAAAAGATATATAAATGAAAGTAAAAATAAACATTATGACCCTTACATAATCCAAAAGGGTATAATATGAGAGGTAGACTGAATTACTTTAAAGGCATGTGTACTTTCAAACATATCCATAACATAGGATTCAAAAGAAGACCTGAAGGCAGTGGTGGTCGGCCCATAGGGGCACTAGGGGCGCCGCCCCACCTCTTCCCACATTCTAGATTGTCATTACAAAATATTGTAATAATAAATGGTGTTGGGCAAAGTTTGCATCAAGTGCTTAACGCATTACTAATGAAATGTGGTAATATATTACCCGTTACAATGCTCAGTAACGCAGTTACAACACATTTCAACCCAAAATGAAATGGTGTTTTGTTTTTTAAGAATGTACTAACATAGCGAGACATTCCGACACCAGACAAATTGTGCGGGTAGATTAGTAAACCTGGTGTTTACCCTTCAGGCTTCGCGTCGGGATCTTCGGGGCAGTTGAATGTTATGCACCCTCTATTCAAAAAAGAGAACGGAGCGAAAAAGACTAACAACAAATTGTGTCAGGTGCGCGTGACCTGCTCCGCTGCGCGTGCATCATTTCCAAAGTGCTTCCACAGCAGCGACACACATCTGTGGATAATCATTTATACAAACATGGTTAAAGCAACCATCACTAAACGCCAGCAACACTGCATCTACTGCAGACCGTAGCAACGGGTCAGATGGGGACATCACGTGACCCTCTGTTGTGGACACTAGCTTACTCCCGCCTGACTCGCCGCCCTCACCCCCGGAGCAACACTCTTCGTCGCCGGAAACTACGCCGCCCCTCTGCGGCCCGCAGGATACCACGGCAAAAAAGAGCCTGCCCAGGTAGATCTAAACAAGTACCCGTCTGTACAGTGGGGTTAGGCGGTCATTTTGCAGCTCATCGTGGTATACAAATAGACAAGGGAATATTCATGTAAAATAGTGCCATATTCTGCCTGCCTGTAGAAATGTTGGTCAAACATAATGCACACAATAGCACAGATGCCTTCACCACGAATGGCTACAAAAATATCTCATATCCCAAGCTTATCAATGAGCTGATGTTGCAGCTGAAATGTTCTCCAGGTCACAAAGTCAACCTCACATGATGATGATGTGATCCAGTTTTCAAGCACAGTAAATATTCTCTTCCTATATGATGGGACCAAGGTGATGTTTAGTACATGGTTTTAATAATACTTTTGTTTTCAATGTTTGCCATTTCAAACCATGAGCTGGTTCAAATCATATGTGCCTTGATTTACAAAATGTTCTCATTTGTTTTATCAGCAGCTTTGAAGCTGTTGTGCTTTTCTTTGCCACAGTCCACTTTGGAGTATATGAGATATTTCAGGATTGCACTTTTAACTCACTTGAAATGTTCTCACTTGCTTGGTTTCAAAACATAACAAAGGCCATAATCTGTTCATCGGGACCATCAATGCTATTTCTCATTGCTGTTGCCGGCCACTACTGCTGCGCCCCTGTAACCTCAGAGGCACCCTGAGTCATGTTGTTCTGGAGCCGGGCCTGCACACGGCCATATACTAAACACACTACAGAGCCCATTCCGTGTCCTGTTAGTGTTTACTTCCTGTCTGCCTTCTTCTGGTGATTTATCTGACGTCCAGCGCTCCGTATTTTAACCTCTTTTCCTTTCTCTTTATGGATCCTCCTTAGCAACCTTCATTATAGTCCTTGACAGCGGTCTGTACTGCTGTATTAACAACGTGTCACATTTAAGAAGTTACAATCAGAATCGAGTATTCAACTAAGCCGTGTAATACAAGTTGTTAGTAGCCTTAAGGGCCTACACAGTTGTTATGCTAAACCACACCGCCCTTCACTGGATGTATAATGAGCTGCACTAAACTACATTTCAGCATTTCAAACACCTGGCCATTCTTTTGCGGTTATTTTGGTGAAAGTAACTAAAAAGTAACTAAAAAGTAGTGTAACTCATTGCATTTCAGAGACAGTAAGATTGTAATGTAACTTATTACTTTCAAAAGACAGTAATAAGTAATATGTAATATATTACATTTTGGAAGTAACTTGCCCAACACTGCACATGAATACATATAAACATAACAGAAAAACAAAAAGGACATCATACAGCATATTTACAGCGACTACAGTTTACATAGCTAGTGACATTTACAGGTTCCAACAGTTTCCGATTGCATAGCATCTATCCTTGCTTTAAAAACATTTAGTGGAACCAGATTGCTCAGCTTCCATTCCTTTTGCAGACTGTTCCAAGTGTGTGGAGCTGCGCATCTAAAAGCTATCTTCCCTAAGAATCAACTCTGCAAACTGTTCTCCTGTGCCGCTCTAACGGCCCGTCCACACAGCGGTGTGCGTTGAAGCTTCCAACGCTTCTGCCCATTCACTTTGAATGAGGTGACGTCACTTTTAGCCAAACTGCATGTTGGGAAGCGACGTGGAGCGTTGCTGGCGTTGCTCGCGTCAAAAGTTGAGCAATGTTCAACTTTTGACGCCTCGACGGAGGCGTCAGCCAATGAAATCCCGTTTATGCAAATCTGCCAATCAAACCGCGTGTATGCTGGGAGAGACTACGCAGGTCTTTTCCTCATATTCCAAAAAATGGAGGAGAAATTCATTATAGCGGTAGTGAATCACCCGGTGCTGAATGATCAGTCTCGGTTCATCTACCGGGATACAAACCGGAGGAGCGAGGCATGGAGGGAGGTGGCAGAGACAGTGGGTGGAACTGGTAGGTTTTCGCCAGTTTGGGGAGTTTATATTATATATGATATTCTGAACAAACTGTGCTGTTGTATTAGCTGTAACGTGTCTCTACTGTAGGCTAGTTTTATTATATGTACAGCACTTTGGCTCGACCAAAAATCGTTTATAAATGTTTATAAATGTGCTATATAAATAAAACTTGATTTGATATATCCAGTGTACTTAAATTGAATGGACAGCTTGCAGGCATAGACAGTATATTTAGCCAGCATGGAATGTAGCATAAAATAGCACCATAGACATTAATGTCATAAATGTTCATCATATAAAGTGTGAATGTGAAACCTTTTATGCAAATGACAGTGATAAAGGGATTTGCATTAATGTCGGAATAATTTTGTCAATTCTTCAAGTAGTTCAACAAATTAACTTTCTTATTTCATTTCATTAGAGGAATTGTGCAGGACAAGGTGGAAGTCTCTGAGGGACAGGTTCCGGGAAGGAGAAAGCTAGGGAGAAGGAGGCCAAAAGGAGCGGGGCAGGGTCGTCAGGGGGATATAAGCCCTGGCGTTTCACGGCAGTGATGGGTTTTTTAACCCCATTTCTCATTGACCGTGAGACGTCCAGCAATATCCCCCGGCAAACCCTGCCTCCACCCCCCTGTACTACTCCTGACCCCAGCCAGGTGCCAGAGGATGAGAGCCAAAGCCAGCTAGATGAAAGCCTTGGTGAGACTCAGCCAGCCAGCAGCCAGCAAGCTGAGGCAGGGCAGACAGGAGAGGAGGCAGGGCAGACAGGAGAGGAGGAGGATAATGAGGAGAAGGGGAAGGGAGATGTCCGCCTTTGAGAAAGGGTTGCTGTCAGCCATCGCTCCTGTTCTCTCCATGCCACTACCTCAACCTCGTCCAGTGGTGGAGGAGGACGAGGACGAGTTGTTTCTCCGGGGCCTCTTGCCTTCATTGCGAAGGATGTCCATGGCAAAGAAGATAAGACTGAAATGTGCCATTCATAAGGCATGTTTTGAAGAAGAGCAGGAGGAAGACTGATTAATCACTTTGTTTTGTTATTTACAGCCATACTGATCCACACTACATGTTTTACACTCATCACTGCACTCATCACTGCACACACTTCACTCACAATATTACATATACATTATTATAAATAAAAGATATTTAAAGTATGTTATGGCTATACTGTGTCTTCACTTGTTCATGTCGTTTGTCAGTTACAACATACGGAAGATACAGAAGCTTCATGTATGTAGATGTATAATGTGCTGTCTTCTGTATAATTGTTCATGTGAAAACCTGTTGAAATCACGAGTGGTTTATCAGTAAAAACAGGGCTGAAGGAAAAAGGTTGTTAGCAATGCATAATATCAATTTAAGAAACATGTTTATTAGGAATGTTTGTTTTTAAAATGGCTCATTTGGAATATTTGCTTTTTAAAGAAAATATGGGTAGCTCTTAAAAGAGCTTTTGGTTTGGAGGCTCTTAAAAGAGCCATGGTGTGACCCTACACCACGTTATGCTGCCATGGCACTGCACCCTCCTCATTGAAATAGGAGCTGAAGGTCTCCCGCAGTTGGCTGGATCTGCGTGTGGCGTTGTTGGAGCCCATCCTCGGTGCATCACGCAGGGTTGGAGTAGCTGGAGCTTCATCCGTGGACTCTGCGATAGGTGTGCGTGATGTCCTTCCTATCGTCTTCCTGCGGAGGAAGTTGTGCAACACACAGGCGGCCTTCACACACACCTCTGCTACCTCCGGGCTGGTGGTGATGACACGCCGGAACATTCAACCACCAACCTGGCCCGGCTGAGGCGGTAGTTGAACATCCTCTTTTCGCGTGTGAGCTGACGTCCAGGGAACGGACGCAGCAGGTTGTCCATCAGCGGAAAAGCCTCATCTCCAACCAACACATGGGGAAGAAGGCCGAGCCGCTCTGCTCCTGGGATGACGGTGTCAGGTGGTAGCTGCAGACTGCCATCTCGGAGGCCCTCTCCAAATGCAGAATTCCGCAGGCTCCCACCGTCGCTGCTCCTTCCAAAGCCTCCGACATCTACTACCCTGAAGAGGTACTGGGCATCCACGACAGCCAGCAGTACCAAGGAGTGGGTGGACTTATAGTTGAAGTACAGGGACCCAGAATTTGCTGGAGCCTGGATCACCACGTGCTTCCCATCAATGGCACCAACGCAAAAGTTCGGAAAGTTCCAGCGCTCCTGGAACCCAGCAGCGATGGCTCTCCAGTCCTCGGTCTGTGGTACTGGCATGGTCTCCTCGACCAGCGCGGTCCAGATGGCACCCGCAACCTCCCTGACGATGACAGCCACGGTTGCATGCCCGACCCGATAGCTGAATGCTATGGTCCTGTATGAGTCACCGGTTGCCAGGTACCTGAGAAAAAAATAATATACATGATTAAAAAAAAGTATATGTCTCCCCACACACACACACACACACACACACACACACACACACACACACACACACACACACACACACACACACACACACACACACACACACACACACACACACACAGACCCCACACACAGACCCCCCACACACAAAGACCACAGTGTCAGGATTCTCATGTTTTGTCACGTTTGTAGTTTTGTATGTCTGGTTATGGGTATTTTCCTCCTTGTATATTGTCTGGTCTTTTTCACTGTGTTTTTCCTCCCGTCATTAGTTTCCCTGGTGTGTCTAGTTGTCTGATTTGTTTTCACCTGTCACTCCTTGTGTGTCTTGTGATTTGGCTTGTCCTCGGTGAGTGTTCTGTTCTGTCTGTGTATATATAGCCTTGGAATAAAGGAATTATTTTTACTTTAATCTGCATTTGGGTCCTACCTGCTTCACACACCGTAACATTACGAACCGACCAACAATATGGGCCCAGCAGATCCTTTTGAGCAGGAGTTATTAGATTTAGATTTTACTTTTTCTTTGGCTACCTGCTCTGATCAATAGGAGCAGTCAGGGTTCAGCAGCGAGATGCTGCTCTGGCAGAAGCAGTCCACCTTACACTGAGGAATCAAAGTTTGGTGAAATTCTTACCTGCCAGGCTTTTGGATTACCTCACAATTTGTTTTCCCGATCCTGACAGACCCAGGTCTCCCAACTCCTGTTTTGACACCACACGCATTGGTGTGGTCCGTCTGGCGTCAGCCCCTGCTTCTCACCCAGTGTTTGCTACTGTCCAGGAGCCATTCGCTGGTACTCGTCTGGCCTTTGGAGGTCCACGGAGCCTCCAAACGGCTCCTAAAGGAAGCGGTCGCAAGGCCAGGTTGGCAGCACGAGCCCAAAGGGCCAGGGTTCCAGAACCAGTTCAGCCCCCAGCAGCCATGGTTACGGACCCAGTTCTGGCCCCAGCAGCCATGGTTCCGTGCCCCAGTACCATCCCACATAGCCATGGTACCGTGCTCCAGTACCACCCCACACAGCCATGGATCCGTGTTCCGGTTCCGTGCCCAGCAGCCATGGTTCCGGCTCCAGTGCCGGTCCCAGCAGCCATGGTCCCTGCTCCAGAACCGGACTTTACAGCCATGTTTCCGGCTCCAGAACCGGACCTTTCAGCCAGGATTCTGGCTTCAATTCCGGCCCCAGTCCCGGTCCCAGCAGCCTTGGTTCCAGACCCAGATGTGGCCCCAGCTGCCACAGTCCCATCTCCAGTTCCCCCTCGAGTTCCCTCTCGAGTTCCCTCCTCTAGTCCCTCCTTTAGTCCCTCCTCTGGTCCCTCCTTTAGTCCCTCCTCTGGTCCCTCCTCTAGTCCCTCCTCTAGTCCCTCCTATAGTCCCTCCTCGAGTCCCCTCTCTAGTTCCCCTCTCGAGTCCCCTCTCGAGTCCCCTCTCGAGTTCCCTTCTCTAGTTCCTCCTCTAGTCCCTCCTCTAGTCTCTCCTCTAGTCCCCTCTGGAGTCCCCTCTCCAGTCCCCTCTCCAGTTCCCTCCTTTAGTCCCTCCTTTAGTCCCTCCGTTAGTCCCACCTCTAGTCCCTCCTCGAGTCCCCTCGCTAGTTCCCCTCTCGAGTCTCCTCTCGAGTTTCCTTCTCTAGTTCCTCCTCTGGTCCCTCCTCTAGTCTCTCCTGTAGTCCCTTCTCTAGTCCCTTCCCTAGTCCCTCCTCAGGTCACTTTCCTAGTCCCTTCTCTAGTCCCATCTCAAGTCCCTACTGAAGTGCCGTTGGAGGTCCCGCAGACTACTCTTCTGCCGGAGGTCCTGCCAACCCCATGCCCTGTCTCGTTGGAGGTCCCGCCGTCTGCTCTCCTGCCGGGGGTCCTGCCAATCCTGTGTCCTGTGCCGTTGGAGGCCCCACCGACTACTCTCCTGCCGGGGGTCCTGCCGGCCCTTTGTCCTGTCCCGTTGGAGGTCCCGCCGTCTACTCTCCTGCCGGGGGTCCTGCCAGCTCCTTGTCCTGTCTCGTTGGAAGTCCCGCCGACTACTCTCCTGCCGGGGGTCCTGCCAACCCTTTGTCCTGTGCCGTTGGAGGCCCCGCCGACTGCTCTCCTGTCGGGGGTCCTGCCAACCCTTTGTCCTGTCTCGTTGGAGGTCCCGCTGTCTACTCTCCTGCCGGGGGTCCTGCCAACCCTATGTCCTGTGCTGTTGGAGGTTCCGCTGGGGTTCCTGCCAGCTCCATGTCCTGTCCCGTTGGGGGTCCCGTCGACTACTCTCCTGCCGGGGGTCCTGCCAACCCTGTATCCTGTCCCGTTGGGGGTCTCGCCGATGACTCTTCTGCCGGGGGTCCTGCCAGCCCTAGGTCCTGTGCCGTTGGAGGTCCTGCCGACTACTCTCCTGCCGGGGGTCCTGCCAACCCTATGTGCAGTCACGTTGGGGGTCCCGCTGTCAAGTCTTCTGCCGGGGGTCCTGCCAACCCCTTGTCCTGTTCAGTTGGAGGTCCCGCCAGCACCGGTCTCGTCGGAGGTCCTGCCAACTCCTGGTCCTCTTCCGTGGTGGGTCCTGCCGAAGCCTGTCCCACCGGCTCCGGTTCCTGTTCGTCCTCCGGAGCTGATTGGCCTTCGCCCCACCTTGGACTCTGCCTTGCCCCCGGGCCGGCCGCCCGAGTCCCCCACCTTGGACTATGCCTTGCCCCCGGGCCGTCCGCCCGAGTCCCCTTTCTCGGCTTCTGCCTTGCCCCCGGGCCATCCGCCCGAGTCCCCCACCTTGGACTATGCCTTGCCCCCGGGCCGTCCGCCCGAGTCCCCTTTCTCGGCTTCTGCCTTGCCCCCGGGCCGTCCGCGCGAGTCCCCCTTCTCGGCTTCTGCCTTGCCCCCGGGCCGTCCGCCCGAGACCCCTTCCTGGTCCTCTGCCGTGCCCCTGGGCTGTCAGCCCAAGACCCGTCCTCCGGATCCCCTCCCCCCACCCTGGTGGCCCTAGTTTTGCGTCCCTCCTCCGGACCCCCTCCACCCACCCTGCTTGAGGTTTTGGACTTTTGTGTTTTTTTTTTTTTAGGGACGTCTGGAATCCATCCCTTGAGGGGGGGGGTTCTGTCAGGATTCTCATGTTTTGTCACGTTTGTAGTTTTGTTTGTCTGGTTATGGGTATTTTCCTCCTTGTATATTGTCTGGTCTTTCTCCCTGTGTTTTTCCTCCCGTCATTAGTTTCCCTGGTGTGTCTAGTTGTCTGATTTGTTTTCACCTGTCACTCCTTGTGTGTCTCCTGTGCTCATCAGTGTTAGCCCCGCCCCTGATTGTTCCCACCTGTGTCTAGTTACCCTGTGTTTAAATCCCCCTGTCTCCCAGTGTTCAGTGTCGGTTCGTCTTGTGATTTGGCTTGTCCTCGGTGAGTGTTCTGTTCTGTCTGTGTATATATAGCCTTGGAATAAAGGAATTATTTTTACTTTAATCTGCATTTGGGTCCTACCTGCTTCACACACCGTAACACACAGACTCCCCAAGACCACCCCCCAACACACACAGACCACAGACACACACAGACCCCACACAGACCACAGAGACACACACCCCACACACACAGACCCCCCCCAGACCACCCCCCCAACACACACAGACCACAGACACACACCCCACACAGACCAGAGACACACACACACACACACACACACACACACACACACACACACACACACACACACACACACACACACACAGACCCCCCCCCCACACACACACGCCATGTACACAGGGGAGCAATACTGTATTTACCTAGCTATCTTAATTAATGGCATCCATCTGAACTAAATCACAGACTTCATTCATCCATTGCATGCATTCTCTCTCTTTATATACAGAGTCAGGTTAAAGAAGTAGAAATACACAAAACGTACCGTAGGCAGATGGCGAGTTGCGCGGCGGGTCCGATTGACAAACGCATATGGGTGTCTGCCTTTGAAATCAGTGGACCCACTTTTCCGAGCAACTCGTCGAACACGTCTTTGCTCATCCTGAAGTACTGCTGAAACAGTACATCATCCAGGCGGAGCTCTTGGACCAGAACGTGGTATTCCCCCCGTTGCAGACGTTTTCTGAATATCGGATGTACCCAACAGCGACGCACACTACATGGCCTCCTGCGAGACATTGCATACACTAAAGCCACCCTTGCTACTACACTTGCCCGTGATACCCTTGCTACAAAACCGGCATCCATTTTGGCAATAGTGGAGAAGAACCGGGCTTTTCCTTTTTTGCTATGTCGGGGGCGGGAGATTCATGTGATTGGTTGTTGGTCGCGTTGACTCCCCAAGCTTCAGACACGCCCAGCACCAAGCGTCAACGCACGCCGCTGTGTGGGCGGTCTGTAAGCGTTGGCCGGGCTCCGTCATGTGGCCGCGGGGCACAGAGGCATGTTGTGCGGTAAAATACCTCCTCGAAAATACCTCCTCTAAAGCTACTACTTTATAACCCAGCAGTTATGTAAGACTAAGCTACTATTGCACCTATTTGATATTAATTCCTCTGTATGTATTTCACCGTTTGTTTTACTGTGAGCTATTTATTATATTTCTACAATCTAGATGTGTACCCAATTCAAACTCATGGTCTGCAGTTACAGCATCGAGTTGTTATTATACAAAATGAAGTGCAAACTATATTTGTCATGCTTATGCAACGCTATAGATGCAAATCCATGTTTGAATCTGCAGGAGAGTTTATGTCAGCTCTCAGCAGCCAGTGACGGAGGTGCCATTGACTTCAGTTCAAACATTTGGTCTTTCCAAACATTCGGTCTATATGCTGTAAAATGTATTATCTCTTGGATTTACACACGGCATCTATTGCACGTCTGTCCGTCCTGGGAGAGGGATCCCTCCTCTGTTTCTCTCCCTGAGGTGTCTCCCATGTTCCCTTTAAACTGTGGGTTTTCTCTGGAAGTTGTTCCTTGTACGATGTGAGGGTCTAAGGACAGAGGGTATAAGGACAGAGGGTCTAAGGACAGAGGGTCTGAGGACAGAGGGTGTCGTATTGTCATACTGATATTCTGTACAAACTGTGAATACACACATTGAGACAAATGTAACATTTGTGATATTGAGCTATATAAATAAACATTGATTGATTGATTGATTGATTGATTGATTGATTGATTGATTGATTGATTGATTGATTGATTGATTGAGTTAAGGTGCATTCAGGCGCAATTCAGTAAAAGTGTGTATTGGGCGAAGATGCATTTATAACATCAGAAAGATGTGTTCAATGTAATACAGTAAGATGCAGTCTTTAGCAAGAAATATCAATAAATACAGTTGTATTAAGGAGGTGTTTTACTACAACATAAAGTAGATATTAGACAGTATGCAAACGAGATAAAGGAGTGTATATTGAAGTAATTAGGATCTGCTGTGTAGAGAATCATGGAATTGTATTGGTATCTAACAATACCATCCTTAATAAATGCCATCCTTATAAATGTATATAAATACAATACCGTTTTAAATTATACTTATGTTTTAATTATGTTTGATTCCATTAATTGAATTAAATAATTTACTTTTAATGAATTCTACTGAAATGATTGTTACATTGTCATCATGTAACTATTTTGTTCTTTTATTTGCCTTACCAGAAAACAGTCACACCTCCTCTTGAAGACATTTTTCCGCCTACTATTGACATCAGGTTCACATTAGGTAAGCCCTCAAGTGTGTCAGACTAAAGTTGTTGTTTCAGAGGTTAATGCAAGACGTGTTATGTTTACATACTAATATAATGAGCATCAGGTAAACGTGTCCATTTCTATTTTTTTTATCACAGATGGGATGGAGATGAAAACTATGCCAACACACTCTCACTCCCTAAGTGTCCAATAGCGACGTTTGGTCAGTGTCCGTGGTGTCCAATTGTGACGCTCCTAGGCTCCTTCAGCGTCATAAAGGGACGCAAATAGCTTTCAACTGATTGCAATGTATTCCCATCTGCGTTGGGATTTGACACTCATGGAAGCACGGCATTCGTTTATGTCGGCTGCCCTTAAAGGTAATGTGAGCGTCCATTCCCAGGAGTAAAGGATGGCAGAAGACACTACACTACCCAGAATCCCCAGCTATCGTTTGGACTACACCATGTGCTCTTGACAAACCCTGTGATAGTCCTCAAGCTCTGTGATTGGAGAGTGTGCTCCGAGGGTTAAGCCGATTCTCGAACAGCACATGAAATGGGATGGAACCACGGCAGACTGTCCAAAACTGGATTTGAACGGGTCCACCGCGTCCCCCCCTCCCCCACCCCGTCCCCAGAACTACACATGCTGGCTATTCTGTTTCACAACATGTTCTCTATGGCACGTCTCTACTGGGAGTTGTAGTTTTAAAAGACGTTTTCGTATTTCCCATAATAAGAAGTTGCCAGTATTAAACTGTGTACATCCCTGGAGGTTTAGGGGACAGGAAACACTCACATTTAAAACATATAATTAATAAATGGGTGAAAATTGCTTGTGCCCATTATGGGCAGTATTAATATATATACCCACATGCCAGCTAAGGTCAGAAGAGCTTTATTTAACAGCTGGTCTTATGTGTGTGACCCCTGTGATAACATTACATTACATTAATTGATAAGCCTGAAACATGCACTTGTCAAGGTTCAGAGGCACATTTTGCAAATATGGCAGTAGCCATCGATCAGCTTAAGATAAGATATACTTTATTGATCCCAAGTTGGAACATTTGCGTTACATCAGCATGTGTAACAGTTAAATATGCAGTTGTGTTTATTTGAAAATCATTTAGTATAATCACATCAATTCTGTGTTTTATATTCAACAATTCTGTGTTCTTTATTTATTGATTGTTCAATACCTGACAAGGCCGGAGATGAAATATCTACATACATCTTATAAGAGTATAATACATTATGTATAATATCAGTTAAAATAAGTGCTTCAACATAGTTAACATTGCTGGAGGTATGCACAAATATTGATAGATGTCTTGTAATGCACTATTGAGGAACCTGCAACCCAAGTTTTTCATTCAGTGCAGAACTACACCGTAGTTGTGTAGGCCTATATGATATGTCAATAAACCTTAGACAATCTTGAAATCTTGAAAGGGATGTGCAAAATAGTCATTACATACAGTCTTTAATTAACTATTAGTAGAGAATAACGAGTAATGAATATACTTTATAGGGATCGTATTAATATCTAATAATAAAAATATTGAAATTCAATAACATGCTTTAACCACCAGGTGTCCCTTTATATCAGCTGTGCACCTTTATGGTGTAAATACAGCCTATCTACCAATTGGATCAAATATAAAAGTGAGCCGAATTAGTGTTGATACTGCAAGGAGACGTATTGTGTGAAAAGAAATGTAAGATGTTGTTTAATGGCTGATATATTTATGATCCACGTCACGTTTTCAGTTCCTCATGTTTGTCTTCTCATCAGGACTCTATAAATACAGAACTACGGCAGATATGTAATATGTAATGCAGCCGAACCGTGTATTACAATGCCGTTATGTGATGACTTTCAAAGAGAAAAGCAAGCACACTCGGAATAAGGTATTATTATTATTTTTAAAAAATGTTTTCGGTCTGTTTCCGGTATTTGTTAATAACGATGTGCTCTGAGATGTGAGACTGGAATTGCACAGGGGGGAAATAACGTAGGCTATCTTTAGATGCGGATTTTGTTAAACTAATATGTTTAGGCTGTGGACCAACACTATACATTGACGGGGAAGGGGGTAGCAATAAAGATAACACCATTAAACAGTTACACAACATAACAGAAATAATATCGATAGCAGCGTCCCTAGCAACCACCTTGGTAACAATGAAAACGTCGCGATTTCCTGAAGTAATCTTCGTAATAACTAGCAAACTAAAGATCATGTACATCCACTGCACACATAATCTGAAACAACAACTCATATTTCTCGCATCAAATGACATCAAAACGCATTTTAATGGCCAAACTAACTTTAAAATAGGCATTTTCTACCGAGAATAAAACGAATTTCGGCCATGTTTTCTTTTTCTGCAGGGAGAAATTTGAAGATCACGTGACATAGACGTCAGCCATCGGAATGAATGGTGAAAAAAACGGGGTTTGTCAAACAGAGCACATGGTGTAGGCCAAACGATAGCTGGGGATTCTGGGTAGTGTAGTGTCTTCTGCCATCCTTTACTCAGAAAACATATTTGTTTCTCCGAATCGAAGGGGAAAAATACAAAAGCATTGCACACAATTTAAACCAATCAATGTTGTGTAATTAACAAGGATAATCTGGTGTTTTTTAGTCGATGAGTAGTGCAGATATCACTGTAAAATCAATCGACAGTAAGAGGAGTACTTACTTCCGGGTGTAAAATTCTCCGTTATCCAATGGGAATGGATGCTCACATTGCCTTTAAGGGCAGCCGGCATAAACGCATGCCGTGCTTCCATGAGCGTCAAATCCTGACGCAGATGGGAATACATTGCAATCAGTTGAAAGCTATTTGCGTCCCTTTATGACGCTGAAGGAGCCTAGGAGCGTCACAATTGGACGCCATGGACACTGACCAAACGTCGCTATTGGACGCTTAGGGAAGTAAGTACTCCTCTTACTGTCGATTGATTTTACAGTGATATCTGCACTACTCATCCCTACTGGTTTATTGACAAGTGAGAGCGCAGAGCATTCCAGCTTTTAAAAGAGCCGACAGTGGTTCCCAAGCTTTTTTGTCTTGTGTACCTCCTGAGCCTTTTGTCACACCATGAGTACCCCCTCACTCATACGTGCTGATGATCCTTCACAAGTAGAACGTAACTGATTATTGAATGAAAATAACTTTATTTCATCTCCTTAATTTGAACATCTAATTCTCAGGCATTTTCTTAATTTTAACTTAAATCACTCAATAAAAATAAATAAAATGAATATGTTGCCTTGAAAATAAATAATATAATCAAATAAATACATATGAAATCAAAATAATCAACTTATCTTTGCTATATATACCCCTTTGAATAAGTCCCCTTTAAACAGGCATTTAAACTTTAATTCAGGAACAAAACACTTAGCAAAATAATATCCAGAATCAGTATAGGCCTAGCAGTTTCTTTTCACCAGTCATGTGAGCTTTAATGAGACACTTGAGCTTGCTTGTCTTTCATAAGCTTTGATAGTTCTGGAGGCAGTGTGGAAACAGCTGTGACCAGGCTCCACATCCAGATGTGTGTTAAAGCTGAGAAGTCACCTCACACAAATAAGTAGAACCAAACGGCAACAGTTCAATCAGTGCATGTTTTCCCAGTTCAGGATATTCCTTCTCCACATCACACCAAAACTCAGTCAATGACTTCTCAGCATATGCCATCTTCAGATGACCGTGGTCAGATGATAATTCCATCAGAGGCTCCTGCAGCATTGCTGGAAGGCTGTTGCTGCTCTCACTCACAATGGATGGGTTCCTCACCCAATCCAGTCTTTCTGACTTATTTTCAATGTCCTGAAAATAATGGCTGAAATCAGTGCAGAGTTTGGACAGGTATGCTTGCACTTCCCAGTTCAGGATATTCCTTCTCCACATCACACCAAAACTCAGTCAATGACTTCTCAGCATATGCCATCTTCAGATGACCGTGGGCAGATGATAATTCCATCAGAGGCTCCTGCAGCATTGCTGGAAGGCTGTTGCTGCTCTCACTCACAATGGATGGGTTCCTCACCCAATCCAGTCTTTCTGACTTATTTTCAATGTCCTGAAAATAATGGCTGAAATCAGTGCAGAGTTTGGACAGGTGTGCTTGCACCAGTTAGACCACTGGACCCCTGGCAACAGCAGTGGTGGCAAGATGGGCATTGAGTAGTGGGAAACAGCTCACGTCTCCCTCATCACATTTCCTCTCCCATAGTTTGAGCTTTTTTGGGAATCCTTGAACTTTGTCATACAATTTCAGGATATGTGACTCCTTGCCCTGAAGTGATAGGTTGAGCTCGTTGAGTTTGGTAAACACATCAGCAAGATATGCCAGGCGCGCCACCCACTTGTCATCCTCAAGCTGCACAGCAAGAGGATGCAGATGCTCCGTCAAGAACACAAAAACTTCATTGCGAAGTTCATAAAGTCTCAGTAGCGTTTTCCCACGAGACAGCCAGCGCACGTCTGTGTGAAGCAATAGCTGATCGTGCTCTGTGCCGTTTGTAATGTTGTTACATACTATTTGGTCCGGAGTTGTGGATACCCGGAATGTTATATGCGGGACACGGGTTATTAGGTAGTACAGAGCGGGAATAAAGCACAGTTAACGATACTCGCTGTCTCCTGAGTTGTCTATAACAAAGCAAGATACACATACCAAATGACAACACTACAACTGGCGACGAGGATACCGCAACACATCGCAGAATGAGGGAAGAGATATGAAACATCCACAATTCTGGATAAGCGGTAAGCGAACTACGTTGGCTAACACATAAGGCTAACAAGCTAGCCAAGCCATCCACGGGACGCACCATGGCCAATCTCCCACATTTCCTGCAGTTTGATGTGCACACTGAACCCAGCTCTGTAGGCACAAACGTACACAAATAAAAATTGTGGACACAGTAATACATGTTATTGTTGACTCTGGTGCGACAGTGAACATATTAGATGATGTTTCCTATGAAGAGCTAAAAGCCAGTTGTGAACTGCAACCATCTGCTGCCAAGATCTATCCTTATGGCTCATCCACTGCTCTTCCTTTGAGAGGAAAATGTAAAGCTGCAGTCCATTAAACTACTTCCACAGTAAATGCAGTTACATTCTATGTGATACAGGGTGACCATGGCTCACTGCTGAGTCGAAAGACAGCAACAGAACTAGGACTTCTGAAAGTTGTAAACTCTATGTCCACAGAAATGCCTATTTCATCCCCAAACCAGCTCCTCCATGAGTACCAAGACATCTTTCAAGGCATAGGAAAACTCAAAGATGTTCAAGTGAAGCTACACATTGATGAGTCAGTGCAACCTGTGACACAGCCACACAGGAGGATTCCTTTCCACATGAGAAAAAGAGTGGAATCAGAATTAAACCAGCTACAGGAAAAAGGAGTCATCGAGAGAATCAGCGGCCCAACGCCATGGGTGTCTCCGATAGTTGCTACAACAAAACCAAAGAACCCTGACAAAGTTCGCATCTGTGTGGATATGCGCCTGCCGAACACAGCAATACAGCGAGAGCGCCACATCACACCAACTGTAGATGACCTCATCCACGACCTGAATGGAGCTGCAGTATTCTCCAAGCTGGATCTGAATGCTGGATACCATCAACTTGAGCTACATCCAGATTCAAGGTAAATCACCACCTTCACTACACACACTGGCCTCTGGAGGTACACCAGACTGAACTTTGGCATTAACTCTGCTGCTGAAGTGTTCCAAAATGTCATTCAAGGAGTGCTACATGGTATCCCCAACGTCAGGAACATGAGTGATGACATCATTGTGTATGGGAAAACACAAGAAGAGCACAACAATAGCCTCAAAGCTGTTTTTCAGAGACTGAGGGAGAAAAATATCACACTCAATGCTGATAAATGTGAATACAGTAAACCAGAGCTTGAGTTCTTTGGCTATATTTTTTCTGAAAAAGGCATATCTGCAGATCCTAAAAAGATCACTGCCATCAAGAACCTTCCTCCACCCCAAAACGCATCAGAGGTTCGCAGTCTGCTCGGGATGATAACATACTGCTCACGTTTCATTCATGACTATGCCACGATCTCTGAACCTTTACGTCAACTAACAAAAAAAGACACTACCTGGTCATGGGGACCACAACAACAGTCGGCAATGGAGAGGCTAAAATCAGAGCTGATGGAAAACACTACAATGGCTTACTTTGACCCAAGGAAGAAATCCAAACTACTGGTTGATGCCAGCCCTGTTGGTCTAGGTGCCGTACTCAGCCAGCACAGCCCTGACAAAGAGGGTATGCCAGCCGAGCACTCACACCAGTGGAACAGCGCTATTCTCAAACAGAGAGAGAAGCTCTGGCAATCCTCTGGGCATGTGAACACTTCCACCTATATCTCTATGGGTCACACGTCACTGTTATCACAGATCACAAACCGCTTGAACTGATCTTCAACAACCCAAAAGCCACACCCCCAGCTCGGTTAGAACGCTGGCGGCTAAGACTACAACCATACAGCTACATTATCAAGTACAAAGCTGGAAAAGATAACCCTGCCGATTACATGTCCAGACATCCTATTGAGGGAAACATACCAAGCAGATCGTCTCGCATGGCTGAGGAATATGTCAACTTTGTCATTGACAATGCTGTTCCAAAGGCAATGACACTTGAAGAAGTTCAAACAGAAACAAAGAATGATCCTACATTATGTAAAGTGATGCATTTTTTGAGTGCAGGACACTGGATACATGCACCACAGGACTCAGACTACACTGATTATGCAATGCTGAAAGCACTCTACCGCCTACGAAACAAATTGACAGTCAACGCTGGAGAGAATGTCATTCTCAGAGGAACACGACTTGTGCTACCTACCTCTCTCCAACGTAAGGCAATAAGCCTGGCCCATGACGGTCATCTTGGCATTGTTAAGACCAAACAACTGGTAAGGGAAAATGTATGGTTTCCAGGCATAGATGAAATGGTGGAAAAGATGATAAAACATTGCATACCATGTCAAGCAGCAACCTCCCAGAATCACATGGAACCACTTAATATGTCTGAACTTCCCAAAGGTCCATGGCAAAATGTTTCTATTGACTTTACAGGACCTTTCCCATCAGGTGATTACCTGCTTGTGGTTATTGATGAGTATTCCAGGTTCCCCGAAGTTGAGATACTAAAGTCCACAGCAGCCACTACAGTGATTCCCAAACTGGACAGAATCTTCTCATTATATGGTATCCCACATGTGGTGAAAACAGATAATGGACCTCCATTCAATGGACAGCCGTTCAAAGATTTCAGCCACTATCTCGGATTCAAACACAGAACAATAACACCGTATTGGCCGAGAGCTAATGCAGAAGCTGAACGCCTCATGAAAACATTGAAGAAAACAATAACAGCCACACACACTGAAGGAAAACCATGGAAACAGAACCTCTACAGTTTTCTTAGAAATGACCGTGCATCCCCACACGGTACTACACAGCTGACTCCAGCCGAGTTAATGTTTGGGAGAAAACTCAACACCACTCTCCCCGCTCTTCATGTGACTCAACATCATACACCTGACACCAAACTCCAAGATATTGATCAGCGTGCCAAGCAGTGCATGAAAGAGCATGCCGACCACAAAAACAGAGCTCGACCTTCTATCCTCAAACCAGGTGACATTGTGCTATGCCGTCAGAATATCAAAGGCAAGCTCATGACTCCTTATGGAAGCAAACCTTACACCATCGTGAAGATCAGAGGATCAATGGTGACAGCAGCTCGCCCAGGACATGAGATAACACGAAACTCCTCACACTTCAAACTGCTCCCACCTTCAGTTCCTATTGGATCTGACTCAGGAATGACTGACGAAGAGGATGATCTGGATCTACAACTTCCTGACCCACCAGATGAGGAAACTCATCAGCTCCAAAACCAGAATATCAACCCAGAAGGTCCTGTTCCAACCATATATTCAATCAGAACAAACAGGAGACCACCACAACGTCTCATTGCTGAAATATGACTTAAAGAAGTCAAGAGACTGCAGATAGTTGAACAATTACAAAAAGGACATTTTTGCTACTGACAAAGAAGACTCAGTCATTTAAGTTAAAACATTGAGATATGCATTTCTTTATTTTGATTACTAAGAATAAGAGACCTTTCTTACTGAGTTGTCTATAACAAAGCAAGATACACATACCAAATGACAACACTACACCGTTCTCATGACAAAGACTTTGTGATTCAATGGCCGAGATTGGATGAAATGTATCATCTTCACAGCATCATCCATAGCAGCACTTAAATCAGGGCTCATCCTCTTGCTAGCTAGTGCTTCACGATGAATAATACAATGCATCCATTTCATGTCGGGATTTACCCTTCTTACGCGCCCCGTCATCGCAGCTGCTCCATCAGTACGAATGTGGCTGCAGGTTTTCCACTGCAGATCATGTTCTCTGAAGAAGCTGTCGATAACCTGGAACAATTCTTCCCCAGTTGTCTTTCCTGGCAGCGTTTTGCAAAATAAAATATGCTCGTTTATGTCCGACGCATCTTTGTAACGCACGAAGGACTTCTCCACTCTGTCATTTCATCCAGCTGCAAAGCGAACTGACCGGCTAGTTTTATTTTGTTCACCATTTGTCCAATTATATTAACAGACATATCATTGATCCGACGGGATACGGTGTTATTCGACAGGGGGACTTTCTTGAGTGCTTCGGCTGCTTTCTTGTCTATCATCATTTCGGCCAACGCTGTCGCTGCAGGGAGAATGAGCTCCTCAACAATAGAGTGAGGTTTTTTTGATTTAGCCACAAGCAGGGACACGGCGTAAGATGCCTCGAGTGCTTTCATTGACACATTCGTGGCTTTCATCATTACTGTCTGGCTCGACTTAAATTCCGACAGCTTTCGTCCGTAAAATTCTTCACTTTTATCGACACTTCCCGAATGTTTGGTGCTCTGGTGTCTCTGTAAATGCGCTGGCTTCATCGCACTATTAGCCAGGACTTCACCGCAAAAGAAGCACTGAGGCTGCGGTGGGTCCGCAGAAGTAGAAATGAATCCAAATAATATATATGTTTCACTGTACTGCCTTGGTTTCAATTTGGCCTCTTTCTTACGTTTCTCGGCGGGCTTCTCTGAACCCTGGCCTGAATCCAGAGCAAGCGGACGTTTCAGCCATTTATCCATAGCGCAGACCTACCAGTATTTTTCTGGTTGCAGGTAAGCAGCTGTTTTCATTGTGGGATTTTGGCACGGTTGTGCCAAAGACTATTGTCCCCAGATAGCAAAAAAGGTTTGGCCCAGATTCGGCCCACACAAAACACCTTCATCTGGCCCACATACCGCGTGGAATGATGGCACTTAGGCGCTCCGCTCCTGTTTGCCAGATCTGGGCCACAAGCAAGCCATAACAATGCCACATGTCAACCATAAACGAACCACATAAACCAGAACTGGCCCTAATCTGGGCCACGGTTAGTTTTCATTCTGGCCCAGATCTGGCCCACATTCCATATCCTTATCTGGTCCAAATACTGCATGGAGTGATGGCACTGGGGCGTTCCACTCGTTGGCCAGAACTGGCCCTAATCTGGGCCACGGTTAGTTTTCATTCTGGCCCAGATCCGGCCCACATTCCATATCCTTATCTGGCCCAAATACTGCATGGAGTGATGGTACTGGGGCGTTCCACTCGTTGGCCAGAACTGGCCCTAATCTGGGCCACGGTTAGTTTTCATTCTGGCCCAGATCCGGCCCACATTCCGTATCCTCATCCGGCCCAAATGCTGCATGGAATTATGGCACTTTGACGGTCAGGTGATGTTTACCAGATCTGTGCCACAAGCAGGTCAAAGCATGGCCACATGTCAGCCAAGAATGACCCAAATAAACCAGACCAAGCCCTAAAAAGCCATTAAAACTTTGGTGACTCAATGACTGAATATCAATGACACTGTGTATTCTGCAACAGCAATATTCAACATACAGTAAATACAAATGTCAAAATGGCCTCCCAAAAGTTGCATCAATAAATTACAACAGATGAACCAAACGTTTTTTTTAATGATTGTATCATCATTTATTAATATTGGTGATGAACTAGCCACTGCATCATTACATTTTCAAAATAACTGGGATACAATCCAACCATGCCAAAATAACAGCATAATAAACAAAAACAAAATAGCTGTATAGTAAAGCAACTTTGAAAAAACACGCAATTCTAAAAAAAAAGCTTAGCTCCCCAAATAAACTAACTCTTCTGCAGACTCAGTGACATTTCAGATTTATTTTATTGATTTTCTTGTGAAAACAGAACTAGAACAGAATACTTGTAGAACCATAGGGTTAAACCTAACCCTGCTCAACCAAAATTAACGAACTTTTGCCGACCTTGGCAAGGGAACAACCTGGACATTTTATCGATGGATTTATCGACCTCCTTGACTGGGCCCATGAGAATCTTGAAGGCCTATAAGGAATGCACAAACAAATAAACTCTGTTGACTCAGTAACAGATAACAATCAAACGTACAAAACCGCAAACAAAATACAATTCCTTATGTATATGCTATATTATATATTACAAATTATTATACATATATTGCAAAATAGATATTGTAACTGACTTACAGGTTTCTTGGATAGCTCGTAATGACATCTTTAAGTTGCAGTCTGTGGAATGCTGTTTTCCCATTGATGCCACGCCAGTTGAGCTGTTTGGCAAGGGAGTTGGTAAAACAGTGTTTCATCACTCGCCAAACGCAATCCTTAACGTCCAGTCCTCCAATGACACTCAATGCAGTAATCTGAAAAAGATCATTTAAAAGCTAAGGATCCATGCATTATATAAACACTAGTCACAATAACCTAATTTTTAAAAAAAAACATTATTTCCCTTTTCCCATAGCTGGTATTTAGCATCACTGCCGTCCAACATATAACTTAGGTGGCAAGTAAAATATTAACAATAGTTTCAAATTGGGTCCCCCATCCTTTTAAGTTGGTAAGGGCAATTATTACCATTTTGTTTTGAAGGTCTGCCTCTTCCCTCACACGTTTCTCCAGAGCCAGCAGGGAGGTTACATCTTTTAGCGGCAGTATATCTCTGCCAAGGGGATCCGGCCCACCAGCAGGTTCGCCAGGAATTTTCTGCATGGTCATCTGAATGACTTTGAGTTGATCCATCATCATCTCTTGATTCGCAAGAAGTCTATGCAGAAGAGCTAAAAATAAGGACATTCAACATATATAAATGCATCTTTTATCACACTATTTCTCCTCTACTCATATATGTGTGTGTGTGTGTGTGTGTGTGTGTGTGTGTGTGTGTGTGTGTGTGTGTGTGTGTGTGTGTGTGTGTGTGTGTGTGTGTGTGCGTGTGTGTGTGTGTGTGTATATACACATACATATACATTTACAGACAAAACAATAACAAATTGTGAAATCACTTACGAGCAAGACCCCCTTCGCTTTCATCTTGTCGTTGAGTTCCAGGATTTTTCTCAGACCGTCGGGGTTCTGGTCTTCTCAAAGACCCAGACCGCTGGGGTTCTGGGCTTCTCAAAGACCCAGACCGCTGGGGTTCTGGGCTTCTCAAAGACCCAGACCGCTGGGGTTCTGGGCTTCTCAAAGACCTAGACCGTTGGGGTTTGTAAAGAAATATTTGTATGTATTCAGGTTAGTAAACTATCAAGATGCTTAAAAAGGGAAAATGATTTGTGTAGAAAACTGGGCTGGTTTTGGGCCTGCTAACATGTGGTTTTGTGAGGACAAAGGAAGAGGGGGAAGGTGTGGAGTTGACATAGTCATCTCAGATCCCTGTGATAAGGAAGCTGAGCCACTGGGATTGGGGACTTAAGATGTGGGGTGTTGATGATAATTTGGGCAGCCAATCACTGGTCTGGAAGGGAGGCGCAGATAGCTCCTCCTTGGGTCAGCGAGGGATATAGACAGAAACCCCGCTGTGTTCGGTCTCTTTCTCCTCTGGCTGGCTGGCTGGCTGGCTGGCTGGCTGGCTGGCTGGCTGGCTGGCTGGCTGGCTGGCTCACGTGAGTATCAGGTAAATGTGGGATCCCACAGAACTGTATGTAATTTGTACTGTATTGATTGTACTTGATTGTATTGCATTGCATATTACCATTAAAGTGGATTATTGTTAAACGGTTAAGTGTATGCTCTGGATTCCCTTCATGTAAGATAACAGCTTGTAGGAACGCGAGGAGATTTAAGCCCAAATCTCCTAACAAATGGTGACCCGACGTTTCCGTGTAGACAGGGCTGTGGAACCAGGATTCAGACTGTTTTTGAAGTTTGAATGGAGTATACAATGCATATTTTATACCATGTTAGGAAAGTTATATATAACACGTGAACGTTGATCGTCAGGTATAGAGAGTCCTGCGTAACAAGAAATTAGAGCAGTTTGCGTGGATCTTCAGGTAGTTTAGTCCTGAAGTGGCGTAGGAGCGGTGCAGTTCGTGAGTTTTGGGTGCAAGTCCCAGACGGCGAAACCTGGATGGTCGATATTTGAGATCGGTCCGCCGTTTATAACTGGGGGTAAAATAGCAGTCTGAGATCGAATAAGCGAAAGTATCAATGGACTGCTATTCTGTTAAATCCTTGGGAGAGAGCGCTAACGTCACCTACATTGTGACGAGACCGGCTCCCGTTTCCCTTGTCTGTAAAAATTAATTTGAAAGGCTGACGTAAACATAACGTTGATCGCAAGGTAGGCAGAGAGTCCTGCGTGACGACATATGTAACACGTTATCAGGCCGGACAAACTGTACGGGGAATAAATCTGTGTGATTTTTACCTAAATAACCCGTGTGAGCGATTGTCTGTGGTAATCAGGCATTCGCTCAGAAGAGTGAAGCTCATTTGTGCTCTGCTGCTGCCATCTAGTGGCTGAAAGGGGGGGAAGCACGTTAATTAAGTCAGATAAATAAAAGCGAAGTCAATATATTGCGTCAGAATAGTAAAGACAATTCTGAAATTCCAGGGAGTTATCGGGAGCAATGGGAACAGATTAAGAGATTGATTTTAAGTGGAATCAAAAAGGGGGATAAAGAAAAGGCTTGTATATTTAAATAAATAAGCTGTCTGTAGGTTGTCATTGTTGATTAGTAAAGACCTTGTTTTATGTTGGTAAATGTAATGGTACAAAAGACAGGGGTACTTATGCCCGTTTAGGTTTTCAATGTGCGCCATCACGTTAGAACAGGATTGGTGGCATTTTCAGTTCATTGCTTACTTCCACACGCCTTCCCCCTCCATGTCTCTTTCACGACTATAGTTAATGCATTGGAACGATTGTCAAGTTGCCGTGTTTCTAGGAACACGGCTGTTCCGGAACGGCCTTTCAAAATAAAAGCCAAAGGCCGCTGTCCGCCAGAGATGCCTTCACAATAAAACAGTAATTACCTTAACAATATATTTAACTTATATTGCGTCTTTAAATATTGATTTTAATTCATTACAGATCTAACCTGCTTGTAACACAACTTTGATCAAAATAATAGGATAAGCAAGTGGTTAAAGGGGGTTTCCTGTCTGGCTCATTTGATTTAGAACTGAAGTAAGGGAAAATAGTGTTTTATGAGTCATTCCTCATGGTTTCTGAAGATAAATCATCAGTTTGTCTGAACTTTGATATAGAGATAGGATCATGGTGGAGAAGGAAGACCTTTTTTGGTTTCAAATTAAAGTAGAGTTTAAGGATGAAGTAAGCAGGACTTCAACTGGCCAAAAGACATTTTAAAGTTTAATATTCTTGGTTAGCAAACAAGACATCTGATTATTATGTCACACATGATAATCTTGTTATAGAAACTAGCTTAAAATATTGGAGTAAATATGTAGATGTTCTTTCGTGGTGTGTGGAATATGTGATGCTGGAAACATGTACGTTTTTCAATGTATAGGAGAAAATGTTTTCCTGAAAGAGTTATGTTGGGTACATATGTAGCAATGGATGAAACAATTTTTAGAGTGAGTTTTTGTAATATCATTTGTAGACATCAATTAGGTTGTTTAGATGGCATTTAACAATTAAGACAGATAGTATGATTACAAAGAGTCAGAGTGGAAAGGGTTGGATTTATTTAACCTCAGTGTGCTAGATTTTTTATAGGTAATGCGTCCCGAGACCTGGACTCCCCCTCTGAGTTAGAAAAGGCTAAGATCCCGACCCTCCAAGCAGACAAAAGACCTAACCCAACAGGAAACTCCTCCTTCTCCATCGAACAGACAGACAACCAGAGCTGAAACGACAACAACAAGACTGCAGCCAGAACTATCTCCGCCTGTGGCATCCAGAACCAGACAGCATGCTGACGGGCAGAAATCTACCCTCATCAGTCCCTCAGACGGGACCATGAAGTTCCAAGCTGAGCACAAGAGCAAAGTGTGGGAGATGAGCAGAATCCGCCCTCCATAAAAACAGCAGAGAGACTGTAAAGGAGGAGATGAAATGTAAAGCAGTGCAAGAACATTGGCATGAGGGTGCATGCAGATGTAACTGGGCCAATGGCTGACAGCGGATGAAGTTACAGCGGATGGACTGAAGAGAACACAGAATCAGAGGAGTTGGCATGGTCGATTAGAAGTGAGGAGGCCGGGGTCACGGCTTGAGAAAACCAGAGGAGGAGAAAAGGAAAACGGGAATGAGTGAGTTTGCACATAAACACACTTATTCACAAAACGCACATTTAAAGCATAAATACGTAAAGACAGAAAGATTTATTAAATTAAAAATAGCAGTAAACTATTAGAGTAAAATGAGAACACACTGAGGGTTCAGAATACAACCATATTCTTCAATCTTTTCATCAGGTTAACATAATATTCTTTGACATTTTTATTCACGTGTGAATAAAGTAGTGGGATAGTTTTGGGAACCACTCTATAAGACAAATCTTTATCTGTATGGATAATGTTAAAGGGCGAGCTGGTGCCAAGCCAGATATAGTATTCCAATCTAAATAATTGATTTCACCATTGTAGCATAGTTATTACCATGGGAAATATGAAATGACTTCTGTTTTTAAATCCTTGATAAAGGAGGGAGGAATGGTTGCATGTTCGGACATCCAGGGTTCCACACACTGCTAAAGAGTTTAACATTGGTTTTTAGGTGGACCAGAATGGATGACATGTGGTTGTTATACCATTGTTATCGTGAACAAAACATAAATAAGGACATAGTATCTGCTTGAAGATGAATGGATTTCATATCCTAGAGGGGATTAGTTATTGTGAAGACTCCACAAGGTATCTACTAATGTATTGTAAAGAACTTGAATTGACTTGATAAATAAGTGAAGATAAGAAGATGTATGGACCATAAATTAGTCAATTGGTAAATAAAAATAGCGGAAAAGAGGGGAACTATTAAAGGGAAGTGAAAAATCAGTCTAATACACACTGATACAAAAAAGGGGGGGGGGCATGAAGGAAGTATGCACTGGATTTTTTATTCGTGTGTGAATTTGGTAGTGTTTTAATTTGTTACAGTATTGATCAGTTCAAAGGGAGAGTTTTAGTAACAGCTCTATAAGATCAGATAAATATTTATTTATATAGGTCATGTTGAAGGGAAAGCTGGTTCTAAACAAAATATAGTATTTCAATTTGAGGTACTGGTTTCATGTTCAGACACCCAGAGTTCCACGCACTGTGAAAGAGGGTAACATTGTTCTTTAAGTGCACCAGAATTGAAGATAAATTGATAGAATGAGTTATGGAATAAATAGCAGAGCTTTACAGATCCTAGTAATGTTTTGACACAAGATAGTGAGGTACACATGTTTCTGAAATAGATCTATTAGTCATTTTAATACTAATTAGGTGTAAATGAATTGCAGTAATAGTAATAGTACAATAAGGAAGTGACATTTTTTTGGCTAGACACTTTTCAGGGAATGTGGGAAACAGCAAGGAGGGGTTGGAGATATCTTGAACATTATAGTTGTAATTGTGAATTAATAAATGATGGCGCTCCATATATACAGATTTGTATAGACGGAGGATGCTGGCCTGTGCTGGAACATCTCTGCAGGGCACGACACATGGCCAAAAAGACCAACTGACCGTTGACCCTGACCGACAGGGTAACTTGGGAAGGCACTCTCAATGACTGACTCTGAGGTGAACCTGACCAAAACCTGACTTTACAACCTGACAGTGTGAGTGTGAGTGTGTGTATGTCTGCACCTGATCAGTGCAACTGCGTGATTTGAAACGATGACTAATCAAGCATGTTTTGGACTAACACATTATTTTTGTGTGATAATAATGTGTGAAATTAGAGCTTTCCTAACATTGCACAAAAGGGGAAACCGTATCTAATCTGGTTGATGATGTTTCACTCCCACAGGAGGTGGCTGTTTGCAGAATGTGAAACTCAAACTAGGAAATTTGGAATTCTGTTTCTTTTAGGACTGAATGATGGAGAGAAACACTCTCAAGTGTTTACTGGGAAAAATGTTTGGTATTGTCTTATAATCCATTATGACCTGAAGGTTTTCTTCCCATACAGGTTTTTGTTTACACATGAGAGAATGTGTAAAAAAGGGGGAGTGTAAACTTTACAATGTACATTTTTCATTTAGGGACTGAAAGGAACCTGCTGCCCAACTCCATTGTTCAATCTGACCATTGATTGACAGTTTTAGAATTGACCTGCTCCATATTTGGGGATAAGAGGCTGTTTGGTGAATGTTGACATGTCTCTAGTATTGATTGAGTTATAGCAGGTAGCACAGGTAGAGAATCAGTGGCCAAGGGGCTACCAGAGAGATGTAAGTCCAGAATGAAATACTGGAGAGGCTGACCGGTGAGTAATGTGTCAACTAATGTTTCAACAGGTATTAAAGTAACTGAGGTTTGAAATGTAGAAAGAACATATTTACAGTTAAGCTAAAACATAGTAATGTAATGAGACACAATGTGATTTGGACAACATCATGTAACTAGTCTGGTAAAGAAGTAAAAGCCATAGACTTTATTGTTTAGGTCATTATGGGGATATACATTTCATCTACATTTAGAAAGACATTTGATGACAGTTGGTGGGAATTCTGTATTCATTTTTTCAGTGGGATAATATCTAAGCACTGACGGGTAGAAGCAGTATCACCAGGAAGCCATTCACTTTGTTAGTATTGTGATTTTGGTTGTTTTTGAATCCATAAGATTAGTGTGTTTCTTTACCAGAAACATTAGCAGTTCAAATCATATTTTTAGATTGTTAATGGGATCTCAGGGATTTCATTTAAAAATAAATACAGATGCTTGTCAGAAATTCAGAGCTATTGAAATATGTTATTTAGTTTACCTAAAGATGTTGGGGTTCTTATTTAGTGGGCACAGTCCAAGATTCTGAAGCAGCACAATTAATTTAGAAAACCTGTGCACACACGTCTGTTGTTTTAAGACACCCCACCAACAGGCTCCAAGTTGCCACGCACTGGTGGGTTAAACAGCCGAGGGCCCCAGAGCCCGGAGCGTAGGCTTGAGGGATTTGTATCAGATTTCTCCACACAGGTTGCGGACGCCGAAAGAGGGACCCGAGACGCAGGAGGCTGACTGTCAACCCCAGGCTCTCCAGCCCCGACCGAGTGACCCAGAGGACATCCCGTGCCGTCCGCCTACAAGGAAAGGGGGACAACTGGTACCAATGTGCGGAGCCAGTGTGCGGCGGGGGAAAACACCTGCGAGGACCCTAGACGACATCAGGACGGATCGGGCTCTCATCATGGAGGTCGACTGGGAGGCATCATCATCGGACCAGAGAAGGAAGATCGGGAGGACATCTATTCAGCATCGACTCAGAAGCCGCCGTCAGCAGATCAGAGGGGACAAAGACACGGCAAGCCAGGACGGCACAGGGGACTCCACTCTCCGCTGAAACAGGAGTGTGGGTTAAGTGCAACAAGACGGTGTATGGAGCCAGCCAGGCCTGCCAAGCTATGGGCAGCCTCTACCATGACAGCTGCTTCACCTGCAGCGCCTGTAGTCGAAGGCTGAGAGGGAAGGCGTTCTACTATGACGCAGGAAGGGTTTTCTGTGAAGAGGACTTTCTGTACTCTGGGTTCCAGCAGTCTGCAGACAAGTGCAACGCAGGTGGACATCTAATCATGGACATGCAGGCCGGCAGGCCCTGGGGAAGTCTTACCGCCCCGGTTGCTTCCGCTGCGTCATCTGCAACGAGAGCCTGGACGGAGTGCCCTTCACTGTGGACACTGAGAATAAAAAGTATGGAGACTCAGCAGACAAGGATGCAGTTTTTTGCAAGTGCCTTGTGTAAATTGCACTCTCTTTTTTAAGAGTGCAAAAGAGGGAATTGTAAAGAAATATTTGTATGTATTCAGGTTAGTAAACTATCAAGATGCTTAAAAAGGGAAAATGATTTGTGTAGAAAACTGGGCTGGTTTTGGGCCTGCTAACATGTGGTTTTGTGAGGACAAAGGAAGAGGGGGAAGGTGTGGAGTTGACATAGTCATCTCAGATCCCTGTGATAAGGAAGCTGAGCCACTGGGATTGGGGACTTAAGATGTGGGGTGTTGATGATAATTTGGGCAGCCAATCACTGGTCTGGAAGGGAGGCGCAGATAGCTCCTCCTTGGGTCAGCGAGGGATATAGACAGAAACCCCGCTGTGTTCGGTCTCTTTCTCCTCTGGCTGGCTGGCTGGCTGGCTGGCTGGCTGGCTGGCTGGCTGGCTGGCTGGCTGGCTGGCTGGCTGGCTGGCTGGCTGGCTGGCTGGCTGGCTGGCTCACGTGAGTATCAGGTAAATGTGGGATCCCACAGAACTGTATGTAATTTGTACTGTATTGATTGTACTTGATTGTATTGCATTGCATATTACCATTAAAGTGGATTATTGTTAAACGGTTAAGTGTATGCTCTGGATTCCCTTCATGTAAGATAACAGCTTGTAGGAACGCGAGGAGATTTAAGCCCAAATCTCCTAACAGGTTCTGGGCTTCTCAAAGACCCAGACCGTTGGGGTTCTGGGCTTCTCAAAGAGCTAGACCGTTGGGGTTCTGGGCTTCTCAAAGAGCCAGACCGTTGGGGTTCTGGGCTTCTCGCAGACCGTCGGGGGCTTGTCATCTGCTTGTGAGGTTTTGTGCTCATAACTACTTTTTTTAATGCAGACTGTATATCAAAGCCTGGCCCTTTTATGTTTGGGGCTGGTGGCAATGTCCTTTTTTGTTTGACAGTAACGTCATTATCACTGTCACTCTCAAATCGAATGTTCGGTCTTGTGTGTGAGTGTGTTTGGGGGGGGGGGGGGACACAGGAAATGAAAGCAGAATTAATTTCAAAGATTACAAAGGAAAAACAATACAGCATAAATGATGTGTTAAATAAATATCAGATAAAATGTATATCTACTATGACTCATTAGTATGTAGGGATAGTTTGGAGGCGAGGACAAACCCACTGCATTTTGTTTTCAGAGCACCATTTTTTTTAAAATAGTGTTTTTAACATATTTGTTTAAATACTTAAGTTATGAAAAAAACACTTCTCTATTAAGGTATATTAGTCTCAATTATTGAGAGGTCGTATATTAGATTTGAGAACCTGAAAAAATGCACACATGTTGATTTTTCCATAACATTTACATCTATAACAATAGTAGTAGAATTGCACTTTAATACTTACAGCCTTTTACGCTTTTTTTTTGGGAGGACATCCTCCTCTTCTTCCTCTGCTGTTTGAAGATCAGTGTGGGTTTCCGCTTGAGGGAGTTTTAGATGAGCGGTTTTGTAGTTTGCTGTAAAAACAAGAGAAATATCATTATATTATGATTTTTCAAATCAGTGAATCCTCACAGTAAATATGTTATTTGCATACCAGCTGTATATAGAATTCGGACACTAAATGCATCCCAGATGTGTTCAGGCTGCTCCTCATTTCTTATGGCTTTAATTAAGTCGTCGTGCTTGTAGTGAGCTGGCCACTGACAGGTATCATCTGCAACCCACAGTGCTGGAACTACTTCAACCTCTTGGGTTTCCAGAAACTCAACAATGTGAAACATGGCCTAGAACAGAAAGAGGCACAAAGTTACTAGTTTTAAGAGTATACTATACACACAGTAACCTTTTATGTTTTTTCAAAACGGCAAACGTATTCACATAATAAGAAGTCTTTAAATTAGAAGAAAGCTTTTTTTATGATAATCCTTATGCTATAAAAGGTGAATGATGGCTTAATTGATCATTAATACATGTTCATAATAATATGGGATACGCACCTACAGAGATAAGTGAAGGCAGGCTGGACACTGTCACCGCTGTTATGCACACAAATGATCAATCATTTTCCTCAAGATAAAAAGCTTGGTTAAATTCAGCAGTCCCAATGACTGTTACCACACCAGATATGTTAAGACTGCAATTTAGGATGGGTCTGCATGAAGAAGTGGCAGAACAACAAAACCAACCTCCAAAGGTAACCGGACACACTTCTGCACATTGGTATCTAACTTGAAGCACATCAGATTTGGTGACAGATCTGACACAAAACAAATTCCCAAATATGTGGAGTCAATGGGATAGTCAAAAAACTTTTCAATGTGTCTATATTCTTTGCAGACAATGTATTCCTCACCCTCAAAGACAATTATATTCTGAACCAAGAGTATGTTATTGTTCCTCTTGATACATCTGTCCCTCTCTGATGAACTGATGACAAACTCATCTATTGCCAGTTCTTTAAACTGGGAGAAATGTCCTGTAAAGCCATGTGGAACAGGTCCATCTGAGTGTAGCCTTTTGAATTTTTTGTGGGTTTTCAAAGTTTGCTCATCTTTTAAACTTGTTGAATCAAGTTCTGAAATTCTGCGTATAACTTGCTGCAGTGGAGAGCTAGGTTTTCTAATCATTCTTTTAATTGTTTTTAAGTAGTTTTCGAAAGGAAACCCTGATATTAAATCTAAGTGGCCATGCACCTTCACATCATCACTGAGATGAGTCAAACCATGTATGTTGTAAACTAAAAACCCCTGACCATAGAGTTCCCCAAAATGCTTAACAAATGATCTAAGTAGCGTGTTTACAAAGTCATTTAACAGCAAGCAATATGCTGGACTTGCCAAAATGTATATACTCACAGACAACAGCATAACATTTTTTAAAGTAAGAACTGCCTAAGTTCTGTTGCCTTCCATCGTAACCTCTCAGTAAGGGCCCTTGGCCTTCTAGCAAATTCTGAGGGTATGTAACTTCTGAGAGCAAGCAATTTTTCTGAAATTAAAGAGACTTGCCTGGATGAAATACGGGAATGCAACTTGACGCTTGTGCCCATCCATAAATCAAGCAGACGACGCACCACACCTAAGCACACTAAATGCATATAGTCGTGTGGAAATCCACTGACCATAGGAACAGATGTTTCACAAAATGGGGAATGTTGTATGTGGTGGTCTTCATCCTCTGCATTTGAAAAAGATACATCAGTTCTTGCTCTAGCATCAACTTCTGGGAATGTCATGCGATGATTAATGTAATTGCCTGACTTTACACATGTATCACAGCCACTGTATCCATTGTGTGACAAGACCGTCAATGTTTAATTGTAATTTGAAACTGTGATGACTCGGGACAACTGATGTAAGCTTCTGAAATATCTGGCTGAACATATTCTGTATACCTAAATAATGGAAAGATCCACCCGCCAAGGAAGCAACACTATGGTACGTCTGTGTTTTGAGGAATGTTCTTGCATCTTTTGGCAAAGAGGGGTGATGGGGTTTCAGTATAGACAAGAGGGCAGACAAAGCGATCAATGAAACACCAAAATGTGTTGCCCAGTCTCTCAAACAACCCGCTAAATCATCTTTAGGAAGATCCCCTCTTTCATCCACATGGCTATCCTCGTCACTAGTTAATTCACTTTCCCCATTACTCTCTGACTGACAGTTTGGTGGGAGATCCGAGCCTGAAGCGACTGCTCCATGTTCAACACTATAGTTCTCTTCAGCATTATCCTCAACATCATTATCCTCGTCACCAAAAGATTCTAACAACTGGTTGACTCTTTTAACAGCCCTTTTCCTTAAATTGCTGCGAGTGATATTCCACTTTTCCCTCTCCATGAGACAGCAATTACAACAACAATTACTCTTTGAGAATTAGCCAGCCTGTATAGGTTGTCAACAGCCAGTTACTCTGAAAAAGAAAGAAGAAACAACATTTAACATTGATACTTCATATAGTTAGAGAAGTGTATCACATGGAAGCAGCTTACCTTAATGGTGACTTGCCACTCTGTATTTTCTGCCCACCTTCAAATATCTGTAACATAGTGTGAATATGACTGTTAAGGTCAAAAACATCATGATACAAACATGACAAAACCAAAATGTGGGACAGGTAATTTTACAATTCCTAGGGGATAATAAAAATCCAATTTATAATACAGAGCAATAAATCCTAGGTAACAGGGTTTTTGCTATCATTTAACAACTTCCTACAAATAAAAACATGTGATGCCTTACTCCCTCCCAAAATTGGTATGAATTGTAATCAAGTTCAGTTCTGATTCGTTATAACAACAAATCAATAAATGGTGCGCCTCAACAAACAAAAAACAAAATGACTGATACATTTAAACAAACAGCTAACAGGAGATTAACTACAATATTCCAACGTTTACATTAATTTTGGAATATAACACAGGAATATTGAAAGTTTGAGGTGTGTGGGTTTTACATTCACAGAATTACACATATTTCTGGGGGATAAAAAACGATTCTAGTGTTAAGGGACTCTCGTTAGGCTACCTGTTGGATTTTCAGTTTGTAGCTAACTCTGGAGTTAGCTCCCACTAAGAATATTAGCTTAACTGGAGTTAGCTCCCACTAAGAATATTATCTTTAGCTCCCACTAAGAATATTAGCTTAACTGGAGTTAGCTCCAACTGAGAATATTAGCTTAGTAAGATACCGATTGCCAGCAGAAAGTCATATTTATAATTTCATTTCAAACTTACCGCGACTCCACTGACTTGTGCACAGTTTTCCACCGACAATCCTTCCAACTGACAGTGCGCCTTTTTTTCGCGCTTGTTTCAAGTCAGACATGCTGCGTTCAAAAGGCCCCGGAAATGGGATACTCCAACTTGAAATTATGCTAATTCCCACGGATACATAACCACAAGACAGCAAGAAGATACAACTACAAATACAATAAGGCTAAAGACCCATAGTAGTATTGAAAATATTTGATTTGAACAAAAAAATTAAATAAATCTGTATTTCTAACAAAGAACTTGAAGGCTATTCATAGGGTTGTTCTAACTCAAACCTGGGACTTCCTAGTTCCCTCGAATGCAGCATAGTTTAAATATGGGATGAAAAAGTTAATGTCAGATAACCTGAAAAACATATTAATAACTGTTTTCTTTAAGAAAGATATTGTTATTCATTATTAATAAAAATGATAGTAGTTATTTAAATGACAATATTTAACCCAAATGTAAGACAAATTAAGAATGTTTTATTTATTGGTGTTAGAATGTCACCATCAGGATAAAAAAATGGTCACAGTTTGCCTCCAAGTCCCTTCCTCCAGCCACACTCGCATCCCCTGCTCTCTGCTTTACGATCTGTCCCTGTCTCAAGCCCCTGCTCACCTCCCAGGTCATGAACTTTCTCCCTAGACCTGCCATCCTCGAGCCATCTGATGCCCTCAGACTTTTTCACCAGACTTCATTCCCCTGCTCACCTTTTCTCACTTCTCTCATCAGCCACTCACTACATGTACTGGCCAAGATCCTTTTTTCTTTGCCATTTCATTCCAGCTGCTATATGTCTTGAGTTTTTGCTTTTGAACTTCTGTCACCCGATCCTGGACCAGAACCTACTTACCTCCCTATATTGTCTATCTACCCGTTACCCGTTCACCTGCCTGCCTGTTTGCCTACTTGCATCTGCCGTAAGCTAATTTACAATAAAACATTGCACTGCTTCAGTCTGCCTGTCTGACTGCATTTGTATCCCCTGCTGCCCGCACTTCCAACCCACACTTGTGGAGCAATCTAGAAGTTAGATCACACATGGCCTGTTAGCACCCAGTTTGGCTCGTTGATACCATCTTATATGGCACAGTTTATTATCCCAAGAAGACATTTGTCTTGCAATCAAGTTTTGCACATACAGCAACTCCAAATTATCTCAACCAAATATACATTGAAAGATCAAGACCATAAAACAGTGAACTTCACAAGTCTGAACCTAATCACTCAGACACTTCACTTACACAATATAAAACATAGTAAGTCAACTGAATATAGCATATGCAAGAGCTACTGTATATTAATAAAAACAAGATCAAAGATTGCGAGATTCACATTACATTATCTCTGTGTGTTTTCTTACATACATACATATGTTATAGCACGTACCATGTCAGCCACAGTGGTTTGGGTTTGAATCCGGCCCAGGCGCTTTGCTGCATATGTCTCTCTCTCAGTTATTTGATATGTGTTTGAGCAGGGGACAAACATTCAAAGGGAACATCTAGCTAGGTGATACTGTGACACTGAAAGTAAAAAAGAGTTTGAGTATCCGGCCTACGATGAGTGAAATACACGTCACATCTGTCTCCAGAGCGGCTCAGTGAGCTAACCCTGGATTAATGTTTCTCCTTACTTACTAAGAATAAGAAAAGTCTCAGTAAAATAAGTTTGATACTTTTGTAAGTGATCAATTTCTATTGTATTAATATTTCACAAATATGCAGAAAGTTCTGGAAAGTGTATAATTTATTGCAAACTTTCTCTTCATAAGAGTTGTTGATTTGATTTGTTTTAACGGGTAAATACACACATGTCAAGAGTTCTCTTTATAGTTGTTCTATAATTTTATAAATGCAACAAACTTTAGTTTTTGTACATATAGTATAAAGTATAGTGTAGTATAAATATGTTTTGCGGCTCCAGACAACATTTATTTGATGGAAGTGAGAGCAGATTGGCTCTTAAGATAGTAAAGGTTGCTGACCCCTACCCTAACCCTATCTCGGATCACACGGCAGTCCAATCCACAATTTATACTATATGTCACATGTAGGCCTTTTAAGGCTCACATCTAGATTAGCCTGTGCCAAAAGTGTTGCATCCTCGCCAAAAGTGTGCCGTATATTTACCAAAAGTGGCCCAGATATGTTTTAAGATAACCGGGCCACATTTTCTGCATCAGTTGTGGGCCACTTCAGGCTCATATCAAGATTTGCCGGTACCAATTGTGCTGCATCCTTACCACAAGTGGCCCACGTCTGTTTTTGAATATTTGGGCCATATTTTTCATGTCAAATGTGGGCCACTTTAGGCTCACACTCTGATTAGCCAGTGCTGACTGTGCCTTACATTTGCCAAAAGTGGTCCACATTTGTTGTTAAGTATTTGGGCCATTTTTGCCATGTCATATGTAGGCCACTTTAGGTTCACATCCGGATTACTGTGCCGCATCTTTGCCTAAACTGGCCCAGATATGTTTTAAGATAACTGGGCCACATTTGCTTCATCATATATGGGCCACTTTTGGTTTACACCCAGATTAGCCTTTGTCCATTCTGCCACATCTTTGCCAAAGGTGGCCCACAGTTGTTTTGTGATATTTGGGCCATATTCACCATTTCCCATATGGGCCACTTTAGGGTGACATCCAGATTACACATTGCAGGAGCACCGCATCTTTGCCAAAAAAGGCCCACATTTGCTTTGGGATATGTGGGCCATATTTGCTATTTTACAAGTGGGCCACTTTAGGCACACATCCATTTGGTCCGGGGCAGAAGAAGGCCAGCAGTGCCGCATCATTGCCTGAAGTGGGCCACATCCGCTTGCTATCTGGGGTAGGGAAACTAATTGCGCACTATCATTTTTGACGGGTTTTTTTTTTTTTTACTTGTCACCTTGGAATTCCACATACCCCCTGCAGTTCCCTCGCGTACCACTAGGGGCACGCGTACCCCCGGTTGGTAAACACTGCTCTACGACATACGGTTCATATCAGGACGGTACATTGTATAAAGAGAATTTGTTTTTTTCTGAAGAACCAGAACTGTACATGGGTGATTTTGAGATTTGCAATCCACTTGGAACATCGAGAAAAAAAGCATAACATTACTGCTGTATACTGGGTCTTGCACAACTTCTCCCCTTCTCGTTCTACTCTGAACTCGGTATACCTAGCACTTTTATGCAAAGCAGTCGATTTGGCTATGCTACTGTGCTTGAGCCTCTACTAAAAGATATTGCTGTCTTGGAAAATGAAGGCATCTTTATTTCCAGTAGTTGGAAAAAAGTGAAAGGCAAAAGTTGCTGATAATCTTGGGGCAAACTCTATCAGCGGACTTATGGAAAACTTTTCTGTCTCATATATATGCAAGTTTTGTTTTGGCGAGAGATCCGAATATCAAAACAAGGAGTTGAGGTTAGGTGCTTTTCCAGCTTGCACCAAAGAGGAGTATGCCACTCATACAGTCAATGTTGAAGGAAACCCTGATTTAACACACTGCTACAGAGTTAAAAAGGCTTGCCCATTGATTGAAAAACGGAGCCACTTCCACTGTATAACTGGCTACCCGCCTGATGTGTTGCATGACATTTTTGAGGGCATTGTTCCCTTGGAATTAGCTCTGTGCTTCATCCATCCATCCATCCATCTTCTCCCGCTTATCCATGGTCGGGTCGCGGGGGTAGCAGTTCCAGCAGAGAGCCCCAAACTTTCTTTTCCCTGGCGACATCAACAAGCTCTGACTGGGGGATCCCAAGGCACTCCCAGGCCAGCGAAGAGATATAATCCCTCCACCTGGTCCTAGGTCTACCCCTTGGTCTCTTCCCAGCTGGACGTGCCTGGAACACCTCCCTAGGGAGGCGCCCAGGTGGCATCCTAACTAGGTGCCCGAACCACCTCAACTGGCTTCTTTCGACGCGAAGGAGGAGCGGCTCAACTCCGAGTCCCTCCCTGATGACCGAACTTCTCACCTTATCTCTAAGGGAGACACCAGTAACCCGGCGGAGGAAACCCATCTCGGCCGCTTGTATCCGCGATCTCATTCTTTCGGTCATGACCCATCCTTCATGACCATAGGTGAGGGTAGGAACGAAAATGGCCCGGTAGACAGAGAGCTTTGCCTTCTGGCTCAGCTCCCTTTTCGTCACAACGGTGCGGTAAAGCGACTGCAGTACCGCTCCCGCTGCTCCGATTCTCCGGCCCATCTCACGCTCCATTGTTCCCTCACTCGAGAACAAGACCCCGAGATACTTGAACTCCTTCACTTGGGGTAAGGAAGGACTCATTACCTACTTGGAGTGGACAGTCCATCGGTTTCCTGCTGAGAACCATGGCCTCAGATTTGGAGGTGCTGATCCTCATCCCAGCCGCTTCACACTCGGTTGCAAACCGATCCAGTGAGTGCTGAAGGTCGCAGACCGATGAAGCCATTAGAACCACATCATCTGCAAAAAGCAGTGGTGCAATCCTTAGTCCACCGAACTGCAGACCCCCTCCCCCACGACTACGCCTCGAAATCCGATCCATGTATATTACAAACAGGATTGGTGACAAAGCGCAGCCCTGGCGGAGGCCAACCCTCACCGGAAATGGGTCCGACTTACTGCCGAGGACCCGGACATAGCTCTCGCTTTGGGAATACAGAGATTGGATGGCCCTGAGTAGAGACCCCCTCTCCCCATACTCCCGCAGCACCTCCCACAGTAACTCCCTGGGAACTCGGTCATACGCCTTCTCCAAGTCTACAAAACACATGTAGACCGGATAAGCGTACTCCCAGGCCCCCTCCAGGATCCTTGCGAGAGTAAAAAGCTGATCCGTCGTTCCACGACCAGGACGGAATCCGCATTGTTCCTCCTCAATCTGAGGTTCGACAATCGGCCTGACCCTCCTTTCGAGTACCTTGGAGTAAACTTTCCCGGGGAGGCTGAGTAGTGTGATGCCTCTGTAATTGGCACACACCCTCTGATCCCCCTTTTTAAAAAGGGGAACCACCACCCCGGTCTGCCACTCCTTCGGTACTGTTTCCGACTTCCACGCAACGTTGATGAGACGTGTCAACCATGACAGTCCCTCAACACCCAGAGCCTTCAGCATTTCCGGGCGGATCTCATCCACCCCCGGGGCTTTCCCACTGTGGAGTTGTTTGACGAGCTCAGTGACCTCCCCCCGGGAGATTGGTGTTGATCCCCCGTCATACTCCAGCTCTGCCTCTAACATAGAGGGCGGAGTTGTCGGGTTCAGGAGTTCCTCAAAGTGTTCCTTCCAACGCCCCAACACTCCATCAGTTGAGGTCAACATCCCCTCCTCAACGTCCCATCCTTACTGTACACAGCTTGGATGGTCCCCTGCTTCCCCCTCCTGAGGTGTCGGACAGTTTTCCAGAACAACTTTGGTGCTGCCCGAAAGTCCTTCTCCATGTCTTCTCCGAACTTCTCCCACACCCGCTGCTTTGCCTCGGCCACGGATGAGGCTGCTGCCCTTCGGGCCTGTCGGTACCTTGCAACTGCCTCGGGAGTCCCCTGGGATAACAAATCCCTGAAGGCCTCCTTCTTCAGTCGGACGGCTTCCCTGACCACCAGTGTCCACCAGGAGGTTCGAGGGTTACCGCCCCTTGAGGCACCTAGGACCTTGAGACCACGGCTCCCCGCCGCGGCTTCGGCAATAGAGGCTTTGAACACCGACCACTCTGGTTCAATGTCCCCAACCTCCACAGGAATGCCCGAAAAGCTCCGCCGGAGGTGTGAGTTGAAGGCCTCCTGAACTTGGGCCTCCTCCAGACGTTCCCAGTTCACCCGAACTACACGTTTGGGCTTACCAGGTCTATCCAGAGGCTTCCCCTGCCACTCGACCCAACTCACCACCAGATGGTGATCAGTTGACAACTCCGCCCCTCTCTTTACCCGAGTGTCCAAAACATACGGCCTCAGGTCCGATGATACGATAACGAAATCGATCATGAACCTTCTGCCTAGGGTGCTCTGGTACCACGTACACTTATGAGCATCCTTATGCTCGAACATGGTGTTTTTTATGGCCAATCAATGACTAGCACAGAAGTCTGTGCTTTAGTCTCTTTATTTCCAAGGAATATTTGACTCTCAGTGAACTTAACAGTGCTATCACACAGTGTCCATTTAAATGGGCTGACAAAACTGATTGTCCACAGTTTATTTATATAGCACCTTTCAGCACCAGGCAATTCAAGGTGCTTTACAAAAATGAAAGACATTCAGACAAAGGCATTTAAAAACAGTAAAAGATAATAAAAGAAACATTAAAAGAAAAACAAAAAATGAAAGACATTAAGAAAATGGCATTTAAAATCATTAAAAAGAAAAGCTAATAAAATAAACATTAAAAGATAAAAGTTACAGTGCAGTCTAAGATATGAATAGTTCAATTATTTCGGTTCTTGATTTTTAATTTATTCACAGAACCTCCCTTTGGAAATCCGAACATTTCTGTCCCGATTGTTAATTTAGACTGATTGTTTTCACCATGTTATGCTCGCATCACATCCACAATCGGACCCTCGGGAGGGTGTACTAGCCCCCTACTCTGCTTTGCGTTCCATAACAAAGTCTTTAAGTGTTACCTGAACACTCCGTGTTACCAAAACACTATTTTTCACCCGTCGGTGATGTGATACTTGTTCCTCAGTACAAATCACCCAAATACTGATCGTAAACCCTGGCTACGACGGATATCCCAAATATCCTACTTTCGAGCAGTCCCTCTCATAAATGTCATGGAGTTTAATTACGTTTAAATTAAAAACATTAAAAGAAAAAATACATGGATAAAAGTTACAGTGCAGTCTAAGATACGAATAGTTCAATTAAAAGCAGCGACAAAAAGAAAAGTATTCTTGCTGGATTTGAAAGTAGTCAGAGTTGCAGCGGACCTGCAGGTTTCTGGGAGTTTGTTCCAGATATTTGGAGCATAATAACTGAACGCTGCTTCTCCATGTTTAGTTCTGACTCTGGGGACAGAAAGCTGACCAGTCCCTGAAGACCTGAGAGATCTGGATGGTTCATCATTTAGCAGGAGGTCAGAAATGTATTTTGAGCCTAAACCATTCAGTGCTTTATAAACCAGCAGCAATATTTTTGAAATCTATTCTTTGACACACAGGAAGCCAGTGTAAAGACTTCAGAACAGGAGTGATGTGATCCACTTTCTTAGTGTTAGTGAGGACTCGAGCAGCGGCGTTCTGAATCAGCTGCAGCTTCCTAATAGATTTTTTAGTGAGACCTGTGAAGACACCATTGCAGTAGTCCAGTCTACTGAAGATAAAAGCATGGACAAGTTTTTCCAAATCCTGCTGTGACATTAGTCTTTTAATCCTAGATATGTTCTTTAGGTGATAGTAAGCTGATTTAGTAACTGTTTTAATGTGACTGTTGAAACTCAGGTCAGAGTCCATGACTACACCTAGATTTCTGGCTTTATCTGTTGTTTTGAACATTGCAGGCTGAAGCTCAGCGCTAACTTTTATACGCTCTGCCTTGGCTCCAAAAACCATTACCTCAGTTTTATCTTTGTTTAATTGGAGAAAGTTCTGACACATCCAGTCATTGATTTGTTCAATGCACTTCAGTGTTTGAATTGGAGCATCGTCTCCTGGTGAAATTGTTACGTATATTTGTGTGTCAAATAGGGGGGAATGCCCATGAAAACTGGACTCTTATAAGACTACTGCCTTTCATTATTGGCCACAGAATACCACTGCATGATCCAGCATGGCTTCTGCTCATGTCTCTAAAATATATAGTTGAACTTGTTGTTGCCCCAATCCATGATGATGAAAGCATTGCTTACCTTGACTTTACAATTTGTGAACACCAACACAGGTTCTCTGAAGTATTTCCTGAGCGAAGATTAATCCCGAAGCACCACTTATTGGAACACTATCCTGTTTTAATAAAAGCTTTTGGACCAGTGGTAGCTTTCTGGACAATGAGATTTGAGGCCAAACACAGCTACTTCAAACAAATGTGAGGCATACTGGCAACTTCAAGAACATAACTCTATCATTGGCTACAAAGTATCAGCTCTTGATTGCCCACCACCTTCATTCCACAACAGGAGTGGCTGCCTTGAGTGTTGTAAGAGTTACATCGATGCCCTTAGATGTTCTGCATGCAAATGTTCAGGAGTATATCAGGAGTCTATCTCCTTTTCAATCTCATGTTCAACTGGCCAACACAGTCACCTTCCAGGGAAAAAGGTATTCAAAAGGCATGATTGTGGCTCATGGTTGTACTGCTGGTCTTCCTGATTTTGCAGAGATTGTGCAGATTGCTTTACTTGGAGAAAGTGTATCTTTCATTGTAAAACACAGATGTTCTGGTATGATGAACACGATCAGCATCTAGAGAACACAGATCATGTAGCTCTTATCACACAACAAAACCTTGTTGATATTTGTCCTATATCTGTCTATACTGTGGCAGGAAAGCGCATGGTGACATTAAAGCGTTACATCTGCCTCAAATGCTAAATTCCCATTATTGTGTTCCAGACATGGAAGAAACAAACGTGCGATTACGCATCCACATGGACCATGAAGTTAGGAAACTGACCCTCTATGATGGCATACCTTCAACCGTGGAGGAGTTGATTTGTGCAGTTAAGGAAGTGAAGTCTTCAGTATAAAGATAAGGACGTTGATGACTTCTTCACACTAAGTTATGAATTTAAGTGTACCAGACACTATTATGCTGACTCTTGTCCCTCAAGAGGGCACCCCTGATACCTCTAATCTGTCATCTGTTTGTGATGGCCTCTCTGTGAGTTCAGTAGACACTGGTATTCTGAGTCCTTCACCCTCAGAAAGGCGACTTGGCCTACTGTATTTTCAATACCGACTTTCTCACACAACACTGAGCTGGCCCTGAGACAAGGCAATGAAATGTATTCATGAGAAGGTACACCATTGACGTCCCCAAATGTGAAACACAACATTTTGGAGTACTTGGCAGAGGCAATCTTCACCTACACTGCCTAATGACGCAGAGAGGTCTGCTGTAGCCCAAGCCTTAATCGCAAAACATCCATGCTTAACCTGAGCCCGATAGCCCCGGCCCGCGGGGGCTACGGGTTTTTTTTCACGAAACTGTGTCTCAGGGAATCTTAACATTTAACAACATATTAATGTGCATACCCACTTAACGGAAAGAAACTCAGCTATCTGACGAAATGAACCATTTTTACCAAAACAAAACACAACTCTAACTCCAAGCGTCTGAATTAGCACTAAGCGAAAGAGTGCTAACGCACTTAGCACTTAACTCACGGTAGAAATATTCAACCCAGTCTCACGGCATTTCGTGTTATAGTCACAACATGTAATCTATTGATTCGTGTTCACCAACACGATTTTCCCCTTTTTTTCGTGCCACACAGAACGATTTTAAAAGCAATGTATTTCTATTGGTAGGATATTTCGTGCCTGAAGCACGTCTTTTTATCCGTTCGGGTCTTGGAAGACCGGAAGCTGTGGGGGTTCATAAAAACATGTTCTTACTCAATATCAAGCCACAATTATTGTTTTTATTTTAAATCGTATAATGTTTGACTTTTGTTGCTGTCTGTGAGGAAAATAAATGGCTCAGAGCCTCAGCCTATTTTTTTTAAATCTTTTTTTCCTTCTTATTTGTTATTCTTTTCTAAATAAGACTGTTATTTACTCACCAATAACACACAATTATCCTTGCTTTTATTTATTGGTTTAATTCCATAATCTCTGGCTGTTTTGGTGTCCGTCAGGAACTGAATTTCAAAATAAAAATAACCGGAAACAGACGTAGGCCTATAAAGGACATTTCGAGCATCATTGTGATACACCGCCACTGAACTGATTACCCAAGATCCTCACCTATGGTTTAAGCTCGCTGATTGGATGTTTTAGCCGCAATGCATGTAGGGATATGGTGTTCATGCCATATCAAAACTCACAGGTTTATCATTACTTTGAGAAAAAAGATTATTAATTTAACCCTTTTAGAAGTGAAGATATGGTCATTTGTTTGGGGAATGTCATTTTCGAGCCTGAAACCTGAAAAACAGGCTTGGGGCTAATCAATTCTCATGAATTGCTCTTCTATACAGTCTTCAGCTCAGAACACAACAGATCTGCTGAACATGAAAAACTGTGAAATGTGTTCAAAGCCAAGCAAACACAGCATTTATGGAGAAGTTTGTTAACACAAATAAATAAATACCAATATGTGCTGTGGCCTAAGTGGAGGGAAATGTCATTGTTGTTCAAATATTAGCAGAAGATTTCAATCTTTACAGAAAGCGAATGACATGTAACGGAACAGGGTTCAGGGACGAGCACGGACTGTATATGAAGTTCAAATGGAAACCCAGTGAAGTGGGGGAAATACGTGTTTATGACTTTCTAAAAGAGGACACAATGATCTGGTATTTATTCACGCATTTACAGCCTTGACTTTAGCAGTGTGAGAAGTTTTATTTTTCTCTATGGTAACATTCAGTAAAAAAGATAGAGCTGCACGCTGCTCTCATGTTCAATACATTTCACGTACAGATGTTCCACATGGAATTCAAGAGAAAGCGTTTCTGTCAGAAATTCACTCTGCTGGAGTTTTTAAAGCATTTTATAGACGTTCTTAAAGCCATTGTTTAGTAATGATTGTATTATCTCATTCAATTGTCAATCTGCAAAAAATGTCAAAAAAACAAGAAAAGCAGAAGTCATTGTAAAAAATACTAAAGTTGACTAAACTCTTAAAATTGCTTGGAATCAGTTGACACGTTTTTTTTAAGTTTTACCAAAGAAACAGTTTGTACACTGTAGACTGTTATCAAGGGTTGTGTGCATTTGAGCTAGCCCTGCGTTGTAATATCAGTGATGCAAACACAGGTATGGTGAAAAAAGAGAGAACTATTCGAAGCAGAACAAAAACAGCATAATATACCATCTGACAGAGGCCTGTGCTATAATGCTTCAATTAACTGGCTATTCTTTATAATATACTCAGATCAATAGGAGACAGAGATGTTAAAGAGCCCGTGACAGCCTCCCAACAACTGTTGTGCAATGAAATATTGGGCTACTAGTCATCTCGAACCATCAGCTTAAAAAAGAAAGTGCGATACCGTTCAGATAAATATCAATAATTTCGAACATCGCGGGGAAATTCCTTCGACTCATTTTGAAGTTTTGGGGGAAGCCGGAAGTGACGTCAATGCGGGAATGCTTCACTGTGCGGCGAGAGAGCCAAACACGGACAAAGTGTGTTGTCATGCGTAGAAATTGTGAATTACTGAGTTTAGGCACGTTAATAACGTTTTAATTAAGTTGACTACAGTATATTCATATGTGTCAGTGCTTTCATGTCAATTCGGCGAACATAAACATAAATGATCGTGGTGAAGATGATGATTAAATTAGGGCTGCATTTCCTCCCGTTCTTTTTTTTCGACTAAACAACATTATTTTGTTAAATAACAACATGGTGATGTTTTGTAAATCATTACATGTCTCTTATTTAACACAGAGTATGATATCCGTGACATATGGATCTGAACAAAGTTCCGCTGTACATCCAGCGTACTGTATCTGACTTTATTTCACATGAGCTCCAGTGTGGAACCCCACTGCACCCCCTGGTGGATCAATGATCCATTGCAGCTGGCTTCATTATAATTACATTTATTTATCACGGGGGAGGTCTCAAGTCAAGCTGGAGGTTTTCCCTTGAGCGAAGGCAGATCACGTACCAATCACGGCCCTCGCGTCTCAAACTGTCTGAAATGAGGTGCTACATCTGTATCAAGGTGTGCCTTAACCTCTCTGAGCCAAGGTTATTTGAGCCTCTCAGGAGCAGTGGCGAGCCGTCAGGGCCCTCTAGGCCCTCTAGGCCCTCTGTGAGGGCCTAAGATATTCTAAAAAATCATATTTGAAAACATTAAAAAAAACAACATTTTTTTAAAATATTTTTTTAGTTATATTTTTCATTAGTTTTACCAAAATAACTTGATTTAATTGTATTTAAAATAACATTTACAAAGAAATAAATTATTCTAATCTGCCTGTTCAGTTTCTGTTGGAATGTGAAGGGTTAAATGCCGTCTCTGCGAGTTACTGTGAAGACCGGAGAGCTTGTTGGTCCCTCCCTACATTCACAGAGTGTTAAGAATGTCACAAGGCTCAGGACCCAAACGCACAACACCAGAAACAGATCATGATTAACAAGGTCTTTTAATTAAGGTCAAAACACAAAACGCTCACTTGGAGGATCAAAACTCTAAACAAAAACATCTACATGGACAATCAAAAATATACTTAACACGATCAAGGAATGACTGGCAGGCTTGACAAGACAAGACGAACTGGCACAGGACAAAGGGAGATGCAGACTATATACAGATGTAGCACTCCAGATCAGACTCAAAAGGGTGTGTCCCAGTCAAAAGCCCAGCGGATGCCAGTGGCTGGGGGTGTTGCCAAATTGCTAGAGGGCGTTGCCCAATTTCCCCATTTGTTCAATTACAGGATTTAACCATGAGATGGCGCTTCATTCACAAAATACACAATGGGTGTTGTAGAAACATCAATATTTTAGATCAAATAAAGTATATAGTTTGCTTTATGCAGTATATTTCCTGTAATATTGTACAGTAGATTGAAGTAAATCAACTTATACATTAAGATAAGATAAGATGGACCTTTATTAATCCCGTGGGGAAATTCAGTAGTTCAAACAGCAACAGGGTGAGAGTGAAAAACAGCACAGCACAGATTCACACAGATTAATAAAATCAAAAATAAGATGAGCGATAAAAAATAATAATAATAATGAGAAACTATGAAATAAGAAATGAATAAAACTAAAATGTAATTATCATATCATATATTATAATGTATTGTATTATTAAGTAATATCATACATTAACCCCATTATAGCAGATGCCACATTAAATGGATGAACACATGTATGCATCAATAATTACAACAGAGTATTTCTAAATACAAGTTGTAAAAATACTTATATGTATTTAATATTAACCCTTTGGAGTCGACCGTCACGCCGGCGTGATCAGATCACATGACCTGTTCAAGCCGGTGCCGCATAAAAACAACAGTCCGGACAACATTGCCGTGTGTTTCTGTCGAAAGTGCTGGCTTGAAACTACTGTATATCCCAGTCTTTGATTCATGCAAAAAGAACAGTAAACACGGAGATACGGTGATATAAAGTTAATACATTTCAAAAGTATGAAATATGGAAGCACATATTTGAATATCTTCGCCATATTTGATCATTTTACGAAACGGAAAATACTGGAAACTGTAGATCCTGCTCAACAGGATGTATATGTGTATTTCTGTCGAAAGTACTGGCTCGAAACTATATGCCAGTCTTTGTTTCATGCAAAAATACCCAATAAACACGGACATACGATGATATAAAGTTAATACAGATATATTTCAGAAGTATGAATAATGGAAGCACATATTTTAATATTTTCGCCGTATTTTATCATTTTACGAAACGGAAAATACTGGAAACTGTAGATTCTGCTCAACAGGATGTATTTACCAGGAAGGGGTGAGGTAATCAGGTAAACGGAGTGATACGAAACGAGACGAAAAGAGACGAAGAGGGACGGCGGGAACCGAAGAGAGACGGCGGGAAATGGAGAGAGACGAAGATATACGAAGACAGGCTGCGGGAGACGAAGAGAGGCTGCGGGAGACTGCGATTGAAGTAAAGTGACAAACAAACATTGAAAATGTAGATATAGTTAGATATATTTAGAGTTTTGAAGACTCAACTATGATGAAGAGAACTCTGAACGTGAGTCAAGCTTTAAGCTTGTTTTTTGACATGGAGGAGGAGGAATCTGTGATGTTGCCCTATGTGTCGTAGTTGACAGAAACCGCTTTGAAGCGTGGCACAGATAAAGACAGAAAAAACAGATTTTTGTACATAATGTGTATATATATATATTTGTATTATATTTATAATAACACTTTTGCCTTATCAGAATGAAATCCCATGCTACCTCAATCAAACTTTCACATTATCATAGTCACATCCCATGTATATATTTCCAGCTTTTAAATGGTTTCGTTGTGTATGTTTGTGTTGTGAAAAATAAAATCATTTTCAAAATCTGTTTTTACATATATGTTGTGATTTTGGGTCCAAAATGTTCATATAGTAGAAGATCACCTACATCCAAACGAAATAAATATAATTAATTATGATGAATACGTTAAGTCTTGTTCATTGTTTTTCACTTTTATTAAATGTTTGATATTTCCAGTGGAAAATCGGACATTCAAAATGCAGCATATTTTCACTCTTACACACGGATATTCTCCTTTTGCTCTCATGCGAAATCTACTAAATCAAAGTATGTCATGTATATTTAGTTTTCGTTGATGAGACGAGACGGACTAAGGTGTTAATGGTGGACTATCGGACATTCAAAATGCAGCATATTTCCCCCAAGTGTCTGTCAAAATGCATTTTACGTTTCTAACTTGCAATATCAATATTTCAGCTCTCTTCACTCCAGAAGAGCGATCTCCCTCTCTCTCTGTGTGCGGGGGATCACAGGAGGGGGGAGAGCTGTGGAATGTGACTCCACACATTCCGATGGCCAAATAGTTTTAAACAAAGGGTCCCCAACATACATATGAAATATGGGGGGGTTGGGGCTGGAGAACGGTATGGTCCTACCGTTTTCATACTTTATATATCTTAGCATATTCATACACACTGTTCATACTGCTCACAGGCTGATATCTAGTGTATTCATACCCCTCACTGTTTATTCATCATTCAATTAATTATATATTTTATTCTGTAGATTGTGAACATTACTTTTCACTTTACTGCTTGTTGCTCCTGGTTAGAAGCTAAACTGCATTTCGTTGTCTCAGTATCGGCGGTCACTCCTGATGAACCCACCAGGGCTGTTTCCTCAGAACGAGAGGAAAGTTTTTACCAGGACAGCTTTTTTAAGGGACAGCATCGCCCTGAGATCTATGCTGCTAATATGTTCATGGCCATAACGCCATTTGTATATGGGAGAATGGTGAAAATAACCAACTGGACTGGGACCAATGGGAAAATGCCTCTTCCCCTCAATGTGAAGCAACAGATTGAGTCTTATGTTTCCAATCGGTTCCCAAATCTGAACATTGACCAGTGGCATAAGATCAGGAGCCGGGTAAACGAGAGACTGAGGAGCCCCAGAAAAACAGATCCCGAAATCGCTCGTCCTGGTTTCCGCAGCAGATAGGCCTACAGCATGTGTCTGTTACTGTATGTCAGTTATTTTAAATAAAATGGTGAAAACTGAACTTGAAAATTGTTTCCTCTTTTTATTTTCGGGATGGGGAGACGTGTGTGATTAAAAATTCATTCGCAGAAATGTAAGGTGATCTAACTAAGTTCTATTCATATTCTTGACGGGAAGAGCCGTGTAAATGGGTGGCCATATGCATTTGAAAAGCAATATAAATCACACAGTTATTATGCAATAGGCTATAAAAGCACCACCGATTACCTTTCTCCAATTCAAACTCTTGACGGGAAAAAAGGAAGGTGTAAATGGTTGGGCTATACTGTACTGTATACATACAAAGGCCATTCAATAGACGTTCAATATATAGTATTCGTTTATTAGAGTCGGCTTGACTCGGTTTGCATTCATAAAGAATGCACAAATGTGTTTAATCGTTAATGTCATAGTATTTGTGTATTAGTCCCCGAGGGGAAATGGGTAGCAGCACATCACAGAGGCATTTAAAAAGTGAAGAACATTCAAGTTAAACAATACTAAGTAAACAATTAACACAGTAAATTATGTGGATTAAATCACATTTATTTTGTTAAAAATAAACGAAATGACTCGGTTTGCATTCATAAAGAATGCACAAACGTGTTTAATCGTTCATGTCAGATATGTAGGCCTACTAAGTAAATAGCCTAAATTTGTTCCTGCTCAAGATTAGATACAACTTTATTGTTATTGCACAGATTACAGGTACTGAGACAACGAAATGCAGTTTAGCTTCTAACCAGGAGCAACAAGCAGTAAAGTGAAAAGTAATGTTCACAATCTACAGAATAAAATATATAATGAATTGAATGATGAATAAACAGTGAGGGGTATGAATACACTAGATATCAGCCTGTGAGCAGTATGAACAGTGTGTTAATCGTTAATGTCAGATATGTACTAAGTAAATAGCCTACATTAATTTCATGATGGATTAAACCACATTTATTTCGTTAAAAATAAACAAAATGATTAAATGTAGGGTGAATTGCCCTAATGTGGAACATTTTTGCATTTCAGACTTTGGGAATATATTGCGACATGAAGCCGATACAATAAATCAAAATCCAGTAACATTCTGAAATCCCCAGGATGTGTCCTAATCAAACCAAAAGAGAACATGCAGATATTAAACTCATACAAGAAATGGTAGACATATTAGTACTCGTGCCAAGTTGTCTCAGACAATCTGTTTTCCTAATGTGGGACAGTTCTGTGCAAAATGTGGGACACTGAAAAGTCTATATTAAAAAGCCTCAATCACCTTCATTCATGTAATAAAAAAATCTCAGGCCAGTAACACTCAAAGCTACAGTAAATGTGCAATACCATGCTATGTTACTATTTATAATATTATTGTTGTTACAACAGAAGATGTTTTTATTTAAATTGAAGTTAAATGCATCAATCTGGTGCACTGAGGGCAACATTAGTAGATTTGTGAATACGGCTCTCAACACTCATATGAAACAGAACTGTTCTTACAATGTGTGTTGGAAGGTATTAAATTACTATGCATATGTTATTGTGTAAACACACAGCTGATCACCTGAGAGCTGCCGTTTCATTCAGAGCGTTTAAAAAAAACGACGGTCTGATTTCAACAACTCAATGTGTGATTATTATAGCAGTAATATTAGACACTAATAATACAGTAAACTATTCACACTGTACATATTATTGTTTGCCCGTGGGATTAGGATGATCGGTAGAGAGCCGCTGCGTCGGATGTGATATAAAAACAAAGCGATTATTGTCGTTGTTGTAAACTCACGTGGATTAAATGTAGTGCATTCATTTCAACTCGCGAACATATGATACATTAAATGATCGCGAGGATCACGATCGAACATCGTTTGTTTGACCCTGGATGCATTTCCTGATCTAAAAACATAGCGATGGTTTTGTACTTACGCCAACGTGAATTAAACATTATTTTGTTAAATAAAAACATGGTGATGTTTAGTAAATGATTACATGTCTCTTACTTAAGCACAGAATATGATCCTATCCGTGACATATATGGATCTTAACAAATATCCGCTATATCAGATCCCTGTAGATCAGCTGTTTATTTCACATGAGTTCCAGTGTGGCAGCTTTTCACGGCTCCCCCTGGTGGATCCATGATCCATTGCTGCTGGTTTCATTATAATTAAATGTATTTATCAAGGGGGCGTTTCAAGTCCTGCGGGGGGGTTTTCCTTTTCAGCAGGGGCCCACCCCGTGCCGATCACGGACCCGCCCGGGTAGGCGTCTGAAACGAAGCGCTACATCTGTATACACACTAGGTAAGGGGACACAGGTGGCAACAATTAAGGGAGGGGCTGACAATCACACTGGAGGGAAAAACACACAAGGGCAGGCATGCTCTGAAATGAGAGGGAAAGGTTACTACAAAATAAAACAGGAAATCACAAGACAAGGCAAAAGACAAAAGGACTGAACTAAATAAATTAACTTAACACAAATGTCAATACACCACACGGAGGGCCAGCTATAGTAACTCAACGAGAGAGTAATGTCAAATGACAGTACCAATCATATCTTCCCTCTAAATGGGTGGGCTTTATTTTCACGGACTTTATGACAGGTTCCGCCCGCTGTGAGGTTTATACGTGTGTATAAAGCATAGACTGTAGGTATAAAGTGGTGCCGTGACGCGTCCTAAAACCCGGAAGTTCTGTCGGGTTCCCTCGACAGAAAGCAACGGGATTTCTCCATAGGATTTTGGAAAATAGCTTGAAATAAGGTCTGTGGAACGAACCTGTTAGATAAATGCACGTTTTGTTCAGACGGATAATATCCACATGTCTACCCTACTTTTATTATTATAAAAAAATTATATTTATTATTTTCGAATCTTAAATCTAATCGATAGATTTATGATGGATAGATTTATGATTAGCATACATTTGTTCATGATGACTCATGTCAGTGATAGTGATGACGTTGTTGCGAAATTATTAACCGAGTCATTTTCAAGATTGAGTTACAATGATAAACTGGAGTGACAAAGGATCAGCTGAATGACCCGCAAGTGCTTCATCCAAAAGGACAGGAGGATGGACTTTGTGTTTCAGTGATTTATCATCAAAGGTAGGCCTAAGTCATTTTCAATGTGGGCCGTCGTGCCGACTTAATTCATTTTTAATTGTCACTTGGCTGTGGGTGCCCTGTCATGATATGTGTTTATATAAATGGTGTTGTTTTGTGTGGTAGAGGTTCGCTGTCATTGATGCGTTTTGCACCCCGGGCCGCTGTTTTGATATTCCGCTGAAGTATACGCTGAGACGTGATAACTCTTTTTTTTCCGAGGGAAGGGGGGTGGGGGGTCAGAGGGCCTAGGTAGAAAAGTCACGGCTCGACACTGCTCAGAAGAGAGTTCTCTTCCACCTGGTTGTAGAAAAGCTCTTTAAATTCGTTAGCATAGCTAGCTAACCAGATGATAATAACAACAGATCGCCACTGTGCTTACAACTAAAGACTGGCGGTACCGCATCCGACGCCGCAAACACCCGGCGGGTCCGGCGCAGCGGCCCTGTGAAAGTCCACCGCCGTTGCGAGTCTCCGGCTGTAACAGTCCACTACCGCCCGTGAGGACCCAGGTTCGATTCTGGCCTGAGGTAAAAAAAATGTATTTAAAAAATTAAAATAAAATCTCCTGTTCATCGCGTTTGCGACCCACCTATCACATCCCTGCGCCCCACACTTTGAGAAATGCTGCTGTATGGTAACATGGTAGGAAAACCAATAATGTACTGTAGCTGCTGCTACAACCAATAGAACATTCCTTTTGCCCTCCCATCATGTGAAGATGTAATTGATATGTTTTATTTTTAGCATTTAAGACTGAGATGTTTCCCCAATCCAGTGGGAACAAACTGAAAGACCCTCCCTTAGCATTTAAAGAATCCGAATCATGGTTGACACTGAGTGTTTGAGGGTTTGGAATCTTGATGTTTGGAGAGTTTCTTAATATTTTGACATGCATGACATATCAGGACAATTCAGCAGTGAAGCTCCTGGACCTGTTCCAGCAGAACTCCACCCAGGGAAGCATGGTTCTGGACGCAGGGTAACCTTGATCACTGCTCCTACCTAATGAGTGATGGGAGGCTGTGGCTCAGTGCATAATGTGCTGGACTTTGAATCAGGGGGTAGGAAGTTTGAGTCCCACTGCATCAGCATGTTGTTGTGTCCCTGAGACACTTCACCCCAAATGGCTCCTGTGGGGATCGTCCACAGTTCTGAATGTATGCAAGTCGCTTTGGATAAAAGCATCTAACAAATGGCATGTAATGTTATGATGGCCTGTCAAAGCGGGAACATTCCATGGCTGAGGGCGAGCATACTGCTTTACTAAGATTTACATCATTCTGGTCTTATCCTTGGAGCCTCTTTGCAATAAGCTACACTTTCGATATAGAGTACACACAAAGTCAGTTAGCAATGACTCAGTAGTACTGTCACATTACTATTAATAAGAACTCTCTCAGGTTGGACATTTGAGAATGGAACACTCAAATAAACGTGCGCTACAACCACATAATCGCCGAGTGTGTCATGTCCAAGAAACTTATAGTGAAAGTTTATTCTTTATGTTAGTTGTGTCATGTCCCTTTGTCTTGTGCTTTATGTTTATTCCCTTAATTAATTCTCCCTCTCATTTCAGGCCTCCACGCTCCCCGCCCCCTTCTGTCTCCTGCGTCCTTGATTGTTTTCCCCGCCCTGATTGTTTCCACCTGTGTCCCCTTTACCTGTGTGTATATTGTGTTAGCTCCCTCCTGTTCATTGTCAGTTCGTTGTCTCTCTATGACCTACGTTCCGTGCTTACCTCACGGATTTCTCACGGATATATGTTATTGATCACTGTTCTAGTTTTCCACGAAAGAGTGTTTTTGTTTTCCTTGTTTTCATTACTGTGCAAATCCCAGTAAAGTCTTTATTTTGAAACACTATCCGAGTCTGAGTTTGAGTCGTGCAATTGAGTTCATGCCTCAGAGTTCACTCCTTGACAGAGTGCCAATCTGTCTGAGAATCAGCATGTGGAGTAAATACTTTAATGTAGGCTCACATACAGCCAAGATCATAGTCTAAAAGAAAATGGAGACATTCAAATAAAATATTAAAGTGGAATGATGCTCCTTATGGATTGCAAAATCAAGATCAGATAATATTTTGAAAGAAACTAATTAATATCAAATAGAGAACGTTCATCTTCCTTTTAGAGCACACATTTATACTTGCACATTGATAGGACTACTATCCTTGCATTCATTAGAGTGACATATTTAGAACCCTAGATCTATCCCCCAGTCTTCATATTAATCCAATTTAAAAACAGCTTTTTTAATTTTAGACCAAGTTAAAGTAATGAGTGCAAAAAGTGAAAATAATTACTTTGAAAATCATGTATCTGAATTGCTTTGCTCCGAATTTGTGAAGTATGTGTGAAATAAAAATGTAAAAATTCAAGTTAAAAAAATTCCAAAAAAAATTGAATGCACAATTTCGGTGTTTAAAATTCGATGTCCAAAATTGCGATGCAACATAATCTGGGCTACCCAGACAGGATAAGAAATCTAGCCTGAATGCAATGGAACCGACTTCTGGCCTATCAGAGCACGGCTTTGTCAGTCATGTGATCACAACAACCCGGGAGAAAAATTACGGAGAACTGTGGGGCTCGGGTAAGTAGTCAGTTTGTGCTATTTATTTTACAAGCAGTGAGGGCTTGACAGCATTTGTATCCAGTGGCGTTTTTATATGTACAAAAGTGGTGGGGCACAAAAAACGTAGATGTCTATAAGCTTCTGCAGTGAGGTTCATGGTTGGTGAGGCACAAATATTATATTTTGACCTAAATCAAAATATAATATTATTTTCAAAAGCCTCTTTAGTCTGATGCTTCGATTAATTTTAAACAGACAGTTCAACAGAAGGATACCCAAAACATTTAATTTGATCATTTACATATTGAATTGTTCTCTCTTAGTAAGATCCCATTTTCAATAAAATGGTGGTCTTACCTTGACTTGAAGATGAAGTCAATTTGCCTATCCTTCTGGACAAAAATCTCTATTACTTTTTTGAAAAAGTCCTCCTTAACTTCTTGTAGTTTCAAAAGTCTATCAAAAAATGTAATTGATAGATTTATGATTTGAAAATGATAAAAGTAGGGTAGACATGTGAATATTATCCAGCTGAACAAAACGTACTTTTATCAAACAGCTACGTTTCCCACAGATCTTATTTTGAGCTGTTTTCTAAAATCCTATGGAGAAATCTCATTGCTTTTTTGTGGAGGGAAGCCATGCGCAGCTTACTTCCTGGTTTTAGGACGTGTCTCTCTCCTCCTCTTCACCATGCTCTTCACCTGCTCTTCACTGAAGGAGAAGATAGCACTTCTCTGCGCCGATCCCATGAGTTTGCTTCAAAAGAAGGAACACTCAAAACAACCAGGACGAGGGTTAAACAACAATCTGTTTTAATTATAAAAGGTAATAATGCAATACAATATAATACATTACCATACCATATAAAGCCATATCATATCATATCCGTAATGTAAGGAATATGCCTACTCCTGCCCTTGTTCATGTGCTGCTTCGACCCTCCGGTCTGGGCAGCACGAGAAGAGAGGGCGAACAAAAAGATGAACAGGCTTTCATACCAACACACACAGGAAGGGGTGGAGTTAACTCAGCCTCCACACACACATCCCCCCACATTCCAGAGACCTCAGTTGTGTCTTAAAGGATATTTCCTTGCTCACAAAGATAACACAAAGATTTCATCTCTCATATCTCCAACTTCTGGTTACACAGACTGCTTATTATTAATACAAAGTAATTAAACCAACACATATACTATTCAAGATATGTAGACTTCCCTGAAACATGACATGCTAGAGATCTTAAGCAGAATATACTCTCATATACCTAGCCCCCTGTCCTGCATACCTACACCTCCCCCACAGAGCAATAAAACCCTGTTTACTTCCAACCAGCCCAGAATGTTTATAGCCATTTTAGTCCTCACATTTATGAAAGGATAAAACAGAGAAATCAATATAAAACACAAACACAGGTATTGTTTGAACAGTATTCACTTAACTGCTACTATTGATAAGTACCATAGAAACTCAAGGGACCTCTTTTAATATCTGGAAATTGCAACAAGACTTTCTGCCATTTCAAATGTAACACACTTCTTAAATATCAGATGATAATAATCTTCAATCCCCCTTTTTATCTCATTCTCAAGAGATAAACTTACACAAGGCATTTTGAAACATATCTACTGTGTCTGTCCCCCAATATTGTATAAATCTATCGGAAACTGAGACCCAAAGTACTTGAAATCTTTGGGAACAGAACATCACTTTCCATGGCAGTGAAGGAACCATGAGGGGGCAGCTGAGTGCTAAGAAGCAGTCTCCTGGTGGTGAATCATCAGCCCGCCTGCATTTCTGACAAGCATCCGTGTTTATTTGTAAATGAAATCCTTGAGATCCCATTAAAAATCTAAATATGATTTGAACTGCTAATATTTCTGGTAAAGAAACACACTAATGTTATGGATTCAAAAACAACCCAAATCACAATACTAACAAAGTGAATGGCTTCCTGGTGATACTGCTTCTACCCGTCAGTGCTTAGATAGTATCCCGCTGAAAAAATGAATACAGAATTCCAACAAACTGTCATCAAATGTCTTTCTATTATAAATTTAGATGAAATGTATATCCCCATAATGACCTAAACAATAAAGTCTATGGCTTTTACTTCTTTACCAGGCTAGTTACATGATGTTGTCTAAATTAAATTTTGTCTCATTACTATGTTTTAGCTTAACTGTAAATATGTTCTTTCTACATTTCAAACCTCAGTTACTTTAATACCTGTTGAAACATTAGTTGAAACATTACTCACAGGTCAACTTTTTCAGTATTCCATTCTGGACTTACATCTCTCTGGTCGCCCCTTGGCCACAGATTATTTATCTGTGTTACCTGCTATAACTCAATCAATATTAGAGACATGTCAACATTCATCAAACTGTATCTTATCCCCAGATATGGAGCAGGTCAATTCTAAAAATGTCAATCAATGGTCAGATTGAACAATCGAGTTGGGGCAGCAGGTTCCTTTCAGTCCCTAAATGAAAAATGTAGATTGTGAAGTTTACACTCCCCCTTTTTACACATGAACTCATGTGTAACCAAAATCCTGTATGGGAAGAAAACCTTCAGGTCATAATGGATTATAAGAAAATACCAAACATTTTTCCCAAATGTACATCCATCATTTCCACAGTAAACACCTCAGTGAAATGAAGTGTTTCTCTCCATCATTCAGTCCTAAAAGAAACAGAATCTTCATCTTTTAGTTTGAGTTTCACATTCTGCAAACTGCCACCTCCTGTGGGAGTGAAATATCATCAAGTAGATTAGAAACGGGTCACATGTGCGATTTCCCATTTTTTGTGGAATGTTAGGAAACCTCTCATTTCCCACAGAGCCCCAAAATAATGTGTTAGTCCAAAAACATGCTTGATTAGTCATTGTTTTAAATCATGCAGTTGCACTGATCAGATGCAGACATACACGCACTCACACTCACACTGTCAGGTTGTAAAGTCAAGTTTGGTCAGGTTCACCTCAGAGTCAGTCATTGACAGTGCCTTCTCAAGTTACCCTGTCGGTCAGGGTCAAAGGTCAGTTGGTCTCAGTCTTTCTGGCCATGTGTCGTGCTCTGCAGAGACTTTGATGTTCCAGCACAGGCCAGTATCCGTTGTCTATAAAAATCTGTATATATGGAGCGCCATCATTTATTAATTCACAATTACAACTATAATGTTCAAGATATCTCTAACTTTTCATTGGAACAGCTGTTTCCACATTCCCTGAAAAGTGTCTAGGCAAAAAATGTCACTTCCCCATTGTACACCACTGCAGTTCATCAACATATAATCCACATCAAAATGTCAAATAGATCTATTTCAGAAACTTGTGCACACAATTATTATCTTGAGTCAAACCTCTACTAGGACCTGTGTAGCTCTTCATCGGTCATTATACTCATGTATCTTCAATTCTGGTATACCTAAAAAACAATGTTAACGTCTTTAACCGTGCGTGGAACCCTGGGTGTCCGAACATGTAACAATCACTCCTTCCTCTATCAAGGACCTAAAAACAGAAGTAATTGCATCAATGGTTTGTAGCTGAACTTAGGAATTATGCCTCATGGTAGGTATGTTTTTTTACTTTTTAACATCTCTAAATGTCAGTTAATTACTAACTAAATGAATGTCCATTAGGAGGTGGTGACGCTAGTCTTCTAAACTCATAATCTGGTGCCGTGCGCTTCCTGTGAAGCTGCAAGTAAGATTTTAAAACCCACTGCAGGGGGGGTCGAGTGACCCCTCCTCCCTATTGGTCGTCAATAATATGCACCATTACAATGGGTGATTGAAGGCCCCACATTATTTCCCATTTCAGCATCATCCTTCTTTACTCAAAAATTACTTTTTAAATAGGAATATTTAAAAATGGAACAAATATTCAATCTTCAGAAAAGTTCTTAACCAATGTCTATCTAGTGAATAGCCAACATATTTTAAAATGTCAGATGTATACAAAATAAGCCTAAATACTCCCTTACCATCAAAGTCCAAATCTAGACATAAGGTGAACAGTTTTGGCAACGGACAATTTAATCTAAAAACAAAACAAAATTGGACTTGTGTCCTTGTTATTTGTTCTTCAAAATACATTAGCAAATACCCTGTCAAGTATTCGCAACATAACTAACCCTCTCTAGGATATGAAATCCATTCATCTTTTTACTCATAGTTAGTTTATATGTCAAGATTATTATGTGTGACCTAATAATCAGATGTCTTGTTTGCCAAACAAGGATATTAAACTTTAATCTTTTCAGTATTCCAGACCATCTTTAAACAATCAGCCTCCCTTCTCAAACACTAAACCCATTGTTGTACACCACCCTCTGGAAAACTCTTGCACAGTTATGCTGTCAAATCATCGCATAATTTCTTCAGAGTCTGAACAGTCTGAGACCAGCCTGTCTCAAGATCTTGTCATAATGTGAACAGTCAGTGATGTGTTGTCTTCTGCAGCTGTAGTCAATTGGATCAATGAAACTCTTGTTTTGCACTGGGATGTCCTGAGGGGGAAGGAACCTCTGGATCAATGTGGTACAATCAGCAGACACACGTTGTCCTCTGCACAGCAGGAATCCCCAAAAACTGCAGTTCCTCTTCACACCACTGTTGCCTTGGCAACGAGGTACAAGCAAAATGTCAAACCCTCCTCAGAGATGCGTTCTTTGCACAGTTCTTCTGTTTCTGTAGTGAGCAACTCTTCACCAACACACTGATTCAGAGTACAACCCAAAGGTGGCACACAACTATCCAGTGCCGCTGTAATCACAATAAATCAGCAACTGGAGAAAAACTCAATTTAAATATAATACACTGCAGCTCCTATGAGACTGAAAAGCATTATTCAGTTTTGTTCTGGATGGAATCTTTTTTAGGAAACCACTGAACTTCCGCCGATGGGCTAGCCGTCTCGATTTCTAAAAAAAAACACGGGGCCTTTCACCTTCGTCTTACACTCCTCATCGCTTCACGTGTAGCTAACGAGTCAGTCGTGCGATTCTGAAAAATCCACGAGGTTCCTAACCGTTGCTTTATTAATCTTATTTGTTAGTTTGTTACCTACCTATGCTAAAATATGCATTGCACTCTATACCGTAAATGACACCTGGAAATATCTTTGACAACTCTAAAATGTAGCTTGAGCCAATTACAGACCTTCGATAGAAACAGGCGTCCATTTTACCTTTCAGTTGGATCCATAGTTGTCAAATATTATTCCAGGCATCTCCCTCCGTCCGCTGGCTGCCAGTGTTTCCTAAAAAACAAAACACTCATGACGTCACCACGTCCTCACGTCACCACGTCATGACGTCATCACGTCGCCGGTCACCATTTGAAGGAAGAAGATAGCACTTCTCCTCGCCGATCCCATGAGTTTGCTTCAAAAGAAGGAACACTCAAAACAACCAGGACGAGGGTTAAACAACAATCTGTTTTAATTATAAAAGGTAATAATGCAATACAATATAATACATTACCATACCATATAAAGCCATATCATATCATATCCGTAATGTAAGGAATATGCCTACTCCTGCCCTTGTTCATGTGCTGCTTCGACCCTCCGGTCTGGCAAGCGAGAAGAGAGGGCGAACAAAAAGATGAACAGGCTTTCATACCAACACACACAGGAAGGGGTGGAGTTAACTCAGCCTCCACACACACATCCCCCCACATTCCAGAGACCTCAGTTGTGTCTTAAAGGATATTTCCTTGCTCACAAAGATAACACAAATATTTCATCTCTCATATCTCCAACTTCTGGTTACACAGACTGCTTATTATTAATACAAAGTAATTAAACCAACACGCTAGAGATCTTAAGCAGAATATACTCTCATATACCTAGCCCCCTGTCCTGCATACCTACACCTCCCCCACAGAGCAATAAAACAGCCCAGAATATTTATAGCCATTTTAGTCCTCACATTTATGAAAGGATAAAACAGAGAAATCAATATAAAACACAAACACAGGTATTGTTTGAACAGTATTCACTTAACTGCTACTATTGATAATTACCAGAGAAACTCAAGGGACCTCTTTTAATATCTGGAAATTGCAACAAGACTTTCTGCCATTTCAAATGTAACACACTTCTTAAATATCAGATGATAATAATCTTCATCACACACCACACTTTTCGCGGCACACGTATTTACAGCCAATCAGCTCTGAATGATGTGAGATGACGTATGGTGGGGATGGCAGCTCAGTGCCCCTATGGTCATTATTTTTTTGCCACACACATTAAATAGGAAAATACTCTGAGCATGCGCAGTGTAGTTTTTACAGTCACCGTTCACTTAGACAGTGAGAGGGAGGGGCATGATCGGGTTTTGTCCCACATGGCTCTAAACAGCTCAATAGGCACACACTGTAGACACTAATTAGAAGAACACAGACTAAAACAGCAATGTACAGACGAATCAGATGATTAAACATGATCTTAAGGCGAGACACCCCAGGTGAATAGGGTAATAATAGAAATTTCTCCAGTTAATTACTTACAATAAGGCAATTGTTTTTTGTATTACAAGTTTTCTGAAATAGCATGTTTAACACTAGAACGGGTAAATTTTACCCGCAGCTGTTTCTTGATTGTATGTAACTTTTTTTCAATAATATATTAAAGTCTCCCAGTCCGTGACTTTTCCTGAAAGTGTGTTATGTAGCACCCTCTGTTGTTAACAATTGTAAATATGTAGTCAGATTGAAAAAATCTCCAAAAAAAATGCCATTTATACCCATATCCGCCAGCGGGTAATATTTACCTCATAGAAAATGCAGCGTAAACATGACGTGTTGCTATAGCAACGCCTTTTGTCTACTGCGGTTCCTTATAGATAGAGAGATAGATTGAGAGAGATAGATAGATAGATATATTGATAGATAGATAGACAGATAGATAGTTATAGATAGTGTAACATGTTAGAAATTAAAATCAATGTTTTTAATGGGATAAAGTACCTTAAAGTTCCCATGTCATGCTTTTCCGGTTATTACCCGTCCCCTTGTGTGTTATGAAGGTTTGTATGCATGTAAATGGTGTGCAGAGTCAAAACCCTCAAAAAACACCATATAGCGAGTAAACTCTAACACAGAAAATACCTCCCCAAAACGCCTCGTTGGAGATACGTCACTGTCCATTTGATTCTTCCGGGTACATCATGATGTCATGTCGTCCCCAGAACGAAATGGACCAATCCGTGGAGCCGTTATGTTACTTCCGCGGAGCCGTTACGTTAAGCCCCCGCTGATTGGTCCAAATTGACCAATCCACGGACTTCCTCACACACTCAGTGCAGCTCTGCTGATCTCTCCTCCCTGGCTGCAGGCTGATAACAGACAGTTGGGATCGCGGCAAAATTCTCTCTGCAGACCCATTCTCACAGCGTTTATCAACCTTTTTCTTACTCAATATCAAGCCACACTTATTGTTTTTACTTCGGCTGTGACTTTGTGTGTGCTCAGGGTGAGTTTGGCTGTGTTTCGCTGTGTATCGCTAAACAAGGAAATCACACCTCCACGGAGCTCAGCGCGATTCACAACACCCCGACTGGTCCCAACCAATCGGAGCACACTGGGCTCACAGGGAGGGGGGGGGCAAGAGCTGCAACGAGCTCATCCGTGAGCAGAGCATCAAGTGTCTATTACAGCTGAATGCGGCGATTACCATCTTGTTCAGCAAAACGCCTCACAAAGGTATTAAGATCAACAGCTTTAGTGCGTTGTGATTCAATGCTGAGTACAGCCAAACTGACAGTCTCTTCTCTGTCAGTGTAGACCGCAAATACCTCATTCCTTCAGTGCTTGGGTCCGAATGCTTCTCGTTTTGCACCTTCCCGTTAAAATGAAATCGCCGTCAATCATATTTCCACGCTCGCGCCAGGGCCGGGGTTACAAGACGTGCATCTTGTGCTGCATTCACTTGCACTCGGACATTAGAGACGTTCTCTTTAAATGTCCGATGAGCCACAACTTTTCTTTCAAAACAAAGCTGCCAACTGAGGTGGCAGGGGTGGCAGCTGGGGTGGAAAGGCCTATTTTTAGGGTGGCAGTTTCCACCCCATGCCACCCCGGGGTCCCTGGTAGGTGAAACTATAGGCTACTAGCTACAGTACAGATGAGCTAGATGAGCTGTTAACTCTCGCTCTGACTTTTTTTTTTTTAAACACACGCATTTTTCCCACCCGCATTCCGCGAAGACCCGCCCTACTGTGCCTCTGATTCGCAGACTGTTGGTGGGGGGAAAGAAACGCTGACGGGATGCTGAATGTGATTGGACCAATGTGTTGACAGACACACACAGACACAGACAGACAGACAGACAGAGCGCTGTTTGCTGTGGACATAGCGGAGAATTTTCACTCGTTGCGTTGTCTCAAAGATAACACAGATAATACAGATAGTATATGAAAAGTATAATTTGCTCAGAGTCCAGAGACAGTTGTGGTTCGGTCCGGATCCGGACCGGAGTCCGGACTTTGAGGATGCCTGCCGTAGCTTGTAGGAACAAGACAAGGAGAAGGGGGGGAAACTTCCAGAGAAGGCAGGGCAGACACCTCCAACAATTCAAGCTCAGGAAGAACCAGAGATTGCCCACAACTACTAAGGCAACACCCACCACATGCACCAAACAACGGCCCTCCATGCAGACACCCCAGGGGAGATTTCCATGATGACAACAGAGGCAGGGGGTCCCAGAGATGTCAAAGATGAACAGGGGTGCCAAACATGACCCAAATGCCACTGACACCCTGGTATCAACCACAACAATGAGGAATCTCAGAGGGCCAGACCACCAGGTGATGCATCTTCAGCCCAAGGGTATTTTGAAATCCAGCTACATTGAGCCACAGGAGGGAGAGGTTTAATGTTATTTAAAAAATCGAGAGTAGCATTTGCATTTACACATAAAGCATCCACAGAATAGAACATTTAGAAGACTATTTTTGTAATTAAGAGAAGGAAAGAGATTACGAGTGATGTTGTTCCCCTACACAGAAAATGATTGTGTCCACACAGCTAGTGAGGTCAAGACGATGGGTTTCCACCCAAAATATGCGACGGGAACCTGTGCTCGCCCAAGAAGGAGGATCCTTACCAAGTCCTCCTGTTTACACCGACTACAGTTCAAAGGGCGGCGATACACCTGACGTAGAGCTGTTGAGACCTGAAAACAGAAACTCGATTCTGCTGTGGTGAAGTCTGGCTACAAAGGGAGGTGTCCGATAGGGTCGCTTGTCTCAAACCAGTGAAGAAGTCAACAAGAACCCAGCAGAACTAGAGAGTGACTGTTAGCGGGAGAACAGAGACGGAGCGACAGAGACTGGCCCAACATTTTCCAGCCAGTACATAGATAGACCCCGGCAGAAGACCGGGGCTGTGTTTAAAGGGGAACTTCATTTATTGTTAGTGGAAGTGTCGTTTTTTAGTCAAACAATTATGTGATTTATGGAGTCAGATTACATTTTTTTGTCATAAACACAATTTTATAATCGGTCTGAAGTATCTGTTTTAAGGCAATGAGCTGCAGATTAAATAACATAACACTGATTGAGAGCTTGGATGAAGAAGTTGTAGGGTTTTTACAACAGTTTCAAGAATCAGTTTTTATTTATTTATTCTTGAGTAACTTTACTGATTTATAGTGTAGTGCGTAAGGCAATATCTCATTTTGAGTGAGGGGCACCAGCCCTTCATGTTCTCATGCATGTCACCCTCTGTGAGAATAGTTCGTATTTTCCCTCTAGTTTAGAGAAATATTATTTTATCATATCTTTGTTCAGCAGTATCAACCAATCCTCTAATCCTAGAATTATTGAGACGCATTAGCGACACCAGAGGTATTGTTTTTCGCAGCAACAATGATGCATAATACCAGGACAAAAGCCATTATTGCAACAAGTAAACTATTTTTTGTGCTAATGGCAGATTTGAGTGAATATGTTTTTATACCATCAGAAAACCATACATCATACGATATATATTTGTTGTACACCTTATACGGAGAAGTTATATTTATTTAATGCAACGTTATGGGTTTTCCATGTCCTGTTCAGAATAGGGTAATCATTGCAAAATTAATTGAGCATGTTATGCTCAAAGTAGGGAGTGTCATGATTATACAGATATGTTGATTTCAGTGACGTTGTAGTTAATAAATAATAACATGTAGTTAATAATAGGTCTCATAACGACAAAAGGTATGCCGAAGCTTGGGCCTCCTCCAAGGAGGGAGTGGTCCAGTTTTAGATATTAGACGAATAAAAGTAATGAATATGTCAGAACTCTGAGTAATATTATCCAAGTTTTGTCTACACAGGCTAGGAAAGCTACAGAGATACCAGACGAGACACCAGAAGAGACTCCTGTTCGGCCAGGTGATTGGGTGAGGGTGAAAGTTCACAAAAGACAGTGAGCTGATCCCGGTGGACGGAACAGTGAGAAGTTGTAACGAACTTCACACGCCCTCCGGTTTAAAGGTAAAGAAAAAGGAGCAAATTGACACCACCTCACACATTGTCACCCTTCACCGGCAACTTCCAGAACATTATTGGGAGTTAGGACTGATTTGGCAGAGCTGGAACAAAACAATAAATAGAAATAAGATAAAGATAGAAACAGCTCAAAAGACGAATTGTCTATAGATTGTACACTAAAGTGAAAACCTATTTTTTGTTTTACATCTGAAAAAGAGTCACATTTTCATATACGTTATTATAGTAATCATTATTTAAATTCTGTAACTGACACAACCATGGAGAAAATAGAGATGATGTAGAGAACAAAGCCAAACCAATTGTGGGGTCCCCTAGGGATAAGAGTTAGAATAGCATTGTTGATTGAGCTCATTACACTGGGCACCTTTCTGGTTGGATGGGGAGTACAATATCAAGTAAGACATGGATCCATTAGTTCACTCATAGAGAATGCTCACATCACTAACAGAACTCCAGCTGTGTTTCAGAGAGTTTCACTTATCCCCAGAGCCAAAAGATCAGCTGAGCCACAAGAGGAGGAGTTAGAAATACTCGGTCCCAAAGGTGAGGCGGTTACAATCAAGATGGTTCACCCCCATATATGCAGTTCTTGTATAAAATGATGAGATGGGTTTAAGTGATCGGGATATGTAAGTGAAGGGGATTTACAGATTAGGGGAATCTCCAAATACACTGGATCCATGTTTTAGTCTGTACCAGAAACACCCCCTGTTAAGTTTATGGACAACCGACCGGTGACCTGAGCACAATTATTGAAAAATGATTACAGTAGAAACAGGCTACTAACCCACAAGTACAGCTTTGTAGGTACAAACTCTATGAACAAAATTCCCCAGCAGATTGTGGCGACATTGCAGATATGTCCAGTCACAAGTTACTAATGTTCTAAATAACAGTGAGATTTGAAATGATGGAGAAAATATGGGGATGTTCTTTTATAGTGTGTGAAATATGTGGTGCTTGAAACATGTAGGTATTTCAATTTATAGAAGAACATGGTTTCCTGAAAGAGTTATTTGGAGTAGCCATGTTACAGTGGGTGGAAACAATGTTTAGGGATATGGCAAAACCATTAGTAGACATTAATTGGGTTTAGATGACATTTAACATCTAAGACAGATAGTAAGATTAGGAAAATAGAGTGGAAAGGATTGGATATATTTTACCTCAGTGTGTTAGAATTAATTATAGGTAATGCGTCCCGAGATCTCTCTCTCTCTCTCTCTCTGCCTGTCAGACTGCTACGACTCCATCTTCCAAGCAGACAAATGACCTCACCACAGGATCCTCCTCCTCCTCCTCCTCCTCCTCCTCCTCCTCCTCCTCCTCCTCCTCCTCCTCCTCCATCGAACAGACAGAGAACCCGAGATGAACCAACAACTCCAAGACTGCATCCAGAACCATCTCCACCTGAGGCATCCAGAACCAAAACCAGGTGACATAAAAAGGCACACTCTCATCAGTCCCCCACAGGACATGAAGTTCCAAACTGAGCAACGAGATTTGGCACAAGAGCAACGTGTGGGACATGAGAGCGGAATACGCCCTCCATGCAACAGCGAAGAGACTGTAGAGGAGGAGATGAAAAGCAAAGCAGTTGGGCCACTGGAAAGAGTTACAGCGGAAGGATCCAAGAGAGGATGGGCTGAGGAGAAGGTGGACGGAGGAGAAGACAGGACGGAGGAGTTGGCGTGGGCCAGCAGAACGTGAGGGGGTCGTGGCTTGAGACAACCAGAGGGGGAGAGAAGGAACACGGGAGTGAGTGAGTTTACACATAAAACACACTGAGGGTAGAACATATTATTCAATCTTTTCATAATATAAACAAATTATTCTTTAAGAGATTCTTATTCATGTGTGAATTTGGGGAAGATTTAATTTGTTACAATATAGATCTACATGTTTAAAGGGTTAGTTTTAGTAACCACTCAGGTCTTTATTTGAATGGAAAATGTTAAAGGTAGAGCTAGTACTAAGCCAAAGATAGTATTCCAATCTAAAATATTGATTTCTCCATTGTAGCATAGTTATTACCACAGGAGAACTGTTAAGGTGGAAACAACATTTGTTTGTCGTCCAAGATGTAGAGTTTTAAAAAGACACTAGGCAAAGACCGATTGCAAATTTGAATTTTCAAAATCTTCTCCCAGAAATGACTGTCTAGAATGCCGTACCCCAGAGTAGGTGTTTGGTGGTATCATGGAACTAAAACCTTGTACTCAGTCTTGCCACAGGATTGGACTGGGACCTGTGCACTAGCACAGCCAGTGATGTTTTTAATGCAGTTAATCAACATGGCGAAACACCCCAAAGCCAGTAGGGCTAAGAGACCAGTCCCAGAGGGAGTTTAGGCTCCACAGGGTACAAGGATAGCATAGGGGGCCCAGGAGAGGCCTAGATGTTGCATTCCATGTCCTAACGTACCGATTGATCACGGCGGCCTCTTCTAGAGAACATATTGCTTTCATACCTTAAATGGTATGAAAGGAGGGAGGGTACATTTCTCATGAGGAGACAGTTACAAATGCTAGCAGAACAAGATGACCCACCCCCATATACAGATGTTGATGAGATTGTTCAATGAATGTCCAGCTGATGTGATACTTTAAATGATGAAATCATTTGAAGAAGTGAGCAAACTAAAATGCTAAAATGGAGTGAATCCATTTCAATTTACTTTATACTATTCCAAGATAGTTTATTTTTATTTTTCAATTTACTTTACACTATTCCAAGATAGTTTATTTTATTCTTTATTATTTTATACTATTCTAATATGGTGGATCTCATGTTTTATAAATCATTGCTATTCTAAAATGGTTTGTTTCTTTTCACTTTGTAAAAACAAGTGCCTGAACACTGAGCGTGGTATGAGAAAGGTTTCTGTGAAAGGAGGGAGGAAGAAATGTTCTGATACCAAGCCATTGCTGCTATTTTGAAGAATGATATTGAATGTTAACACTAGAAGTTATGCACAAGGGAAATGTTTTATGTTTGAACACAGTCAAAGTATTTTTTGTATTTTTGTAAAGTTGAGGCTATTTGAACCATTCCATGTTGATTGTATGTTTTTGATATGAGTTATGTACTCTGCAAAGTTCAGATGAAGAACTCATTGATTTCAGTATTATACACACCTTTTAGGTGTGTAAGGAGGGACTGTTAGAAATGAAAATCAATGTTTTTAATGGCATAAAGTACCTTAAACATACCGTCAGTTTAAATGCTGTTTTATACTGAAAAAACAGAAGTTCTTGTGCACAACCAGTTAAGCTTTTATTCTGAAAATCCTTCATCTCCGGTTAGCATTTAGCAGAGGTGGGAGTAAGTCCTACATGTGCAAGTCAAGAGCAAGTCTCAAGTCTTGACCTACAAGTATCAAGCAAGTCCCAAGTCACTGTGGTGAGAGTCAAGCAAGTCAAGTCATTGCTCAGGTCAAGCAAGTCAAGTCAAGTCATACATACAGGTATGGTGAAAAAAGAGAGAACTATTCAAAGCAGAAAAAAAACAGCGTTGGAGTGAATCCAAACTTCACTATTTGTGGAGTAAAGCTAGCTGCTGCCATGTTAACTGACACTCCTGCCTTCTAGTGGGTTGCCAGGTTTGCGCGCACGGCGCTATAATCACGTTTTTCAAAAAAACTAAACGTAATATCTCACTACAAAAACAAACGCAAATATTTAATTTTAAACAGTCAAGTCCTTTCAAGTCATCTATCTCAAGCTTAAGTCAAGTCTCAAGTCATGAATACAAAGTCAAGTCAAGTCTTTTATCAATGTTAGTCAAGCAAGTCTCAAGTCAAAAAATATGCGACTCGAGTCTCAAGTCATGTGACTCAAGTCCCCACCTCTGGCATTTAGCATGTGGCTAATATACCATTTACTATAGAGGTGAATTTATTAGCGATATGACACGGAATGTTGCACACCGTAACCTACTGATTTCAACACTACAAATGTAGCTCAGCGTAAGTTCAATCAGGAAGACAATATCATCGGGTGTCACACGTTATCTCAATAAGTGATCAGGGGCGTTACGCCCCGGCTAGCCAATCATCGCACCTGCTAACCCCTTTAAATCTGCTCTCCCCTCCCTGTCAGTTGTCATTTCAGGTGTCAACGCACAAGCAGCAGCAGCGCTTCGTTCCAGCTGAGGGCTTCGTTCCAGCTGAGGGCTTCGTTCCAGCTCCAGGCATTATTCATCAGCTCCGCAGTCTTGCGGATTAAGCTACAGGCGGCGTTCCCCAGTCGGCTAGCGGGTCCAGCCGGCCGCCCGCAAACCCGGACGCGGGAGGAAAAGACAAGGAAATTGGGCTCCATGGAAGTTCCTCCGGCTTAATGGGAATGGCTACTTCACGCAAACAATTGACGCACGCCTTCAGTCTCGAGAAGGCATCACTGGCATCAGGGCCGCCCAATGCGGCGCTTCCGGCTTCACGCGGAACGGGTCCTCATCGCATGCGGAGTTTTACCCATTCTGGCTTCAACCACAACCCCTCCTGCAGGCAGGCAGGGCTTAAGCTACATCCCATTGAAGCTACTTCCTCCTGCGCTCACTTTAAACAGGCGTCAGGGTAGCGCTGGCAAAAGGCAGTTGCAACAAATTCACGAGATGTTTCGTTATATTGTTATGACATTGGGTCATGCAGAGTGAGATCGCTACCCCTTTAAGAGAGGGGTGTGGCGCGTGCACGTGTGCGTGGGTGTGGTAGAGCGAGCGAGCGAGATACATGCTTTCTAGAAGTAAACGAGGCAGCAGAAGGAAGGTCCGTAATCTTGCGAATCTATCTTCCGAAACAGAAGAGCTAAATAAATGCAACGACCTCCCAAGAAGAGCTCGCCTCTCTTCAGTCTTTCCGATAAATGGGTTATTGAACCCGAAGCATTTGCTTCTGCCTGGGAGACGACGGTCTGGGAGCCGACAGGAAGTTTAACACTATGCATTGCTACCTTTAGTTCAGGGTTAAGGTGAGTTCCAGGCAGTGTTGGGTGTTACAGTATGGAGTTTCAGTAACGTATTTCTTTGCGTACGAAGATCGTAATGCATTGCTAATGCAGTTTGGGTATTACCATTACAATGCTCAGTAACTAACGCAGTTTCAAGCTTCATCACAGTGTTACCTGAAATGAATGGTGTTTCGTAGGGCTTCTTTTCCTCAATGACCAAGTCGCTGCACATTCCTGTTTATGACACGACCAGATACTAAATAAATTAGGAATTCACTCCCAATATTAATTGAATGATTTATTGACTTAATGATCGTTTTTCTTTTTCTCCACTAGAATATTCCGTTTTTCGGTGCACCAACGGCCGGATCTGCGACAACAACATATTTTCGGCAGTACTGTCCAAATCCGTTCACAGTCTCTGATCCACTAAATCCTTACACATTAGAGGTGAATTAGGTTCAAAGGTGTAATATCGCATCTGCGTCATGACGTAATTGTTTACGTCGCCGTTTTTCTCCCTTACCGCTGTCAAACAACATCATGGAGGATTGTGTCGGGTAGTTTTCAATCATACGAAGCCAGATTCAATCAGAACTACTTCTTCAACCTATACTTTTCTAGAATGCCGTGTTGTATCAGTTATCACGTGGTTCAGCGGCATAAACGCCGCTGCAGTGCATTGTGCACCGGAGCTATTCCACTGTTAACTCACACGCAGCAGTCGTCGTTAAGCATTCACTGTCCGACTGTGATATAAGCAGCTATAAATATTTCCCATCTGTTAGCGATGTGTTTCAGTATGAATTTACGCCGTCGGCATCACAACAACGTCGTTAAGGTTCTCTGGCATCCTACAGGTGATGTTGCTTAGCAACAAGCTAATCAGTCATCTTGACTACTGTCACTATCATTGCGGCATTAAACCGTTTCCTTCACAATAACAGATTCTTAGTGCTGCCCGACTGTATAAATATTTCAAGGTGCGGTCGCGTTCTAGTCACTTTGTTCAAGCGCTACTGATCGTTACAACTCTATTCGCTTTAGCGTAGGCTACTAGCATGACTGGTATTGCTCATGGAATTCTCGATGACAAGGTCAATGTTCCCCCTTTCTACGCACGGAGATAATGTAATCTTAATAGCGTGCAGGCAAGGCTGGCTCTTCAAAGCAGATATTAACGACGCGCTTTAAGTTCCCATCATCCGTTCAGCGGAAGTCTTTCAGCCTTAAGCGGGAATCAAGTAAGGAGAAACTACGCGTGCACCGGCTATTCGGGTAAATAATATTAATAGTGTCTCTCCCCAGCTCAATCACCCACTGCCCAGGGAGATCCCCTCATGCGTTGCTTTACGCCATCTAGTGTTCAAATACAACATTACTAACCTATAACTCCGCTCAACTGGGAAAAGAGAAGAAGAAAGAAGAGAGAAGAAGAAACAAGAAGAGACTCCTTCAGGAGCACAGCGTGCCTAATCATGAGGAACTATAGGCCCAGTCACACACCTGGAGTAGGCATCACATCAAGCCCATGGTATTAATGTTCCTCTAACCAAACTGCGTGCATCCACAAACGTCAAGACGGATACAGCAAACATCTCCAACGACAATTGCTCTTCCTAACCGGGCAACCGTACTTTGCATGCGGATAATCTTCGGCACGCCATCATCTCCCGTTCTGGGCGTGGCATCCGCCGGCCTCACGACGACCGCGGTTTCCCCGTCCCTTAAAGACGTGCATTGCACATCCTCCGTTTTGGGGGGGAATATCTGCATGACATCATCCGCCATAGCGGCCGCTCAGATTCCACTATCGCTTACACATTTATTATCACACTCTCTGGATCTAACACTAGCGTCCCTCCATCACATTACTTAAGCAAGTTCTCATTAGATCCGGCTTATCACCCCAATTATCTCGGGGCATTCGTTCAGGATAGTCGCAGCTACCTCCGCTGCTAATCAAGGCGTCTCATCCTCCAAAATCTGAGGGTTAGACTAGCACATGGTGTAGTCCTAAACGATAGCTGGGGATTCTGGGTAGTATAGTGTCTTCTGCCATCCTTTACTCCGAAAAAATATTTGTTTCTCCGAATCGAAGGGGAAAAATACAAAAGCATTGCACACAATTTAAACCAATCAATGTTGTGTAAGAAGAATCTGGTGTTTTTTAGTCGATGAGTAGTGCAGATATCACTGTAAAATCAGTAAGGGGAATACTTACGACAGTAAGGGGAATACTTACTTCCGGGTGTACAATTCTCCGTTATCCAATGAAAATGGACGCTCACATTGCCTTTAAGGGCAGCCGACACAAACGAATGCCGTGCTTCCATGAGCGTCAAATCCCGCCGCAGATGGGAATACATTGCAATCAGTTGAAAGCTATTTGCGTCCCTTTATGACGCTGAAGGAGCCTAGGAGCGTCACAACTGCACGCCACGGGGACCCTGACCAAACGTCGCTCCTGGATGATTATGGAGTGAGAGTGTGTTGGTTTGGAAGAATATGCTTTTGAATAATTTTGGGGAATATTTATAATGTAAATCTTCAATAACTATGGCATCATCTTAAATAACTTTACTATTATACAGTATATTTCTACCAAACTCACTATTTGCATTGTTGTTGTTAGCATCTGGTTAGCTTAACGGATATTAAAAGCTGTTTCTAAAACAAGTAACGGGAGAGCTCTCTCCTGTCAGACTGAGAAATAACTACAGCTCAGTGAGGTAAGGGACTCTGAGTGTTTAGATAGTTCACTTTAGTCTATTTATCTCAGTGGGTCTCAAACGTTTTGGTCACCATTTATGAGAATAAATGAAAAACAGTGATGAAATACTATATGACAGTAAAACAAGAATACAGTTTAAAAGGTGAGTGATTTGTAAAATATCCAAGAAAAAGAAAATCTGTTTACCATAAATTCATTTTGCTCTCAAAATGCACCAGGTTGATGCATTTAACTTCAATATTTAAAAAAAAAATCTTACCCCCGGACCCCCCCAGGAGGTGAGGACCCCCCCTTATAAAATAGCACTTTATCTCTGCTTATGCCATATTCTGTGAGCTGATTATCGAGCCTTCATCGTAGTCGCGGGTACACGGTGTAGCCTATGTAGCGCCCAGTACATTAATGGGAAACCCTAGTTTGTACATGTTCAATACATTTGTAACACTGTACACATGAACATTTCTTTTTTCGGTTCACCAAAAAAAAGATCTCACTCCAAGCTGAACTCAAATGTTGGCAGCCCTGAATCTAACTATATACAGAATATGTTTTTGTGGATCCAGGCTAGAAACATGTTCATTTTCTGATGTTAAGTTGGACATTTTAACAAAGGGTCTACGGGAATTGCTCCCATCTGCATCCATCGCCTACAGTTTGCAGCAGTGGGCTTCACCGCACTCTGTCCCGGAGTTCACCGCTTGGCTCTGATAGGCCAGCATTCGGGCTTGATTGCTGAGTAGCCCGGATGATGTTGCATCGCAATTTTGGACATCGAATTTTAAACACTGACATTTTTGACGTTGAATTGGGCATTAGAATTGTTTTCACTTGAATTTTTGGGATCTGAATTTGACTATTCACATTTTTTTAACTTGAATTGTTACATTTTTATTTCAAATAGGTAAATTCGGAGCAAAAAAGATTCAGATACATGATTTTCAAAGTACTTATTTTCAATGCTATAAATTCGGTGTCTGATCTCTTGTTTGCTTCCATACTGGTGCTAATATTTGCAGATGCAGATGTCACATGGCAATGTATTTTAATTATTCATTATTGCATGGCTTTAAGTGTAGTGTGTTTTATACCTTTTTATTGTGTGATTTTACTCTGAAATGTGTTTGCTTCTTTTACTGGTTTTAACTTCCTGCTGCATGCTTTTATTTTGAAATGTTTGGATTGGCCTTGCCATGTTGATTGACAATGAGTGACCACACCTGGAGCCAATTTACACGCCTATAAAGGGAAGGAGAGCGCACCAGGAGGAGAGACGGAAACTGAGAGAGGCTGAAGGGAACAGCAGAGGCAGAGCGCACCAGGAGCAGAGACGGAAACTGGGACCGAGACAGCAGAAGCAGAACGCACCAGGAGCAGAGGCACACGCAACAAAGGGATTAAAAGACACGGCAGTCCGAGAGAGAGTCGACGGAGCACCTTTACAGCCCTGGAAAGACTGGTTTTGAGAAAAGACTTTTAACCCTTTTAACATTTGAATTATTTGTATTTTAACTACGTTTAATTGTATTTTAACATAGTTTTAGACTATCTTTTTACTGAGATTATATTTTAGACAGCTCTGATTATAGTTTTCTTAGTAAAAATGTTATGTTCTACTGAATAAATTATTGTGTTTTAAACTTAGTAGTTGGCTCCTTGATTGCCCAGTTTTGCTCTCCACCTGATTTAAAAGAACCCTTTCCCTCTCCTTAAATTATTACCCCTCCCCCCTCCTTTACATAAAGTGGCGTTGTCGGCAGGATTGGGTTTGAGAGCAGCTGTGGTAATCAGGAGCCTAGTTTGTATCATAGTTTTAGCACCATTTTTAGCATAGCTTTTAAGCACATTTGAGTTTTTAACCATGATGATGCCTGTGTATCCCGGTGCCCCTTGGCTCCCTAAATTCAATGGGTCAGGTGATGACTTAAAATACCAAGATTGGAAGGCACAGATGCAAGGTTTGTTGGGCTCACAACAATTAGCTGAAGCTAATAAAATTGGTATTGTGTTGGGAGCGCTTGCTGGGGAAGCTTAACGCCAGGTGAGTGTCCTTGAGGACAATGAGAAGAATGAGGTCCGCCAGATATTTTGTTATTTAGATTCCCTTTATGGCGATAGAACCCCTACCCCAGTGTTGAGGTCACAATTCTTTAGCTCTTCACAGAAACCAAATGAGACAGTGCCATCCTTTATTCTAAGGTTGAGAGAACTATGTTGCAGGCTGCGCCGGCATAACCCACGTGACGCCCCCTCCGATGACGCCCTGCGGGACCAGCTCTTGCTCGGGCTGTGTGAAGGCCCTCTAGCCCAGGCCCTGAAGGTATACGCCCGGCGAAACCCTGATTAGGGCTTTGCTGCAATACGCCAGGAAGCGCTACTGCTCGAGGCTGAATATGGCCGATCTCAACCAGAGGGAACATGCCATTTGGTTAGTGGCTCACAAGTCCCCCCTAACCAACTGCAGGCTGAAGGCTGGAAAGAGACACTGAAGAGAGAGATCATGGATGATGTGAAATCCCAGATGCAAGGACTCGCACAGGAGCTGATGAAGGAAATCAAACCACTTCTTCAACCAGTCACTGCTGTACCCCCACCACCAACTCAGCCTTGGCGAGAGCGACGACAACCAACATCACAATCTAACTGGGATGAGCAAGGTAGGCCTATCTGCCGTCAATGCAAACAGTCCGGGCACATTGCAAGGTTTTGTAGGATGCCAGCTGCCCCCCAGTCAGTTTTAAACCAGCATTCCCTGCTGCTGAGGTCCGAGGGGCAGGGCTTGCTAATCCACCAGAAGAATCAAGGGCCACTGACACATTTATTGGGCAATGTCCAACAATTGTTGTATCCATTGAAGAGGTAAAGCTACAAGGACTACTAGATACGGGGTCTCAAGTAACATTAATGCAACAGAGTTTGTTTGAGAAGCATTTCAACCAGGCTAAGCTTGGGAAGACCCCTGTAGTTTTTAAGTTGAGAGCTGCCAATGGCCTTGAGATTCCTTACACTAGCTATGCTGTGTTGGATATGGAAGTTGAAGGTGTTAAGATACCAGGGCGGGGGGTTGAGATAGTAAAGGATGAACACTGCACACTCCCGCTCATAATTGGTATGAATGTTGTAACTGCCTGTTGGAATACCCTCTTCAAATGGCCCGGAAAGTCTGCTTCCCCCCACCACAGTTGAACAACAGAGTTTGGAGAGATGCCTTTGCCAGCTGTCGACGTGTCGAGGCCATCATGGCAGAGGACGGGCTCCTTGGATATGTGCGGCCGGCTGGCCGACACAACATTGTAGTCCCTCCAAAGAGTGAGCTGCTGGTGTGGGGTCGTGCTCGGATGGGCCCGAAAGGAGCAGACTACTGTGCCTTGGTGGAAGCACTGCCAGATGCTAGCGATGTGGGAGTGGCGAGGACACTGGCAGTGGTGAGAAATGGCAAAGTCCCTGTACGTGTTTACAACCCACACCCCTACAGCTTGTCGATAGGTCGGTACCAGAAGCTTGGAAAGCTGTACCATGTAGACGAGGCTGATGTCCATGGACCCCGTGACCTGAACCTGTCCCTTGATGACGACTGTGTCGTGGAAGTGACCTTGGTGGATGCCGCAACTACAGATGGAAAACAGGCATTACCAAAGGAGGTGAGAGACTTAGCCAACAGACCTGATCTGTCCGAACCGCAACAGGAAGAGCTAAGCACCCTGCTGCGCAAATGGGAGAGAGTTTTCGCCACACATGGGGAGGATTTTGGGCGGACGGACCTGGTACAGCACCGTATCCATACTGGCAGTGCAGCACCTGTCAGAGAGAGGTACCGACCCCTTCCTCCTATGATGTACAAGGAAATGAAGACTCTACTTGCCGGAATGCTAGAAAAAGGAGTGATTAAGGAGAGCTGTAGTCCCTGGGCAGCACCTATAGTGTTGGTAAAGAAAAAAGATGGTAGTTGGAGATTTTGTGTTGATTACAGAAAATTGAATGCTGTGTAACCCATAAAGATGCCTTCCCTCTGCCCAGGATTGAAGAGACTCTCACTAACCTGACCCGAGCGGAGTGGTTCACAACTCTTGACCTGGCCAGCGGCTACTGGCAGGTTGAGATGGACCCCCAAGACCGGGAGAAAACTGCTTTTTCCACCCCACTTGGCCTGTTTGAGTTTGAGCGAATGCCCTTTGGACTTTGTAATGCGCCTGCAACATTCCAACGGTTGATGCAACAGTGTTTAAATGGTCCATTGGCACAGTCACTTTTAGTGTACTTGGATGACATTATCATTTACTCGCCTGATTTCTCCTCTCTCCTGCAGCATTTGGATGAGGCTTTCCAAAGGCTGTGGCTATGGATTGAAACTACGGCTGGACAAATGTAATCTCCTCCAACACGAGGTGACGTTTTTGGGCCATTTGGTGGACAAGGATGGGGTAAGACCTGTCCCTGACAAAGTAACAGCTGTACTCGACTGGCCAGTACCCTCCACCGTAAGGCAAGTAAGAGCCTTTTTAGGACTTGCTGGTTATTACAGACGCTTTATTGCTGGTTTTTCTAAAATTGCCCGCCCCTTGAACACTCTACTGACAGGCATCCCAGCTGATAAGAAATCACAGACACGTAAAGTACAGTGGTCCTCTGAGTGTCAAACAGCATTTGATGCATTAAAGACTGCACTGACGCAAGCACCTCTTTTGGCATATGCAGACTATTCCTTGCCATTTATAGTCTACACAGATGCCAGCAACCAAGGCTTAGGAGCAGTTCTGTCCCAAGTGCAAGAGGGGCAAGAGCGAGTGATAGCCTATGCCAGCCGCAGCCTACACCCTACTGAACGGAACGATGCCAACTACAGCTCATTCAAGCTTGAACTGTTGGCCCTGAAGTGGGCAGTGACAGAGAAATTCAAGGACTACCTAACTGGGGCGCAAATCACTGTTTTTACTGACAATAACCCTGTTGCTCATCTACAGACGGCTCGTCTGGGTGCCGTAGAACAGCGCTGGGTTTCACAACTTGCCTCTTTCAACTACGAGATAAAGTTTCGCTCGGGTAAGAGCAACGCTAATGCAGACACATTATCAAGATGCCCAGTTGCCTCCTTGTCTTCTAGGGCTCCAGACGAAGAGGGTGTTATAGGACCAGCTGCAACCACAGCAGCCATTGAGTTAACACCTGGAGGACAGGATGAGTTCGCCAGCAGTGACTGGGAGGAGGCACAAAGTAATGACCCCGACATCCAGACAGTTAGGAGGTATGTGGAAAACCGGCTGGCACCCAAAGGACCTGAACGCCAAGCCTTGTCCTGCAAAACACAGAAAATATTGCAACAATGGAAGAAATTGCAAGTAAAGCAAAATAAACTGTGTCGTAAGGTGATTGACCAGCACACCCATGAAGTACACTACCAGATTGTGTGTCCAAGCTCCAGGTACCAGGAAGTCTGGGAGAAATTCCACGAAGCTGCTGCCCATGCTGGTGTGGACAGGACCCTCGCCAGGATGCGTCAGCACTTCTACTGGCCCAACATGGAGGGGGAAGTACGTCGGTTCCATCAGGGTTGTGTCACCTGCAGTCTGCAAAAGGTAAGGGTAGAACCAAAGGCCCCACTAAAACCTATTGCTGTATCCTACCCCCTAGAGGTCATAGGTTTAGATTTTTTGACCCTTAGTCGACCCACAGACACATACCAAAACATCCTTGTTGCAACTGACCTTTTCACTAAGTTCTCTTGGGCCATACCCACACATGACCAGACCGCACACACAACTGTTAAAGCTTTGTGGACGCATGTAATTCAGCCATTTGGTTGTCCAGCCAGATTTCATTCAGATCGTGGACCAAATTTCGAGTCGGCACTAATGAAACAGCTGTGCGAGACCTATGGTATTGCCAAAAGTCGCACCACAGCTTATCACCCTGCAGGGAATGGTAGTGCAGAGCGGTTTAACCAGACCTTGCTGAACATGCTTCGCACCCTTGAGACTGAGAAGCAAAGCCGCTGGCATGAGTACTTGCCTGAGTTGGTGCATGCATATAATAACACAACACATAGTGCAACCAGTTATGCCCCATCTTTCCTGATGTTTGGCAGACACCTGAGACTACCTGTAGAAGGGTTAGGGGTGGCCTATCAACAGCCTCGGCATGACCTTAATGGGTGGGTGAAGGACCATCAACAGAGGCTCTCACTAGCATATAGCTGGGCTAAACAAAAGATGGGTAATGCAGCCTCCCAACACAAACAACAGTATGACAAGAGAGCTAGAGCCTTACCACTGTTACCTGGGGAGAGAGTGTGGGAGCGTGACAGGAACAGAAAGGGAAGAGGTAAATTGTGTACATGGTGGGATTCTAAACCTCATGTGATTTTGGAACAGGTGGGAAACACTGGGGTGGTGTATAGGGTTCAGCCAGAGACTGGGGGCCGTGAACAAACCTTGCATATAAATGCTCTAAAAGTGTGTACAGCTCCCCCAGCAGATGTTCACTCTCCTGTCAAAGAACCTGCCACAGAGACTGCCAGAACCGATGTTCTATGGGTTCCTACCTGCTGCAGTAGCTGTACTCCCTCCAGAAGTAGAACAAGCAAATGACCCACGACGCTCCACACGGACTAATCTTGGTCAACCACCGGTGCGTTACAGAGACTAATGGTTGCAGGGACTGGCAACATTAAAGAGTGGGAGGATGTCACATGGCAATGTATTTTAATTATTCATTATTGCATGGCTTTAAGTGTAGTGTGTTTTATACCTTTTTATTGTGTGATTTTACTCTGAAATGTGTTTGCTTCTTTTACTGGTTTTAACTTCCTGCTGCATGCTTTTATTTTGAAATGTTTGGATTGGCCTTGCCATGTTGATTGACAATGAGTGACCACACCTGGAGCCAATTTACACGCCTATAAAGGGAAGGAGAGCGCACCAGGAGGAGAGACGGAAACTGAGAGAGGCTGAAGGGAACAGCAGAGGCAGAGCGCACCAGGAGCAGAGACGGAAACTGGGACCGAGACAGCAGAAGCAGAACGCACCAGGAGCAGAGGCACACGCAACAAAGGGATTAAAAGACACGGCAGTCCGAGAGAGTCGACGGAGCACCTTTACAGCCCTGGAAAGACTGGTTTTGAGAAAATACTTTTAACCCTTTTAACATTTGAATTATTTGTATTTTAACTACGTTTAATTGTATTTTAACATAGTTTTAGACTATCTTTTTACTGAGTTTATATTTTAGACAGCTCTGATTATAGTTTTCTTAGTAAAAATGTTATGTTCTACTGAATAAATTATTGTGTTAAACTTAGTAGTTGGCTCCTTGATTGCCCAGTTTTGCTCTCCACCTGATTTAAAAGAACCCTTTCCCTCTCCTTAAATTATTACCCCTCCCCCTCCTTTAGACACATATCCACCAGCTGGGAGTCATAAAGCACACAAATGATAACACATAGCTCAACTCCTCTACAATGAAGTCAGCAATACAACTGAAAGAAGATTTGTGATTTGTTTGTTTATCTAAAGACAAATGTCAAATTGTTTTTTGTCCGAAATGAAAAGAGACCAATCCCTAATGTGCTCTATGAATTAGGTTTGTGCCATCAAATGTGGAGAACCATTTATTTAACATTGGCCTACATTTCCACTCTACACTAAACTCTTAAAGAAACAGTCCCACATTCAGAAAAACACTCTTCATCTAGATTAGACAAGCATAACAGCCATAGCTACATTTGTATACTACTACTACAATGCCTACTACTATTACTGCTTACATTTAATAGATTTTGTATTAGAAGTGTATTTAAAGGAAAATAAAGATATACAAATAAGAGTGTTGATCATACCATCCATTTTTTTGTAACAAGAACAGGATAGCGGTGCCTAGCATTAGGTTGATTGAAATACGTAAGTGTTAGAGACATCACTTGCTAACACTAGAGAAGTAACTTTGAATCTTCAGCTAGCAAGATCTTCCAAAAGATTAGCTTAACACAGGGAGACATTTACACACACCTACTCATGAGTAATATTATAAACATTAGTTATTACATTGGTTATCAAAAAGAAGATCACATCATCTTTTCAACTTTCACATTTGGAAAAATAATAAATGTCTTAAGACAGACTTGTTTTGTGTTATAGTCTGAAGTTGTGTCAAACCTTATGATGCTATAATGGAACCATGGTTAAGTGTATGGCATAGATTGTTAACTTGATGTGTCAAGGGTCCGCAGTCTCAGACTAAAAATATTCCGGTTAAAGCCAAATAACAAACCACACAGATATCAGCTGCACATTGTCATGCTTAAGGAAGTAGGTGAAATTAAATGGCCATTCAGTCTGATTCAAGCTAACTCTTTAAAAAAAGCATTGCAGTCCATATAAACCACCATTTCCAAAAGATACAGAACCTAGCTATCATACTGTACAGCCAAAAGAAGGAGGATGTGTTTACTGAGAGACAGAGGAGGGAGATCAGTAAAGACATATATCTTGACTTCAGTCGTACCTTCTCTAAGAGCCTGGCCAGTCTGTTTAGGCAAGACGGCAAACATAAAGCATAATAATTCCTTGCATTTATTATAGCGCTTTTCCAGTGCTCAAAGCGCTTTACAGATACACATTACACATATACATATTTTTTATATACATGCAATGGTCACTGTGGACAATACCCACAGGAGCAAGTTCAGGTGAAGTGTCTTGCCCAAGGACATCAGCAGGTGATTACTGTACTTACACTGTGCTGTTTGCCTCCTCTCTATAATCACCCTCTCTCCACATGTAATGCATGTTCCTAAACCAAATGCATTTATTATTTTATGGGCATTTGCACTGTGAAGAGTTCCTTTTTTCTTTTTTTCAACAAACACATGTCTTCATCAACTTATATCTTCCCATGTGAGATAAATCCCCTGCTGCAAGTGAGCTCCTTCCTTACCTACTGAGGTCCTATTAACTAAGACACAATCTCAACATCTTCACGGCCAATATCAAACAATGAAGCACTCAAGATGCTTGAAACAGAAGCAGACCATTTTAATTAAATTACATTTATAAAAAGCAACTGCAGCGTGTGTCCCGGTTTACATCGCCTTCTTCCCAGTTCCAGGTTTAAAGCCACTGGACATATCTAGAATATACTAGGAATGTCCCTTTGAATTGAATAGTCAAACTAGAATGTGCTCCATATCCTTCTGAAAGAACCTGCCATTTCCTGTTTAATAATGAAATATGTATTTTTTACTTAAAAGGTCACCCATTATGCAAAGTGCACTTTTTGATATCTGTTATACATACAAATGTGTCCCTGGTGTGTAATGAGACTCACAAAGTGTCAGAACATAAAACTCTGTCTCTTTCCCTCTTTACCCACATCTCTAAAAACGGGGGAACAACGGAGCTGATCCAGATTTTCTGCGGTCATGGCAACATTACTAAAATGTGGGCTGACTTTACGTTGAACTCCTGGCAACGTCCCGCCCACGTCGTCCCAAACTATCGTCAGCCATCAGAAACAATGCACAACGTGCTTTGGAAGTAATATGGTCTGTGTTTACATTAGCAAGTATCGCTAACACTCAGAGCTAACGTTGTACTGGAGAGAGTATGTGTAAAGAAGCAGGATATAAAAAGGTACGGTCCTTGTGGTAAACCTGCAAGAGAAAAAGCGTCTGAGCTTCATACTGTTTCAGAGATAATGCTTGATGTGGTTTGGAACATGATATGGCGTTTCATCACGGCAGCGTTTAGCTGAGTTTCTGCTGGCAGGCAGCCTTCTCTTCACAGAGCTCACTGCTTGCATGTGGAAGCTCCAAAGGGGCGTGGCCAGCAGCATATTCAAAGGGGCGGGGTCTGCAGCAGCTCCAAAGGGGCGTGGCCAGCAGCAGCTCGGTTACATTTCACAGGGCCAGATCCAGAATCAGCCCTTTAGTAACAGGGCTGAAATAGAGGCATGCTCCAACGGGTGCTCTGTTTGGTATGTTGAGCAAAACACTTCAGAGACATGTTTTTTATATATCTGAGACCTATAAAACTGTATATGCCTAAAAATTGTATAATTGTTCACGAAACTGTGTCTCTGGGCTTCATAACATTTAAAAACCTATTAATGTGTTATACCCACTTAACGGGAAGAAACTCAGCTACCTGACGATACGAACCATTTTTACCAAAACAAAACACATGTCTCACAAGAAGCGTCTAAATGAGCCCGGAGCAAAAAAATGCTCACGCACTTAGCACAGAACTCACGGTAGAAATACTTATACTTATCGAATCTGCACAAACAAGATATTAGCTAGCAAGCTGAGATTCCAGGGGTATAAGTATCATCACTGAACGACCAAAACTCGCGGCAGGGGAAGCAAACCCAGACATCACACAACGTAGCTTAAGAAATACGTCTTACCTTTTGTTGTTTCTGATCAAAAGTTGTGTTCAATGGCATCAAACGAGAAAAACGCTGCTGAAGGTTCATCCAATGTGTCTGTGTCACTTTGAAATGATTACTGATAATCCATCATCATATTTATGTCACTAACGGAGATTTCATATTAACTGCTACGAGGATGTATGACAGCTTCCGGGTTTGGGCATTCTGGCTACACATCACCCCAATGGGTAATGTGTAAATGTTTTTTTTCTTCAAAATCTCTCTAAAAAAGGTCAAATGTCATTTGTTTTGCATCAATCTTGATACAGGGTACTTATATGTTATAGTTTGGATTCCTAGAGCTTTTAGTCTACCATCCCATCATTCAAGGGTGGTTTCACTATAAATAATGGTTTATTTTTGGACGGACACAATAATTTACATTTTTTTACTATGTTCAATCTGAATTTACTTTAAAATTAAGAAAAAATGCTATATTGATTCTGACTTTTCTACATCCAACTCACAGGTGTATCATTGCTTTGAGAAAAAAGATAATTAATGTACCCCTTTTAGAACGGAAGTTATAGTCATTTGTTGGAATGTCATTTTCGAGCCTGAGACCTGAAAAGCAGGCCCAGGGCTTAACAGGTTAACATAAGTCTTTAATTGATCCGATCATATTAAATATTATTTCCTTTTAATTTAAGAAAATTACAATACAGGCCTTTGTCATATGGTATTACGCTGTCACATTTTTCATCTGAGCACAGCTGGCCAATCACAGCATGAATAGGGAGTGCAGGTATTGGAAGGTTACAGAAATGGTTTAATGCCGCCTCCGATTGTTTCCATAGCTCTTCATTTGACAAGCACTTCCTGTGAAGCATACTGACAGCTTTACTTTCAGCACACTACACCAAGGACACAAAGTTCATATTGTGGTACTTCAATTAGGTACTGGAAATAAATCCAGAGGTACAGATCCTTTTCAGTTTTTGACATCATTCTTAGTTCCCAGTATTGGCACAAAGCAAACATTGTTTTCTGTGTGTGCTGGAGAACGAACACTCTATGATGAACTGAATATATATTTTGAGAATGCTTGTGACAGTTCATTAAAGAACCATTATTTTACTGCACAATCATTACGTTTCTTAGGCAGCTCGTTGTTTTCAAGGACATTCTGGGCAATGATATGACTTTTCGGGACTGACTGGTAAACTGCATCAGAGCTAATTCCAGTCTCCTCTCCCCTCTCCCTCAAACCATAGTTTGGATTATTTTTCTGTAGGACATGGTTGTCATTGGAGATTAAAAAAGCTCCTGCCCTAGAAACAAATGAAAACAAGTCTGATAGAAACTAAGTAGTAGTACTTATTTGTGCAACATTCGGCATTAGGCGCTGACAGTGGTGTAACTGCATATTCAAAAGTATAGAACTTATCACAGAAATCATTTTTTTTAATATAATTGTACGCTATTAACCGTATGCTTTCACGTGTGTTTTGTTACTGAACATGCAAAGAGTTCCTGCTGTTTGACATTGAAAGCTTTCCATTGGCAAACCAGTGGGAGGCGTTTATAGGAAATGTAATATTGCCATCACTTTGTTAGCTGGAGTAGTTCTGAGCAGAAACAGCCAGAAGAGATGTTGGATGAAAGCTGCAGAGAGACATCATTTGCTGCAAACCAGCACACCTCTGACACCTGAGCCAGGGAGAGAGCATCACTTACTGTGCTTTACAGCGACACAACACACTGTTCCAGCACGGCCTGAGTGCTTTGAAGTTGGATCAGCTGGGTTCAAGTACCCCCACCACTAGAAAAAAACATCCCAATTATAAAGGAGCCAAAGGACACAAGGATCCAGCCACGGTAGCTTACAGGTCCCCTGCTGGCGACGGATTTCTGCTGAATACTGGTCACCCCCTCAATGAATTGTTAATGGGAACTCCTATCACAGCACTGTTATCAATGAAGAAATGTAACTGGTGAGAACTCCAAATATGTCTTATTTACACACTGTAAGCTGTAAACTGTATAGCTCAAACATTGACATCTCAATGCAGGCCGTATATGCCTCCACTTGGATTCAAGAATTATAATTTATTTTTATTTTAAAAGTATCCTTCACACTCTACCAGGGGTCTGTGGTCATTGAAAGGGGTGTTTATTAGGCTGGTCCTTTGTGAGAGGTACATTTTTTGAATGAATTTATGTTAAGCTCCAACCATCGGAATTCGTTATACTAGTCAAGAAAACTCTCCTGGTGAATTGTATTCAAATTCCAAATTCCCTCCCTCATCAACCTTGAAGTTTAACCTCACGTAGGGTGGTCCTTAAGATTGAAAGTCGGAAAGTCTAAGATTTGAAAAACTGTACTTCTATTATAATGTGACTCCAAATAAATAAAGAATTTAAAAAAAAAAAAGTCGGAAAGTCTAAGCTCCAACCCCCAGAATTCATTCTATTAGTCAAGAAAACTCTCCTGGTGAGTTTTTTCCTCAATCTGACAACATTTACCGGTACCACTTTACAATAAGACTAAAGGATTCATAAAGGGTTATTAATTAGGTTGTAAACACTTTATTAATCATCAAGAACCATTTATAAACGAGTTATAACATAGCAACACAAGCTCACTATTTGGCAAGATGACTAAGCCTTATATTGGCTACCTAGCTTACTTCGTCTTCTTCATCAGCCAGCATCCTTGGTATCTGTTGTTCACACCAGCAGCCACAGTGCTCCAACTGAGGCTAAACTTCAAGGTTGATGAGGGAGGGGTAAATGTTGTAAGATTGAGAACAAAATTCACCAGGAGAGTTTTCTTGACTAATAGAATGAATGCTGGGGGTTGGAGCTTTGACTTTCCGACTTTCAATTTTAAGGACCACCCTGGTGTTTATATTGCAGATGTTCCATGGAAGATTTGTATTTTAATTTGTATTAGGAGTATTTTCATTGAGTGAAATGTGAATATTGAGAGGCTATATTGAATTCCTCATTAAACTCAGACAGACCCTGAACATACATGTCAGCAGCAACCCTTATCTCCCATAGTCCCATAGACACACACTGTCATGTGCACAAGTCATAACAAAAAATACATATTAACTACAATTATGCCCTGGGTTTTATTAAAATGATTCTATTAAAATAGGCCTAAACAGCACCCGGGGTAGTGGGGGGGTCTGGTGCCTTGCTCAAGGTGCACCTGAACAGTGCCCAGGAGGTGAACTGGCAGCTCTCAAAGTACCAGTCCACACTGGGCTTGGTCTGTCTCGGGGACTTGAACCGACAATCCAGTTTCCAAGCCAATTGTTATTTGGGTAAAAGATGATAAACCACTCCAACAGAAATGAGAGAGCAGAGCTCCGGCTGAGTATCTTTACTATAAGGAGGACAGTGCTGCTGTGGAAGGAACCCCTGCGAGATGGAGTTCATGACTTTATGAGCTGTTCATGAGCACTCATGAAACATTCATGAACAACTCATTATATGTTCACTTGTCATGTTCATGAACCAACATTCTTAAAATGCTCATGAACCATTTTAAAGAGCAGTTCATGACATTTTTATGAACATTGTTCATTCATATAAAGTTCCTGTTTTGCTCATGACAGACTTTTATGAGCAATTTATGAACTTTTCATGATCCAGCCAATCACAACATTATAATTAAAACCCCAAAAAGTTTGCATGAGCATTTCATGAACTTTTCATGACTATTAGCATTTCATGAATTTTGGATGATTGTGGCAAGTTCAGAATATTTTGGAATATTCATGAGCATTTTATGAACTTTTGATGATCAGTGTGATGATTTTAAAGACCTCTTGAATATTCATCTACTATTTGAACATTTCTTTCTTTTTTAAAACTTTTAATCTTAAAACAAAACAATAGTGAATTTGAAACTGAACATTATCTGTATTTATTTTGGTGACATTCATATCATTTTATGGTTTATCTGTACTGTTTGAGAAGCAGTACGAGTACGTAGCGCCAAGGTGGAACCTTTGGCAGGTGAGCGGTGACATCTGGGTTATTTTAGGGGGGACACTTCCGCCCCCTCCTCAGAAGCAATCCAGACGATCAACCGGATCCTGTGTATAATTATTGCTGCTCCACTTTTCTGTTTTCTACAGGTCAGTACATGATGAAAATGATCGATGTTAACTTGTGTGAATTAGATATGATGTTGGAGATGTTTAGGAGAGTGTGTCAGAACGTTTTGAGCATGTTTGACATAGTAACGGTATTTTAAAAATACTAAACTGTCGGCAACAATAGATGCCATTTTCGCGGGCTTCAGCCGCGCCTGGGTAAATGTGACCTGAGCGAAGGCTCGCAGGCAGGTTAGCGGCTGCGCACGGGTAATATGTTTTGTTTACCTGAGTGCAGTCTTGCAGGCACATTGCCTTGTTTTTTGTTTATTAACATTGACAGTGTATTTTTGTGATCTCCATAATATGTTATATTTGGTAAAGATAGATATATTGATAGAAAGTATTATTTGATAGCGTTATGTGTTTATAGATAACAACCTGTCCTTCACTGCAAACATAGCTGCTACATCCCGCTGCTGCAGATACACGCTTTACAACATCAGGAGGATACGTCCCCAGCTGACCCAGAAAGCGACGCAGGTTCTGGTCCAGGCTCTCGTCATCTCACGCCTAAACTACTGCAACTCCCTCCTGACTGGTCTACCTGCATGTGCCATCCGACCTCTGCAGCTCATCCAGAATGCAGCGGCTCGTCGGGTCTTCAACCTTCCTAAATGTTCCCACACCACGCTGCTCCTCCGCTCCCTCCACTGGCTTCCGGTAACTGCTAGAATCCACTTCAAGACACTGGTACTTGCATACCATGCTGCGAATGGATCTGGCCCTTCCTACATCCAGGACATGGTTAAACCGTACACCCCAGCACGTGCACTCCGCTCTGCATCAACCAAACGGCTCGCTGCACCCTCGCTGCGAAGGGGACCCAAGTTCCCATCAGCAAAAACACGTGGGTTTGTTATCCTGGCTCCAAAATGGTGGAATGAGCTCCCATTGACATCAGGACAGCAGATAGCTTACACACCTTCCGGCGCAGACTGAAAACTCATCTCTTTCGACTCCACTTTGAGCGATAGCACTACTAACAAAGCACTTATATACTAATAAAGGACTGGCTTACCTAAAACCAGTTGAGTAGCACTTGAAATGTTTTTGCTCTATGAAACCTGATGTACTTATATGATTCTGTTTTCTTCAAGTTTGTATTTTGTTGGTCGAACGCACTTATTGTAAGTCGCTTTGGATAAAAGCAGCTAAATGCAATGTAATGTAATAATTTATATTGACTATGTTGAATTTCTCCTTGAGATACAGTAATTGACTGACAGACAGATAACTTAAATGGAGAAATGTGATGTTTGTAAAGTTCAGCTATTTGAATGTAACTGTGTACTTTGAATTTTGAATAAGAAGCATTCCAGACGATCAACCGGATCCTGTGTATAATTATTGCTGCTGCACTTTTCTGTTTTCTACAGAAATCATTTATTGTTGCTGTGGTACCCAAGCTTTTGGGACCTGTAACAACATTTTTTGTGCAGCTGAGTGTCAAGAACTGCTTCAAATAGTGATAGGAATAATTGTAGTGTTTGTTTGTTTGTTTGTTAATTTGAGTAAAGTTTGAGTAAAGTTCCATTGTGATTGACATAATTGTTGTTTTCTATGGTTGCCAATTGACCCACAGTCAATGGTTCATGAACAGTTCATGAACAGTTCATAGCCAGCCATTGCATTATATTCAGTGACTGGGTATGAACTGTTCATGAATGGTTCATGAAGTTGTTATGAACAGTTCTTGAAATGTTCTTGGTTGAAAACTGAATATCCCTACACACTCACTGAAAACTCCATTTCATGAATTGTTCATGAACCTGCCTAAAACCATATTCCATTAATTGTTCATGAACCATTCCAGCACAGGAGTTTCATGAGTAGTTCATGAACTGCCCTAGTGCCATTTAATGTTCATGACACTTTCATGAACAGTTCATCAACTTTGTTATGAGCTGTTTATGAGCTGTTTATGAGCTGTTCATGAATATGGTTCACTGATATTCCATGAACTTTTCATGACAAGTTCATGAACAGTTCACTATCATCTCACTGGGGAAGGACTCTCTGCTCACTCGGCCTGTGGGAGAAGAAAGCAGGATGGATGTGATCTTTGATGTAAATGTGAGATCCACTAAGGGGGGAGGTGGAGCATTGATATTCAGCTTGAGGTCCGGCAGAGCCCTGTTCTCCACACCTCTACGTTGACCTTCTGACCTCACAGTGAAAATAATTTGGCAGCTCCTCTGACCTCTGGCAGTTTGCACCTGGACACACTCTGACAGCTGAATTACAACCGAGGAATCTTCACCCAAAGTGGCCACTCTCTACTACTTCAATTTCCATACAGTGTCACGGACTGGAGAAAGGCCAGAAGAGCTCTGACAACATATAGGTTGAAATGTGTGTTCATTTCTCTGAGCCCGACACTATCTACAGTACCAGATATGAAGAAAAACACTGACACAGCACAATGTGCTATCGGCATCAAGTTAGACCAGTTCCCTCGGCTAGTTTAGTTCAGCGCCTCAGGGGATATAACGTGAACATTAGCTGGTGACAGCATTGTGCACGAAGCCTCTGTCGCTGTGCGGTGTGAACTTTAGCAATAGCCATGGATTACATTTATATTGAAATAAAATGATCAAGCTAAGATATTTAAAACATTTATAGAAGTGTGTACTTGAAACACATTTATTTTTTCATTCATTTTAAATGCTTTTAAAACAGCTAGTAAATCCAAATTATATTTATCCAAATTATATTTATATTAGTATTTGTGTTCATATTCTCAGTCCCACACTAGTTAACAGTTTGCGAAGAGTAATATGTTAACACTACCACTGAGTAGTTTAGTTGTTTTATTCTATATACATTTGAGTTAAATGGAAAACATCAGCTGATCTAATTTCTTAACATTGAAAACATACTTTTTTCTTCATCTGGCCAATGAAGTCAACTATGAAGCACTTGATCATATGGAGGATAACATCTGAAATATTCACACAGATCTAAATATTGAATTAACTGACTCAGTTCTCTTTTGCAAAGCAGTCACTGAAGTGAGTCAGATAGATCCAAAGAGTAATCTGTGTAAAAGTGAGAGAGTGTAATATGTTGGGCTGGCTCTGAAGACACACACAGTGCATGCCGCTCCAAACGTCTAACTGGAGGACGTATGTTACAGGGAGAGAAATGACGCACAACAAACACAATATGTCCGCATACGTGAAACGCGGCGGGAAAATACAGAGCTTTGAGTAAATGGACGCAGCTCGGTTGAATTATACATGGAGCTGGAGGAACCAAACCCACTGTGCAAGCATTGTTGCATAATGTTGCATAATTCAAATAGGCTCTCTTACATTGTGCATCCCTGTTAGCAAATCTCCACGTGGAGTTATGATGCAAAGCAGGTCAGCCGATGTGAGGGAAGCAGTGGGACTGATCTAATGATGCACTGTTAATGCTAATGTAAACACACACCGCTGCTCCACCACATATTAGCACTGGTACTACACTGCAAGGACAGATGGCTTGTTCTTTCAAATCGAACATTTAGCAGCAATCGTAAGAATGTTGCACCAACACTCGGGTTCTGCAGCTCACTGACATCTCAGAGGAGGAGCTGCTTTCCTCACGGACAGATGGCTGTCATTACAGGGGGGGAGGTCATTTGAACTTCCTGAACAGCATCATTGAAATCAGGCGAAGAAATTATTCAGAAAATTAATAAAAATCCAGCTGGACACTCCGACCACCTGACAGTTCCCTGCAGCTCTGCCTCTCAACTCACAGAGTGGAGCTGAACCAGTCTCTCTGAAAAATAGATACTAAAACCTTTCAAGGCACTGAGGACATATATATTCACTAATACATGGAACAATAGTTTATTGTTATGAAATAAACTGGTGAGCCGTAGTTATGCTTGTGTGTTGAATATTATCCCTGCCAGTCCTATATCTACCGTGGTTTTTGCAACATCTGCCATTTTTGTCATGTTGAGTTCTTGTTGCTTATTACTAAGTACAGATCTTTGTATTTATTATCGTCTTTATTTATTTATTAGAAGATAAATAGTTTCTGTAGAATTCAATTTGTAAAATCCACCAGCACACCTGCTGCCATTCAGATTTTGCACTAGACAATATTGTGAATTCGATAACATTATATTTAAGTCAGCCCTACTGTTAACTGACTGCAAAACAGATATCTTAGCCCAACTCATTTTACAGCATCGTATGTCTGTTCCTCAGAGAAGCTGCGGGGATCACACACCCGATAACACCTGATTCCCAAATATGGTGTACTATAGTGATAGTGATATGCTATAGCCAGCAAAAAATACACAATATTAAAATAAAACACATTTTAGAACATAAAACATGCTTTTCAAACACTGTTATTTGTTTGACATTTTGTCATCTGATCTAAAAATGTATAAATGCTTTTTTTATTTAAAAAGAAACCATAATTGTTCAAGAAAAATACTTACATTGTTATTATTCTATTTATCAAAATACTATTATCTATGGATGCTCCGATCCAGTGGCGGCTGGTGTAAAATATTTTTGGTGGGGCTGTTGATATAGTGAGTAAAACATTTTTCTTTGGGAGAAATGACCCCTTAAATTAGGACTTCTGGTGATGTAATGGCGCGTTTCCAGTGCAGCGCGGAGCTCGCTTTAATGCTGCGTTCAGACCGGACGCGATGCAAATATTCGCTTCGCTCTAAACGCTCCTATCGCATCGTTCTAGTCGCTCGAGTTTCACCGCGGCTGCCAGCTGTGTTTACTCGCATCATTCAAACAAGACGCGCACGGGAGCTACAACTACAACAAAATGAACATATTTTACCGTGATTAAATTGTAATACACGTTTCTAAATTATGCCGACGTAACAACATACTGATACCGGTTAGTAAAAACCATGAATTAATGCTTTGACAAGTCTGCAGACAGACGGCAGGCGAAAAACCTTTTAGAATGCTTGTTTTCTGAATGGAGCTTGGCTAAGCTAACGTTATATATGCTCCGACCGTCCACACTCACAACAACGGCCTACAGACATAAATAAACCAGCGACGGTATTCTCCATGACACAGACAGTCTGTGGTTTGTACTTGTTTAACTTTTGTCTAGTTTCTGAACAGATCGTAAATGTCCCCGGCTGTTTGAAGAGCAAGCATGGGAAACAAAAGACAGCATTTACCTGTTTGCATCCAGCTAGCCATGTGAGAAGCCTTGTTGATACGTTTTGTTTTTTTCACGAGCTTCAAATCGGGTTGGTCCGGTCCAAGGACTTTAAGCAACAGTTTATCTCCCAAACTTCTCCTTTCGAAAGGATTGGAGAGTAGCTCTTGAACGGAATTGGGCGGGGACCGAGGTCCGGCGACTCCACCTGCACACGAAGCCATTCTCATCCAACTCATCCAACACCTTGGTCACTCACGAGTCTAAAAAACAACTCACGTCAACGCACGTAAGCAACGTGGGCGCCAACGTGGGCGCCCACGTGAGCGCCCTCGTGACCAAAATATTTGACGGCGCTGATTGGCTGAAATTATGTTTCGGCGGCACAGTTTACTATTGAGACTTTTGCAACGTGCTGGTTGCTGCTGTTTGGCTCGGGGGCTCCTTGCACGGCGCCCGGTAATGATAAACTAATGCCACGGGCAAGGCCAGGCAGGAAACATGTGACTTATCAGTAACTTTAGACATCGTAACACAATTTTAAACGAGATTTTATTGTAGATTATACATTTTACTGATACCAATTATATGATATTTACCTTGTTCATTAAAAATAAAAATATAAAATATATATATTTTTTAAATATTTTTTTTTTAAATATTTTTTTCGATATTTAATATTTTTTGTTGATATTTTTGTTGTATGTGGGAAGAGGTGGGGCGGCGCCCCTATGGGCCGGCCGCCACTGCTCCGATCGATTGGCCGCCGATCCATATCGGCCGATACTCACACAATTATGACCTAAAATACATGACACTTTTCTCTGTGCGCGGCAAAACAAGCTCGCCAAAATGGCTTCACCAGTCTGGCAGTATTTTAAGGTGTACGAAAATGACAATAAAATAGCGGTATGCAACGTGTGTGAAGCAGAAATCCTGCAGCTCCACGCTGTGATGCACCGGTAAGCGGAGTAAGGCGGTGTTTACACGAGAACGAAATGGGTTGTCTGCTACTTTTCTCTCGCGTATTCGCGTATGTTCGTTCAAACGAAGCCTTAACGGAACCGCGGAAACGGACCCCGCAAACGATAACGGGTCCCAAGGTGGATAGATCTGCAACCGGAACGCTCTGGGGGGCCAAACGGCTCATGTACGCCTTATACCAGGGGTCTGCAACCTTTTTGACCAAAAAAGCCATTTTGCCCCCTTTTCCAACAATTTGTTTTGTCTGGAGCTGCAACACATATTTGATAGCTTATAAAGTTGTATTTATTGTTATATCATAGACCAGGGGTGCCCAACCAGTCGATCGCGAGATGTGTCTAAAAATAGAACAACAATATTCTGTTTTATCGTTAATAATAATAATAATGCATTTTATTTATGGGCGCCTTTCAAAGCTCTCAAGGACACCTTACAGAGCATAATTAAAGAAGAGCACACAGTAATACAAGATTTAAAAAATACTTTAAAAAAAACACAGAGACTTAAAAACAACAATTAGCAGAGATTAAGAAATGGAATACGCCAGTTTAAAAAGGTGTGTTTTTAGGCTGGATTTGAAGGTTGGGTGTGAGTCCATATTGCGGATGTCTTGTGGGAGAGAGTTCCGATGGGGGGCAGACTGGCTGAAGGCTCGTGACCCCATGGTGATCAGGCGGGCAGAAGGTACAGTGAGTTGGAAAGCAGAGGAGGATCGGAGAGTACGAGAGGGAGTGTAGATGTGAAGGAGCTCAGAGAGATATGGAGGTGCAAGAGTGTGAAGGGCCTTGAAGGTGAGGAGCAACACTTTGAAGTCTATGCGGTGCTTAACGGAGAGCCAATGGAGTTGTTGGAGAACTGGAGTGATATGATTAATGAAAGGACTTCTGGTGATGATACGGGCGGCTGAGTTTTGGACCTGTTGGAGCTTACGTAGGGATTTCTGAGGAAGACCAGAGAGGATGGAGTTGCAATAATCGATACGGGACGTAACAAGGGCGTGGACGAGGATGGCGGTGCTGTTGGGTGTGAGTGACGGGCGGAGGCGGTTAATATTGTGGAGGTGGAAGTAGGCAGATCGAGTGATGTTGTTGATGTGAGCTTCAAATGATAAGGTGCTGTCAAGGATGACACCCAGACTCTTAACTTGGGGGGAGGGTGAGACTGTGGAATTGTCAATAGTGAGGAAGAATTTTGTCAGCTTTAGCCAGAGTGGACTTGGAGCCAACTAGGAGAAACTCGGTTTTATCACTGTTGAGTTTTAAGAAGTTGGATGAGAACCAGGATTTGATTTCCAGTAAGCAGTCGGAAAGGGCAGTGGGGGGGAGAGTGGAAGTGGGTTTGGTGGAAAAATAGAGCTGGGTGTCATCCGCGTAGCAGTGAAATTGGATTGCGTATTTTCTGAAGATATGGCCGAGAGGTAGGAGGTAGATGATAAATAGGAGGGGGCCCAAGACAGAACCCTGAGGAACACCAGTGAAGACTGGATGGGACTGTGATTTGAAGTGTTTGAGTTGGACAAAGTGAGTACGGCCGGAGAGGAAAGATCTAAACCAGGTGTGGGATGTGCCAGTGATACCAATGGAAGATAATCTGTCAAGGAGGATTTGGTGTGAGATGGTGTCAATGTCCTATAACATAATTACATTACATTACATTACATTGCATTTAGCTGACGCTTTTATCCAAAGCGACTTACAATAAGTACATTCGACCAGGAAGACACAACCTTGAAGAAAACAGAATCATATAAGAACATCAGGTTTCAAAGAGCCAATCGTTTCAAGTGCTACTCAACTGGCTTTAGATAAGCCAGTCCTTTATTAGTATATAAGTGCTCTGTTAGCAGTTCTTTGTTAGTCATTCTATCGCTCGAAGTGGAGTCGAAAGAGATGAGTTTTCAGTCTGCGCCGGAAGGTGGAAGGCTTTCTGCGGTCCTGATTTCAATGGGGAGCTCATTCCACCATTTTGGAGCCAGGATAGCAAACCCACGTGTTTTTGCTGATGGGAACTTGGGTCCCCCTCGCAGCGAGGGTGCAGCGAGCCGTTTGGCTGATGCAGAGCGTAGAGCACGTGCTGGGGTGTACGGTTTAACCATGTCCTGGATGTAGGAAGGGCCAGATCCATTCGCAGCATGGTACGCAAGTACCAGTGTCTTGAAGTGAATTCTAGCAGTTACCGGAAGCCAGTGAAGGGAGCGGAGGAGCGGCGTGGTGTGGGAAAATGTTGGAAGGTTGAAGACCAGACGAGCCGCTGCATTCTGAATGAGCTGCAGAGGTCGGATGGCACATGCAGGTAGACCAGCCAGGAGGGATTTGCAGTAGTCTAGGCGTGAGGTGACGAGAGCCTGGACCAGAATCTGTGTCGATTTCTGGGTCAGCTGGGGGCGTATCTTCCTGATGTTGAAAAGCGTGTATCTGCAGCAGCGGGTTGTAGCAGCGATGTTTGCAGTAAACGACAGATTGTTATCTAGGATCACACCCAGATTCCTTGCAGTCTGAGTCGGGGAAACAACAGAGGGGCCGATGTTGATAGTTAGGTCAAGAGAGGGACAATCTTTTCCCGGAAGGAAAAGCACTTCAGTTTTGTCAAGGTTGAGCTTGAGATGATGAGCGGACATCCACTGAGAGATGTCAGCTAAACAAGCAGAGATGCGTGCGACGACCTGGGTCTCTGAGCGGGGAAAGGACAGAATTAATTGGGTGTCGTCAGCGTAGCAGCGGTATGAAAAACCATGCGGGCTAATGACAGATCCGAGCGAGTTTGTGTACAGGGAGAAGAGGAGAGGACCAAGAACAGAGCCCTGAGGGACCCCTGTAGTTAATTGACAAGGGTCGGACTCAGACCCTCTCCAAGTAACCCTGTAGGTGCGGTCTTTGAGGTATGAGGTGAGGAGGGAAAGTGCAGAGCCTGATACTCCAAGTTCTTGGAGAGTGTGAAGGAGGATCTGATGGTTCACCGTGTCGAATGCAGCAGACAGGTCCAACAGGATGATGACAGAGGAGAGGGAGGCTGCTTTAGCAGAATAATGCAGTGACAGTCCGCACACACACCAGACTGCAATTATGGCAGAAGCAAAAAAGCCCAAAATATATCATTTTCACTCCGAGTGGGAGGATGATTATTTTTGTATCTATTCCAATTCAAAGTCCATCTGTCTCATCTGCAATGTGAGCGTGGCTTTACCGAAGAAGGGTAATTTAGGAGCGGCATTTCAAAACAGTGCACAAACGCTACGAGACGGAATTCCCTCCTAATTCTGCCCTACGCTCCAAAAGGGGAGGGGCCTGAAAGGACAGCTAAATGCACAGCAGTCCATTTTCTCCAGGCCCAACAACAAGAGCAAGGCTGCTCCAGAGCATCTCATCGTGTCAGTCACGTTCTTGCGAAAGACGGCGAAGTTGTGAAAGAAGCATTCCTGGAGGCTGCCGACGCGCTTTTGGGGGACAGTAAAAATAACAGTAGCACAACAGGTTTTTGATATAATAAAAAAACAAGTTAGATACCGTTATTAATCATCTGTAAGTTTTAGTTTGTTTGAACTTATTCATTATAATTATTGTACAAAATGGTATAAGAATGCAAACTTAAATTGATTATAGTCTATTATCAATTCAGGTTAAGAAGCTAGTGTTGCTTGCATCCTATTTAAAAGGCATTTCTTTTTATAATCTACTAAAATGCAACAAAAAAAGGGTTTGATTCTATTAATTTTGTCTTTTGTATTGCCCTTTGGCAGCAGATTCCTGTGTAGCTTCAGATCTGAGTTGTCTTATTAGTAAGCCTAATTTATACTTTTGTAGCAACACTGTTTTTATATAATGGCAAAGAAAGGGTTCAGAGTCTTTTCTTTTTTTCCTGTGTCATATGTGGGAGCACTGTTCAATGTTTCTTGAAAACATTACCCACTGTAGTGACGTGTGAATAAACTCTGTATCAACAACACTGTTGTGTAACTTCAGTTAAATACTTGTATGTGTGTAGATTAGAAAGAGGTAAGATAAAGGATCTGCAGTATTTTATGAAGTATTTAAAGGTCAGTTTTATACAAGTAGAATTGTGTATTTACCTGGTAGTAGGCTGTCAGTAATGTCTACGCCTCTCTATTTGGACTGGTAGATCTCGGCAGACTGGCAACTTTAAAAGTAGCTCTCGGTTCAAAAAAGGTTGGGCACCCCTGGTTTAGACAAAAACTACCGCTTTTTTGCATTTATTATGTATAAAACTGTTAACCTCTAATAAGAAGCAAATAAAAAAAATACACAGGCCTACTTTAAAATAAATTAAACAGCACTTGGGTAGTCCTCTGCACATTTGAAGGAAAAAAAATACAATTTAAAATTGACCCACTTTGAAATAAATAAAACATATAGCTGCACCCTAAAAAGAGTTAACTGATTAAATTATGACTGAAGATCGTCAGCTGTCTTCCTCTCCCTTGTTGTTCCTCAATACGTAAAGGCTGCAGCACCTTTAACAACTTCTCTCTACATATCAAACATACTGGTAAGCCAGCATCGTTTGCTGCGAAAACAGATAACTCTGTCCATGCAGAATTAAATCCTGTGTTCCTCCGATACTTTTCTTTTCTTTGATTTATCCATAGTTCGCTCATCGAGCCGGGGGTCAGGTTATTCGCCTGCAAGAAAAGGTGCTCGCGCGGGACCGTAGCAGGATGTGACCATATTTTAGTTGACCTAATTAAAACTGTTTTGTTTTTTATTTATGTGTCACAGTATCACCTCAAAATACAAGATACGAAACATTTTCAACCGTGCAATAACATTTAAATAGTCCTACAAATACTTGTATTTAATTTCCTTCTTATTTTTGTCTAAACTCAAGGGAGCCAGAGCAGAGGGCTTAAAGGGCGGCATACGTCTCGAGAGCCGCGGGTTGCCGACCAGAGTTGGGTGTAACGCGTTACTGTAATAACATTACTTTTGTCGGTAACGGAGTAGTGTAACACGCTACTTTTATAATTCAGTATCACACTACAGTTACTAACATTGCCCCGACAGGCGTTACTTCGTTACTTACTAAAATCAGTCATAATCACACTGACAGACAAGAGGAGTTTCCGCCGCAGGTTTATATGTACGTAATCTGTGCGATTTGCACGTCCACATCTCCACGTGCAGTGCTGCATAAACATGGCTGAGTCAGCGATAACTTTCGCGGGGTGGAGGTATGCCCATTATTTTGAGTTCGTCCGAAGAATAGACAGGAATGTGACGGTGAGGTGCAAACTGTGTCCAGGCCAGAAGCTGTTATCCACTGCTGCAAACACCACGTCAAACCTCAACAAGCACCTGCAAAGAACACATGCTAAGGTGAAGCTACCGCACACGCTATTTGTTGTTTGTTTATATCACGTAGTCTGTTCTTCTTCTCTGTCTTCCGGTTATTGCCTGTTTTGAATGAGGAATACACACTACTGCCGCCTGCTGGTAAGGAGAGTTATTGCCACTCACGCATGCGCAGTTCGTACGTGCTCGGCGAGTAAAGTAACGAGTTGATGTACTTTATGTAGAGAGTAACAAAGTAGTGTAATATATTACCTTTTTTTTTTTTAAAGTAATATGAAATATATTACATTTTTATAGTAACGACCCCATCTCTGTTGCCGACCCCTGCCCTTTAAGATAGGGATGTGCATCTCGATACGTTGCCAACGATACGATACATTAACGATACATTTGAAACACCAGGTGATGCAATACGATACGATTCACCCCTGTTGCGATACAGTTCAATACGACAATCCTGGACATTTTCACTATTAAGAATTGGAGCTATTTGCTGAAACCAGTCAACATACCGATGCAAGCTTTATTTCAATCAGGAGAGACGTGATGTATGGAATACATTTATTATCGGTCACATTATATAAATGAAACATAATGATGACAGTTTATAACAAGTGAATGAAATGGTGTTTTGGCGATTAGGCCCAGGTTTTGTAGGATATCAATCGGGAAGGGAAGAACCGTTTCCGATTAACCCCCCTGGGTCTAGACACTGGTGGTGGTGATAAGTGGTTAGGTCCGGTTGGAAGGGAGAAGGTTAAGCTTGGCCCTGAGTTGAAAGCAGGAGGCGAAGGGGTGGAGGAGGGTTGCGCGTTGACACCTGGAAGACAGCTGATAGGAAAGGGGAGAGCATATATAGAGGGATTAACAGGTGCGATCATTAGGCTTGTAAATGGAGGGGAGTGATAGGTTAGCTGAGGAGTGGCGCTCCCTGTCATTTAGTGCAGGAAGCGAGTATTGCCATGACGAGCAATACGGAGTGATAGGTCTTCCTGTCTGAACTTGCACTAAGCTTCATTTGTATGCAGCACTTTAAGACATGGCTGTCTTAGCCTGTCAGCTCTGGTTAGCAAACATGGGATTCCAGTGAATAGCTAGTAGCAATGATAGTATTTAAACAGGATATACACAATGTGGCTCTTTAGTAGAGACGAATGAAATGAAGCTCAGCGTAAGTTCAACCAGGAAGACCTTTTTTACTCATTCATTTACTATGCTATGTTACTACTCTCTCTCCTCTCAATAAGTGATCTGGGGCGTCACTCCCCAGCTTAACCAATCACTTCGCACTATTCTCACAAGCCTATCATAGCGCTCCGCTAACCCCTTTTAAATCTGCTCTCCCCGCCGACAGCTGTCATTTCAGGTGACCCTACGCAACCCTCCTCCACCCCTTTTCACCTCCTGTCCCTCTGAATCCAGGGTCAAGCTAAGCCCCTCCCCTTCAGACCAAACACAACTATCCATTCACCACCACCAGTGTCTAGACCCAGGGGGGTTTCATCGGATCGGTTCTCCCCTCCCGAATGATACTCCTGCACAACGGGGCTTAATCGCCAAAACTCCATTACATTCATTTGTGTATTCCTGGCAATACATGTGTATTCTTACATCAAAACCGTCTCTCCTGATTGAATTATCATCAGTGCATAGACTTTAGTGACCATACATAAATCCCAGCAATGCTTCTGCTAAACTGAGTGAAACAGAAAACTCCTGCGTGGTGGTGCAGCGCTCAGGCAAATAAAACAATGTATCATTCACATTACACAACTGCATCACAGAGTAAGTTGGGCTCTTTTAATAGTTAGGACAGAGCTCAAACCTGACTTCAGATGCTCTTACTGCACCCACATCCTGTTCAAGAAACAACTCAAACACAAGGCTAACTACTCCAGAAACGTTGTCTCACTTTTAGATTCATTATTCCTACATCATTTATAATCCTACAGCACTCTACATCATGACTCAGTCACAACTCAAGTGCCAACTTGTCTGCCTTATCCTCCCCTAAGCTAACACAACTACCACAAATAAAGTTTTTAGATGGTGAAATATATAAATAAATAACTGACTTTCCCAAATCACTCAAAACAATGCATAATCCAACTTGTGATACAGTGGCCATGGGCCTCCATCCATCAAGATAAACATGGAGTCCTTCTCTCACTGCCAGTAAAGCAGGCAGTGTAAATCACTGCAATGGTTGAATTACATTGCCTCCAACTTAGAAATGATCACATTCAGTTGCTCTCACAATTCATGTTTATGGTGTAAAGTGATGGGACAGTTTATTCTCAAACTGCTGGAACATGCATTATTCAAAGTCCTCCTTTTCAAGGGATTATTTTTAAAATAGACCTCACTAGAGGGTGAGTATAGCTTTAGCACTCTATAAATAAAGAGCTGATTCAAAAACAAGTTTGAGTAGGTTTTAATATGGGATTAGATTTGTATCATAAAGATAAAGCAACACTTTCTCAGAATAAAGCAAAACTATGAGTTTAAAAAAACAAAAACCGAAGTCAACCAAAATAAAATACATTTCAAAAATAAAACTATAAGTTGCAAACAAATCATTTGTGTAATCATGTAAACTATAAGTCTTTTTTCTTTGTTTTAACATAGGTTTTTGTTTGCAGTTCTTGTTTCTTCTTTCTCAATTTCTCGCTGCAGCTTTCTCTTTTGCGCTCCCTCATTTTTTGTTTGAGATTTTGACACAAACATCCCAGGTGGGCGGGACTTTCAGGGGTGTGTCCCCATTGGCTACTCAGTTTTTGAGTGACAGCCCACTACACCACAGATCATACAGTGCAACTCATGCAGCAAACTCCGGAGTCCACTCGGCCACGTTGGTGCCTCCTGGGGAGTTTCATGAATATATCGAACTTATTTTATGGATTGCAGTGCATTACACTTGTGATGTGTAGTTTATACTTTATTCCAACTTTAAATATTTTAATACCTGAACACACTGCGGCTGTATTTTCAAGCTAAAGGTGATACACAATATAAACTGTATACTATTATTTTTCAAAGACATGTTACATTTCAAAAGCATATATTGCTATGTTTAGGACAAACAATTAAAGACTGCTTTAATTTAACAAATTCTACAATATAAAAGTGGCAGATTTGCTTTATTAAACAGAGCAGACCGGCTGCATACCAACACAATTAGGAACATGCTCACATCTCACTATGTTGGTCTGAAGAGCTGAAGCATTCATACACAATGGATCAAACCGGTCTTGTCTCATTCTATATCCTGTGAGAAAATGATATACATTTAGCATTACAAATTCGACATACTATTCCTAGTCTGAGGAAGATCTGAATAATCAACAGATTTGAATGGAATCTCTAACATTTTCATGTAGAATAAAGACAATAGAGTGATTATACAAATTCCATTTATTGAAATTTGAACCAGAAGATAAAGTCTCAAAGAATGTTTTAAATAAAAGGACATAAACAAAAAGGTGGATAATAATAATAAAATCTATATGTAATTACGTCACAGCCATAGACTGTATATATAAACACACACACACAGTCACAGGTCACAGCGTATACTTCAGCGGAATATCAAAACAGCGGCCCGGGGTGCAAAACGCATCAATGACAGCGACCCTCTACCACTATGCTCTACCACACAGAACAACACCATTTATATAAACACCTATCATGACAGGGCACCCACAGCCAAGTAACAATTAAAAATGAATTAAGTCGGCACGGCGGCCCACATTGAAAATGACTTAGGCCTACCTTTGATGATAAATCACTGAAACACAAAGTCCATCCTCCTGTCCTTTTGGATGAAGCACTTGCGGGTCATTCAGCTGATCCTTTGCAACTCCAGTTTATCATTGTAACTCAATCTTGAAAATGACTCGGTTAATCATTTCACAATGATGTCATCACTATCACTAAAGTGAGCCATCATGAACGAACTTATGCTAATTATAAATGTATCGATCATAAATGTATCGATCATAAATCTATCGTTTAGATTTATGATTCGAAAATAATAAAAGTAGGGTAGACATGTGGATATTATCTCTCTGAACAAAACGTGCATTTATCTAACAGGTTCGTTTTCCACAGACCTTATTTCGAGCTATTTTCCAAAATCCTATGGAGAAATCCCACTGCTTTCTGTCGAGGGAATTCGAGCGAAGCTTACTTCCGGGTTTTAGGACCTTTAGGACGCGTCACTGCACCACTTGCATAGACCTCACAGCGGGCGGAACTTGTCATAAAGTCCGCGAAAATAAAGCCCGCCCATTTAGAGGGAAGATATGATTGGTCAATTGTACTGTCATTTGACATTACTCTCTGGCCCTCTGTGAATGTAGAGAGGGACCAACAAGCTCTCCCGTCTTCACATAACTCGCAGAGACGGCATTTAACCCTTCACATTCCAACAGAAACTGAACAGGCAGATTCGAAGGATTTATTTCTTTGGAAATATTATTTTAAATACAATTAAACTAATGAAAAATGTAACAACAAAAACATATAAAAAAAATCATTTAAAAAAAAGTATAATGTTATAATGTTTTCAAATATTATTTTTTAGAATATCTTAGGCCCTCACAGAGGGCCTAGAGGACCCTGACGGCTCGCCACTGGTATGTAAAGATATTTGGTCAAATGAAATGACACTGAGCCAGTGATAACAGCAAAGCCCAGCGTGGATGAAGATGGTGCAGGTCTTTCTTCCGTGCTGTCCCCTCAGAGGAAGTGGGAAAACGGGATAAGACTCTGGACGCCACGCTGTCTCAATGATCCACACTGTTATTATGAGAGGAAAATAAATGTTTTAGGAAATGAAAAATATGAAGTTAACAAATAAAACACAGCTCAGGGGCAGTCATGGACTGTAGGTTTTCCTACAAAGTTAACTCAGCCTCTATTGATTTTCATATCAAATTAGCATGTTAATAAAATAAGCTATCATGGCTTATACTTGCATATCCAAACAGAATCATGAAAGCCTGTTGGTAGAGTCAGGCACACGAGTCTGTTTGAGTGTGTGCGCCGGTGTCTGAACGCTCATTCACTGCTAGCTATGTAGCTAACTGTTAGGCTACTTAGCTTGCATTGTTATGGATCTAAAGGTAGCAAAAGCTAACTTTCATAGCACAGCTTTACTTCTCACTTACCACACTAAAGAAACATACCGTATAGTACAGCACAAACAACACAAATGATCAATACTTGCATATATTTTCACTTGTAGTATTATAATAATTGAAATGCTGGTTCTTCTGGGGGTGTTCTATCCAAGCTCATCTACCGCACCGCAGCTTCCTGCACTGTACAATCGTTGGAGGACTGGGCTGTCACTAAAAAACTGAGTAGCCAATGGGGACGCACCCCTGAAAGTCCCGCCCACCTGGGATGTTTGTGTCAGAATCTCAAACAAAAAATCAGAGAGCGCAAAAGAGAAAGCTACACTGAAACATTGCAAGCTCACACTACCATCACACTGGCACTACAGCAAAGCTACCCATCCATTTTGGTTAACTAAAGCTATAATCTATACAAAGTTTAATTTGTAATAAAACATTTATAAATTGACAATGTCTACATTATATGAAATGTGAACATAATTTGCAGCAGATTTACTCTCACAAATACAATGCAAGTTTTGTGGGTGGAGCAAGTCCATGACATGTCAGATTCTTCCTCAAGTTCCAGTAGTCACATTTAAAATACATCAAAAATAAACTACTTAAATGACTTTGCAAATATTAACAAAGTTTAACTAGTTTCTCTGGATTTACATGGGTGTAAAATGAATATTTTGGATTTGTTTCTCCAGCAGGACACTGTTCCATGCCACACAGCCAGGTCATTTGAGTCATTGGAGTGAGAGAGAACCAGCAGATCATCACCCTGTGGACTGAGCACAACCTCCAGAACTGAACCACTTTAAAGACCTCAAGAGTCCACAAGATGGATGGTTACAAGCTACTTGAAGTGTTGCTTAAGGAGTGTATGAAGTCAGACAACATGTGCAGATGCTGGAGAGGATATGATAGCTGTGATTGTGAACTAGAGTTATTCCACCATATAACATGGAATGGCATTTTTGTATTTTAATAAATGTTGTTTATTTCCTTCACGGCCAAAGTGCCAAAAAGCAAACAGACTGATACTATTATATAACACACATGAGTTTCATGAATATCCTGACCTGGTGAAACCTTTGTGTATCACTGGTGTTTAGACAATTGGATCGTTTACTAAAATAACTCAGTTTATGTGGAGGTGTGGAGGTCCGGGTGAATAAAACGAAGAGCATTATTACTGCATGAAGCAGAGACACGGGCACACTGAGCAGACCGAGCTTCACCCACAGCCAGGGGCGGACTGGGTGGAAAAGTGGCCCGGGGATTCATTGACAGACAGGCCGACTTAATGTGCGGCATGTATCGGCCGGCCGGCGACGAAAGTATGTTTCTTAAAAAAAAACCCTATGCATTTAATGTTATTTTGGACCATTATTCATATAGTAACCACATTACCTGAGCCCTTGAGTTGCCTAGAGCAAAAATAGTTACAGCATATATTTAGTGATTTTAATGTTAACAGATCTTTGATGCAATAACATTTTGACCCAATTTGCCTGACTTGACACATGGAATAAAACATGGGCGTAGGAAGCATCCTCAATGTGGGTGAGACCATTTAACAGGGGGTGTGGGCAGGTGGTGGACCTCACCTCCTCTAGGGGGGTCCGGGGGCATGGTCCCCCGGGAAGATTTGTTTTTTAAATGTTGAAGTTAAATGCATCAATCTGGTGCATTTTGAGAGCACAATTAGGGACTAAACCTATGGATACATCTCTCAACACCCATATGAAACAGAACTGTAAACAGATTTACTTTTTCTTTCAACATTTGTTTGAACAGCAAGTAGAGGCAAAAGTGACTGCACCCAAAACAATAAACCTGCTAGCTAACTAGCCTAAACTCAGTAACAGAATGTGGGCAACGCGTTCTTCTCCACAGCCGCGCGACCTCTGAGTCAGACGTCACTTCCCCCTTTGCTATCCTACGGGTACAGCCACTCCCGCTGAACCCCGTTTCCCTGCCAACCCCCCTCCCCCCCTCCCCTATTCAAGCCCCTCCCTCTGAACCCAGGGCTTGCTACAATACTGTATACTGTATACAGGGGTGACGGGTGCTGTAGGCTAGGGAAGACTAAGCCTTCCCAAATATTTGTGTCACTGCATCCTGGTAAAATAAAAATATAATGTATAATGTTTGTGTCTTTGACATTAGCACTGCTATGCAGCCACCTGTGCCCTGTACTACGAAGCCAGTTCAAACCCTGGATATGTTTGAGTTATCTAAACTAACCCTAACAAACGAGATCTCGACGCTGGTTAATATCAACTCGGTAAATCAAGCCAGGGCTTCTCTCACCAGCTGAGAGCACGTTCACCTGAAAGGGGTGGGGTTAGCAACATTTGACCAATCACAAACAGGGACAAGTACTGACAGTGCAGCGTCATACTTCATTAATGAAAAGTAAACTAATATTAGTCATCCATGACTTAAACATAATAATCCAGGATACAAGCCACCTGCAAGGTGAATACAGAACTGGTTAAAAAATAAATAAACTACCGAGTGTTTGAAAGCGTAACAGTTTTATGATATCACTGCCCCATCTAAGACACGAGTGGATCTGACTTTAATTACATTTGAGTTGAGTGTTTCGTCAACCTAATGTGTTGCTTAAAATAATACTTCTGCATACAGTATGTGACACTGTGAGTGTTGCATGGCCAGATACGGCTCGAGAAGCTGACTCAGATAAGGAGATAATATAGGCTATGATCTGATTGAATGTGATATGAATGATAAGTGCGACATGTCGGCGTCTTCTCTACATACAGCAGTTTAAACTGTATTTCCTTTATCCTGTAATATGACTTGATAGATTTAAACTCCGCACACTGAGCTCTGATTTTTCAGCAGGCGGTGCTTTCACTGAGTTGATCTCTTTTCTATAGACGCCGGAGGCGGGCAGCGTCAGGTAAAAAAAAGTGATTTAGCCTTCCCAAACCTGAGCCTCACGCGCCGCCTATGACTGTATACACAAACTATACAAAAACGCCTTTACGCTTTGGAGCTTGTTTATCCTACTGTAAGCAACTGCCAGCTAGGTCTCTCAGTCACTCACTCCTGATCGTTCACTGCGCAGTGACAGCTGCTACGGAGCTGATGTGTGAAAGTGAAACTATCTGATAGATAGAACATCGGTAGCCTATCAAACACCCCTCCAGGGAGTGGGCGGAACACTTACAAATGTGGGCCGGTTGGATTTAGGCATTTTTTAAATTTTCTTTTGGGCCCTCCGGCCCACGCACAGCACCGGCCAACCGGGAAAACTCCCGGTATTCCCAATGGCCAGTCCTCCCCTGCCCACAGCTCAACACGCTGATGTCACTAACACGAGTCTCGTTGAAATCTCGTGGGACAAGGATGCCGGCAGCCTTGAGAGCGAGGCGGAGCAGTTTCTCTCCACGAGCTGCAGAAGCAAAATGCTTGATGGGAAACGACTCGCTGATATATCGAGCTGAGCGCTCATTGGTGATTTTTACCCCGTGCTGCTGATGAAGCTCCGCAAAAGTTTTGTGTTGTTTTGTGTCAGTTTCACGTCGCCACTTCCATTCACGTTTTTCATCATCGTTCCACAATGTTTATCATCATGAATTTAATATCTATATATGTTATACTATACTTGCACTGCTTACCGTTTTCATACTTTATATATCTTAGCATTTTCATACACACTGTTCATACTGCTCACAGGCTGCTGTGTATATCTAGTGTATTCATACACACTGTTCATACTGCTCACAGGCTGCTGTGTTTATCTAGTGTATTCATACACACTGTTCATACTGCTCACAGGCTGCTGTGTTTATCTAGTGTATTCATACACACTGTTCATACTGCTCACAGGCTGCTGTGTTTATCTAGTGTATTCATACACACTGTTCATACTGCTCACAGGCTGCTGTGTTTATCTAGTGTATTCATACACACTGTTCATACTGCTCACAGGCTGCTGTGTTTATCTAGTGTATTCATACACACTGTTCATACTGCTCACAGGCTGCTGTGTTTATCTAGTGTATTCATACACACTGTTCATACTGCTCACAGGCTGCAACCTTTTCACTTTTGTTTACTGAGAGTTTGTGTGTGAGTGCACACAATGTTGATTGTTATGTTGTTATGTTATGTTAACTGGCCTCTGAATACTGGTAGGAGAGGTTTGATTCAATGTCTGTCAATATTATGGTGTGTGACATCTACAATAAATCTGTCGGAGCAGAGCTATGTGTGTCAGGGTTCTTACGGTCATTAAAAACCTGGAAAAGTCATGAAAATTCAAAATGCTAATTCCAGGCCCTGGAAAAGTTATGAAAAACAATATTTTTCCAAAAGTTTAGGAAAAGTCATGGGAATGTAACTAAAGTTGCATCAATATAATTTATATTGTATCTAATCGCCGAAATAGTAATACTATAATGATAATACATACTGTATCGTATAGTAATGAAACGTAAAATGGCATTTAACTGTCGCGGTATTTTGCTTATTTTCCTGTTCCATGTTAAAATAACCCATTTTTAGTGGTACCGCTGAGAAAGAGTAATTGTTTTGGTCATGGAAAAGCAGGTAAAGGTCCTGGAGAAGTCATTGAAAATCATTGGTGAAAAAGTGTATGAACCCTGGTGTGTCTCTCTGTGGGGAGGGTCTTTGAGTGTGTGTGTGTGTGTGTGTGTGTGTGTGTGTGTGTGTGTGTGTGTGCGTGCGTGCGTGCGTAAAGTTTTAGATTTTCATTTTATCTGTGTGAGAGAGAGGGGAGGAAGAAAGTAAAGGAGCACAGAGAAAGGCTGAGAACAAAAGAGAGAAGGAGGTGGGGGTGCACGTGTGACTGTGTGTTTGATGTGGCTCTTTGCAGTAACATAGTAACATTTTTGGCTCTTAACCTCTGACTGGTTGGCCACCCCTGATCTAGTGTATTCATACACACTGGTCATACTGCTCACAGGCTGCTGTGTATATCTAGTGTATTCATACCCCTCACTGTTTATTCATCATTCAATTCATTCTATATATTATTCTGTAGATTGTGTACATTACTTTTCACTTCACTGCTTGTTGCACCTGGTTAGAAGCTAAACTGCATTTTGTTGTCTCAGTGCCTGTAATCTGTGCAATAACAATAAAGTTGAATCTAATCTTGAGCAGGAACAAATGTATTTACTTAGTACAGTACATATCTGACATTAACGATTAAACACATTTGTGCATTCTTTAGAAATGCAAACAGAGCCAAGCCGACACAGAGCTGTCCGACTTCAGGAGAGCTTTTTGAGACCTCCCCCGGCTGCAATCGGCTATTCTCGTCTACTTTCGAGTCGAGGCCCAGCTCATCTCAAACAAGCCTAGGTTGAGGTCGAATAGTCCTTTTTGCTTAGGAACCTTCCTAACAGAGTGAAATGACCCGGAAGTCCCTCAGTGGCAGCTATGATAAGAGCCGTTCAAATTCTCTAGAGCCTCATCCTTTATATATACAGTCTATGGCCTCATCTCAATACCCCTCCTCGACTCCTCTCTTCCCCTCCGCCGGGACTTGACCCGGAAATCGATCAAGACACGCCATTTTGAAGGAAGTCCCAATAGCTGAAATGCACACGGAGGAGTCGAGTAGGGGTGAGTGAGGAGACGAAAGGGAGGATACACGAGAGCAGACTATGCGGAAGTGTTTTCACTACTCGCGTATAGAAGCCCCGCCCCCACCTTCACAGCTGGTCCATTTCAACAGAGGAAAACCGACAACTGGAAGATGAGTGGAAAAGCGTCACATAAATGTATAAGTGCTTACAGCTCCGTGGGAATTATTATGTGTAATTCATTTCTTAAGGTTATACTAACAATTTAAGTCATGTTTAATGATCTTGAACGTCACTAAAACATAGCTATTAAGAAAGTTATTTCATAAATGGCTAGATCTTGATAAATAACAATTATTTGTATTGTTTCGTGTTAAGATATTCAGGAGTTCAATTATTTAAAATGCACAGTCCTGAATGTGGGTTTGTGGTGAATGTGGGGATCTACAGGACACACATTTTCAGTAAAGGCTTTCACATTATTATCATTATATTTGTATTTAAATGTAGGCTATATTTTACACCACAACGGAACACAATAGCAGGACCAACCATCACACATTGAATTCCTTGACTAACAAGAGAAAGATTCATTCATTTAAATAAATGTTTAACAACAAATGGGCCGGTTCTAAGGGTTATTCAGTTAAACCCGATGAGAGGGGATACAGCTGTGCACATGTCATCATTAACAGACATCGTTTAAGAGTGACGTTTGAATGAATGAGGACATCCCAATGAATACTTGAGGACTCCTCTGTCCTCGCGTCTCCTCCTCCTGTCTCTCGCTCGCATCTTACGGAGGCAGAGCTAAGACGCAAGGAAGGTACGTGAGTGAGGGAAAGGAGGAGTCGAGGAGGGGTATTGCTTTATCCGACCATTTCTTAGTAACTTTTGAAGTACTGTTACTAGACTACAAAGCATTAGTCAAAAGCTCTTGCAGCAGAAACCTATCTGTTAGTGCTATAGCCACATTTAAGGAAGAGATTCCACCAATACTTAACTCGATAGCATGTCTGCATGTAGGGGAGGAAACTTATACAAAATGTACACCACCCCAAATTGATCATGTTGTTGATAGTGCTATAGATGCGCTGCGAATAAAATTAGACTCTGTTGCTCCTTTGAAAAAGAAGAAAATAAAACAACATAGATTAGCTCCATGGCATAATGCCGAAACCCGCAAAATAAAGCAAAAGTCTAGACAACTTGAAAGGATATGGCGTTCCACTAAACTTGAAGAATCTCGTTTAATTTGGCATATTACTCTCAATGAATATAAGAAAGCACTGCGTAAAGCGAGAGCAGCCTACTACTCTTCATTAATAGATGAGAATAAGAATAATGCAAGATTTCTTTTCAGCACTGTAGCCAGGCTGACAGAGAGCCACAGCTCGATTGAGCCTTCTATTCCCTTAGCACTCAGTAGTAATGATTTTATGTGCTTTTTTAACGATAAAATTGTTACTCTTAGAAACAAAATTAATGACCTCTTGCCTTCGACCAGTATAGTGTTATCAACAGCTCCCGGAATCGTAAGTTCTAATATTACACTAGATAGTAAACTAGAATGCTTTTCAGCCATTAACCTTGAACAATTACATTCAATGATTCTCTCTTCTAAACCATCAACGTGCATGTTAGACCCAATTCCAACTAAGCTGTTGAAGGAAGTTTTTCCATTAATTAGCACTTCTTTATTAAATATTATGAATATGTCTTTATTATCAGGCTATGTTCCACAATCATTCAAAGTAGCAGTGATAAAACCGCTTCTTAAAAAGCACAACCTCGATCCAGAGGTTTTAGCCAACTATAGACCTATTTCTAATCTTCCGTTCCTCTCAAAAATTCTTGAGAAAGCGGTCGCAAAACAGTTGTGTGATTACTTAAAAAACAATGATTTATTTGAAGATTTTCAGTCTGGCTTTAGAACACATCATAGCACAGAGACAGCTCTGGTTAAAGTCACAAATGATATTCTAATAGCCTCAGACAAGGGACTTGTCTCTATTCATTTGATACTATCGACCATGATATCCTATTGCAAAGACTAGAGCACTTAGTTGGCATACAGGGAACTGCTTTAGGCTGGTTTAGGTCCTATCTATCTGAACGCTCTCAGTTTGTACGTGTTAACGATGAATCTTCCACGCAAACCAAAGTTAGCCATGGAGTGCCACAGGGCTCAGTGCTCGGACCTATTTTGTTCACATTATATATGCTTCCGTTAGGCAATATTATAAGGAATCATTCTGTAAACTTTCATTGTTATGCGGATGATACTCAACTATATTTATCAATCAAGCCTGATGAAATTAATCATCTAAATAAAATTCAAGACTGCCTTAAGGACTTAAAAACGTGGATGACCTTAAACTTTTTGATGTTAAACACGACCAAAACTGAAGTTATTGTACTTGGCCCGAAGAATCTACGAAACAAATTATCTAAAGACATACTAACTATGGATGGCATTAATTTGGCCTCCAGTGAGACTGTAAGGAATCTTGGTGTTATATTTGATCAGGATTTATCCTTTAACGCCCACATAAAATCAATTTCAAGGACCGCCTACTTCCATCTACGTAACATTGCAAAAATCAGGCATATCTTGCCTCAAAACGATGCAGAGAAACTAGTCCATGCATTTGTTACTTCTAGGCTGGATTATTGTAACTCTTTATTATCAGGGAGTACCAAGAAGTCAATCAAGTCGCTTCAGCTGATTCAAAATGCTGCGGCTCGTGTACTAACCAGAGTTAGGAAAAGGGACCACATTACTCCTGTTCTGGCTGCCTTACACTGGCTCCCTATAGAACACAGGATAGAATTTAAAATTCTTCTTCTCGCCTACAAAGCCCTTAATGGGCAGGCGCCATCTTACCTTAAAGAACTCATTATACCCTACTGTCCTACTAGGGCATTGCGTTCCAAGAATGCAGGGTTGTTGGTTGTTCCTAGAATCTTTAAAAGTACAATGGGAGCCAGAGCCTTTTCTTATCAAGCTCCACATTTGTGGAATCAGCTTCCAGTTTGTGTTCGGGCGGCAGACACCCTATCCGTTTTTAAGAGTGCGCTTAAGACCTTCCTTTTTGATAAAGCTTATAGTTAGGGCTGATTAGATTCAGCCCCTAGTTTTGCTGATATAGGCTCAGTTTGTCGGGGGACATCTTACTTCTTCCTTCTCTCTGTCTATACCCGTGTACACTCATGTTCCGATTAACCCAGCCTCCCCAAATGTCTTTCTTTTTGGTGTCTATATACGCTGGGATCCGGAGTCATGGATGATCCTGCGGTCCTGTGTCCTGGATCGCGAGCGCTGGATCTTGAGTCGTGGCTGTGGTCCTGGATCATAGGTCCTGGATGGATATCCTCGTGGATTCATCTTCCTATTATACACACATGCATTTCCAAACATTTGGACTACCTATGTTGCAAATGTATTATCTTTTCAATTTACACACGGCATCTATTGCACGTCTGTCCGTCCTGGGAGAGGGATCCCTCCTCTGTTGCTCTCCCTGAGGTTTCTCCCATTTTTCCCTTTAAACTGGGTTTTCTTTGGAAGTTTTTCCTTGTACGATGTGAGGGTCTAAGGACAGAGGGTGTCGTATTGTCATACTGATATTCTGTACACACTGTGAAGACCACTGAGACAAATGTATCATTTGTGATATTGGGCTATATAAATAAACATTGATTGATTGATTGAGATGAGGCTTAGATGATAGGAAAGGAGGTTCCTTTATAACCTCCTTTAGCTTAGGAACCACTGGACCTTCCTTTACGAAAGAAAAGGAGAAAATGGTGCCCCACAATGCCTTGCGGCCGTCACACAACAGTCGGCCATTCACTGAAACAACCGATTATGACCGAGAAATTATATCATGAAAGTTACGGTGCTTATTAAGCATTTTAAAACGTAGGTGGTAAGTTGCCAAAGTGCTTTGTTTTGAACGTTCATCAGTATTATAATCAAAAAGAGAAATATGAACGTTAGTTTTTACTGAAATGATCAAATAAAGTCAACATTTCACAGTCTTTACTGAGCTGTGTGGGGTTTGTTCAACTTTTAAAAGATGTTTGAATGGTGATATACACAGTGATAGATGTTAAGGACTAACGTTTATAATAAATACATCTGTATTGATTTTAAAATATTTTCATACAATCATACGTATTGGGATCATTTGTATTAATGTGGACCGGAGGGAGAGGGTGACGAGCTAAAACAACAGCATCAGAGCTTGTATGGAATGCCATTTAAGCCAGAATTAAATAAATACATAAATAATTAAATATATATATATATATATATATATATATAAATATGTGCGGAGCCTCCAAGGGGACATGGAGAAGAAAAGAAAAAATAATTAAAAAAAAAAAAATAATAATTTGCGAAATATCGCAAAACCTTTGCGAGATATCGCAAAACTTTTCTTTTAGCTCAATGTACTTCCTGGTCAGTTCGGCTGCTACGGCAACACAGAAACCACAACAATGGAGCGGTTCATCGATTTTACTTTGAGCTTGGCTTTAAAGATAAATATATAACATCAGTGCTTGGTAATAGGCACGGGTTTCACATAAGTGAAAGACACCTCAAGAGAACACTCAGAGCGAGGGGACATGCACGTCCCTCTGAGCTGAGTTATTGACAGATTCGAATTTCACAGATCAATAACTCATGAACATAACGTTGTAAAAATACAAACAACATGACTTTACCATCATAGCAATGTAGACAACGAGCTACTGTACAGAGTCGTTTTTATCCGTTCAGTTCGATACGCGCCGTCATCTGAGCTAAACATCAATAATTGGTCACAATCTGCAGCTTGAGGAGGGAGAGGAGTGCTTAGGGACCGTCTACAAACTGCAACGGGGTTTTGCGAGCAAAAAATAATTCATTTTTTTTTCAAATAACTCTTTTTCCCCTTCTCCATGTCCCCTAGGGGGCTCCGTAAATATCCCTATGAAATAAATTCTGAAATAAATAAATGAGGCAATACATATTTAAATACACATTTATTTATTTCAGGGGACTTGTATTTCATAATGACATATTTATTTATTTCAGGGGACTTTTATTTCATAATGACATATTTATTTATTTCAAGAGACTTGTATTTCATAATGCCACATTTATTTATTTCAGGGGACTTGTATTTCATAATGCCACATTTCCATTCCTTATATGCAAATGAACAGGGCGTGATTAGCTCACAGATCCAGACCAAAGCAACAGCACCACAACACTGATTCAATAGCAATGGTTTCACACTCCAGTACTCTTAAGTGGTTAGCAAACTTCCAATAAACCAAACCGGTTCAAGAACCATTCTTGTGCTTAACTGGTTCATCTCTGGTTCTGAGTCCAGAGCCAGTTCCGGGCAAGCAGTAGCGCTGAGCAAAGTGAGAAGATCGTTCTTATTATACATCGATGGTGAAGATCAGTTGAGAGCGGTTGAGAGTAGTGATGTGTCGGTCGCGAACGAGCCGATTCTTTTGAACGGCTCTTTGGTACGAACGAGGGGAACTGAGTTGTAGTTGGTGAGAGCCGTTCTTTTTATCGTTCAATCGTTGGTGCGCACTCACTACCTGTCAAAATCCACTCGCCTTTTAAAAAGCTTGATTTTGTTCCCCAAACGTATTCTGTGAAGACCCGCCCCTACTCTGATTGGTAGGTTTCAGCACGAGGAGTGAGATGGGGTGGGTCTTAACGGAATACGCGCGCGAGAGAAGTCATAACAAGTGGTACAGGACAGATAGACGTCCCACGTGTTTTGCGGATAGATAATGAGCCAAACGCGAAAACGCAGCAGCATTTGGATGCACTTTAAACAAAATCCAGGCAGTGATAAAGCGGAGTGCACCATTTGTAAAAGAAAAATATCATTTAAAGCAGGGTCAACCAATAATCTTCATCGCCACTTAAAAACACAGCATCCGACGGTGCAAGTGGCCGAGCTGAGACAACAAGGTTCCAATAATAATGACGGAGACGGCGCCAGTGCTTCTGCTGAAACCCCGACCACATCAAGTCAGTCATCATCTGAAACTACCACTAGGCCTACATTAGTGCCTGGCCCGGCACCAAGCTCTCATAGAACCACTGGCACAATACCTAAAACAAAACAGACTCATCTCCACAGTTATGTAGCACCTGTCATAACCCCAATGAGACATGGTAAAATAGATGAAGAGCTTGTTAAAATGATTGCAACTGACTTCCAGCCATTCAGTATTGTGGAAGACAAAGGATTCAAGCGATACAGTAATGCTCTCAACCCTTCCTACAGTCTTCCATCAAGGAAGACAGTATCCCAGACAATTGCAAACATGTATCAGAGAGAAGCAGCATCACTGAAGGAAAAGGTGTCTAAACTGTCAGCAGTTTGCTTAACCGTAGACTGTTGGACATCAAGGGCTACAACCTCATTTATGGCAGTAACATGCCACTTTATGGAAGATTTCAAGATGTCCTCCTGCCTATTGGACTGGTTTGAATGTAGTGAACGGCACACAGCAGACAATATGGCCAAAAAGCTTCTCAATGTTGCAAAATATTGGAAAGTGGAAGGTAAAGTGATTTGCTGCGTAACTGCATGCTGCTAACATTACAAAGGCAATACAAATAGAAAAATGGACCCACCATCCATGCCTGGCACATACTATCAATTTGATTGCCAGCGATTCCCTCAAAGGCCTAAAACCCATTCTGGATAAAGTGAAAGAGGCGGTGGAATACTTTCACAGGAGCACAGTGGGTGCAGAAAAACTGAAGGCTACTCAAAACCAAATGGGGATGGCAGAGCTACGACTCAAACAGGACTGCATCACAAGATGGAGAGTTTTCTGAAATCCAAGGATGCCATTATCTCCACCCTGGCCATCACAAATGCATCAGTCAGCCCTCTGTCCCAAGAAGAATGGAGCATACTGCAGTAGGTGTGCACTATCCTGGAGCCTTTTAAGAAGTCACTGTTGAGATCAGTGCAGAAAGGTGTGTTATTAGTTAGAGTTGGTCAGCTGTAGCTTTCTATAGCATGCATGCAACAATACCAGATAACAAATTATGAATGTTTGAGACCATTTTATTTGTATTATATAAATGATATAGATATCAGTGTATATAATATAGTGTGTCATTGTTGGTAACACTTTATAATAATTGTCTCAATATTCCCTGTTTTTTTCACACTAGCTACGTGACTGCCTCAATGGTAATATTGCTGGCAAAGGGACTGCAGAAAGTCACAGTCAGCTACCAGAGAAGTGCAACAACACAACAAGCATCAGATTTGGGGAACTCGCTATGTACAAACATGGCAAGTAGATTCCTCAGAACGGAATATAACCACACCCTTGGAGATGCTACGGCACTTGACCCAAGATTCAAAAAGGTAGCATTCGGGGATGCCAGAGCTGCAGATGAGGCTTTCCAGAGAATAGCAGCTGCAGCAGGAAGAGTCACTCTCAGCAGCAGCGAACCCAGCCAGCAACCAGATCAACAGGAAGGAGCAGGCAGTGCTGCAGAAGGATCAGTTGTGTGGAGGTATTTCCATGACCGTGTCGCTGGTGCAGTGTCAACAAGGAATCCCACAGCAGATGCTATCATGGAGGTGCAGTCTTACCTATAGGAGCCTCTTCTTCCAAAATCCTCAGATCCTCTCAAGTGGTGGGAAAGTCGGGCCACCTTATACCCCAGGCTCACCAAGCTCATGGCTGAAAGGCTTTGCATTGTGGCAACGTCAGTTCCGTCAGAGAGAATATCCTCCAAGACTGGACAAATAGTATCAGAGAGGAGAAATCGCCTTAAGCCCTCAGAAGTGAGGGAACTTGCTTTCCTTAATGCACATTTGCCATAGATGATGGGATAACACATGCTCAAGCAGAAGGCCATAGGCCAGGGGCAGCTCATCTCCTGTTTTTGACAAAGCAGCTCACAGATTTGTCTCTGTTTTACTCTGTTTTTATAATACTTTAAATATTGTTCCGAAGTAGTTTTCCTATTTATTCCTAAATGTTTTTGGTGTTGTTGTTCAATTTCTACTAAAAACTAAAGGTTTATTGTACTTGTTTTTTTATATTGCCAATAAATAGTGTTCTAATATTAAGAGTTGCGTGAATTTCATTCAAGGCAAGGCAACTTTATTTACTTAACACATAGCCGACAGAGGGTACATTCAAAGTAATACATTCACTGACATGAATGACATGGATATGGCGCCACCTTGTGTCACGTTTACAATGCAGATACAGTCAATTATCCTGGTGATTATTTTGCAGATAAATCTAGTAACCCCGCCCCCTTTAACAAAACTGCTCTTTAGAACGGCTCTTTTGAAAGGAACGGAGCCATAAGATCCGGCTCCCGAGCCGTTTCTGTGACTCCGCCCAATGCTGCTCTTCTGAGAAGAACCGCTCTGACAGCTCTCTCTGGTCTCTACTGGGAAACAGCTAAAAGTCCTTCTGGAGGTAAGCAACGCTACACAATTACACCCAGTCTGAGAGTAAAAGATTTCTCGAAGGTTCGTTTTGCTTTCTTACAACGTTAAGTTAATGTTAACGTAACCTTAAGTTTGCTAGGAGGCTATTGTTACGAGCTAGCTGTCTTAGCTTACAAAAGTTAGCAGCTAACGTTTTCTGCAGTTTGTGTTGCCCCTGAAAAACGTGATGTAGTTATTTAAGGGTAAGTTAAATTAACGTTATTTTACAAGTTGAGAGAGTTAAGTTGTGTTTAAAATCGTCAATGTAATGCACATTAGAGGTTTTGTGTTGGACATGAAGTTAGCTAACGTTAGCTAACTCTACCAGGTTAGCATGTTAAGCTGTACTTTCTGTGGCAGCTAGCTTAATACAAAGAGGGGTTTTGTGCTTCATTGCAAACTTTTCTTTGTTAATCTATCTGAAACTGTGGGGACAGTTTGTTTCTACTCAACTATACAGACCATTGTTGAGGAGATGCAAAACATACTGTACATGAGTTGGGTCCAACATATACCTTGAGTAATGTTACTTTGCTGCTAAAAATGAAACATCATTATCAGATGAGGACATCACAAAGTGTGTGAGCCTGTCGGGGGATTTGATCTGTTCTCTGCATGTCGTACACACTGCTCTGGTATTACTTATCTTGTAAAATGTAAGTCTCGCTCTTGTCTTCGTTCAGGCTTTGCATTTGAACTCCTATGACTGGTTGCGGACTTGAAGGGAACGACTTCTTGACATCCAGGAAAAAGGTGAGATTCTATTAATACATTTGAATGCCAAAAGCAAGTTATTGTTTTTAACTTTTTAAATATGATTGTTTTGGGGCATTTCAGTTTTATTGGACAGAGGCAGTAGATATCTACTGGAAACAGTGGAGAGGGAGGAGATGATATGCAGCATACGGTCAGCCGGATGGTTGCTGCTCCGTGTGGAACGTGTTCGATCAGGTAAAGCACTTTGGTACCCAGTTATTTATGGTATTGAGTTTGAATTTAGCTTTTGGAATGTAATTTCCAACTGTGCATTGTAAAGACTGAAAGATGTAAAGCTTGACATGATTTGGTCTTTTACTTAAGAAGATGTTTGTCTTCCTGTCTTCTCTTATTTCCTTATCTTTCTTTCAGGTGTAACATCTACCAATGGTTGTACATGACAGAGACCTCCTCCGCCTCTTTGCTGTCTTACTAGTCAATCCTTCTGATCAGGTCCTTTCCTAAATAGTGGTAAGTTTTACAGTTCAGTGTACGTTAAATTAGCCACGTAATGCTTTACCGCTGTTAATTAAACCCTATATTGCTTATATTGTAAGGGAAACTTCTGCAGCAATGGAGAGTCAGGACTCAGAGAGACACGAGGAGAGCTGGAGCTTTGATGGCAAACACTGACGGTTTATTCTGAGTTACGGCCAGAGAATTGACAGGACAGCTGGCGTGTCACGAGTTGACTCGATGTTTTAACTAGTTTGCAGTGTAATAATCAACATTCTTTATCAGTGAGACTAAACATTATGGACCCTGAATCTAACTAGAGCTCTCGTCCATAGAAAAGAATGCGCGCCAGGGAATCTACGTCCCTGAACAGTACACTACCTCATGGCGGCTGGTGCTCGGTCAGAGACTGGCAACAACAATGCACCCAAGCTGCCCCTCCTTAAGAGAGATAGCAGCAATACCCAAGGCCGTAGAACTATGCCGTGGGAAAGAGACAGTGAAGAGAGAAAACGATGAACTGGGTCGAAGGTTGAATACCTAAGCAAATTATTTCCCTAACATTAGTCATTTTATTAAAACTACGATTTGTAAACTTTTTGATTCCAATTACAATAATCTTTTTGTTATAATTGTAAAATATATCTTAACATCCATCAGCAATCAATACAACAAATCATCCAACACTAAATAGAAGAAATCTGGACCTATTTCTTTTGATACAGCAGCATGTGTTGGGACTGCTCATTGATCATCAAGAGCCATTGAGTCTACCTTTTGTAGTCGGCCTCTCAGAATGTTTATCATTTATTTGTCTCTTAACATTCCTATAATCATTAGTTTTTTTATTGTTTTGTTCTTTATTTTTGTTGTGAGAATCACTTTGCAATTATTGTGTAAGTGCTATATAAATAGTTATACCAATATGATTGTTGTTACTATTATTAATAATGTCTTCTTTGTTTTCTTTCTGTATCGCTGTAGAAAGGATCATGCCAGCCCACATCAAACACCTGATCAAGAGCTTGTGAACCTCACTGCTGCAGACACCTGTGTGATATTCCACTCTGAATATGACCTGCAGGTACGATATATATATATATATATATCTGCTCTGTCCGTCCTAAAGATAGTTCAATAGGGCTACAACAACAACAACAACAACAGCAGTCTTTCCGTTTATTCCCTCGGTTCTTTAAGTGTATATTATTTTCCCATGTAATGCTTAAAAACGTTGAACAGCAGCTGCACATGATGCTCTTTTGACCCCTCTTTTCATTTTTTATTTCAGGCTCAAGCTCGGTTCGTCATCGTTTTTGCCAGTCTAAGGCGGTGAAGGTGTACCGTCTGATCACTAGAAACTATGAGAGGGAAATGCTGGATAAAGCTAGTCTGAAGCTCGGGCTGGACCGTCCCGTCCTGCAGAGCATGAGTGGGAACAAAGAAGGCAACAAGAACGGGGTGAGAAAAAGAAAATCTGTCATATGTCTAGATGCCATGTCATGTTTGGGTCAGTCGCTGTTGCAGTACACTTAATTTATTTTCAAAAATAGTTTTCTAAATCCACTTGTGTAAATGTCTCTCTGCGTCGCCTTTAGCCGGTCCAGCAGTTCTCCAAGAAGGAGATCGAGGACCTGCTGAGGAAAGGAGCCTACGCCGCCATCATGGACGAGAACGACGAAGGCAATCGCTTCTGCTAGGAGGACATCGCCCAGATCCTGCAGCGAAGAGCCACCATCATCATCATCACCAGGTATGTTCTTAGGAGCACGAGCCACTTGCGCTTTGTGAGACACACCAAGTCTTGGTTATTTGAAATGTAATATTGATGATGTAATAATTAAAACTAGGGATGGGTACCGAGCCCTGGTATTAAATGGGCCCCGGGGCTGAATTATGAAAGACCGTGGTACCGTTAACGTCCAACGTTATCGATCTTTTTATCGGTACTGGAGACATTTAAAAAATAGATGTCATACGTATTATATCTACATAAACATTATATCGCAGTCTTGCTGTCGCCAACTCCGTTTCTAATCTGCAATAAGACTACAAAGTGCGTCTATGATTTATTTTCGATCTTTCCAATCCAGACGAGAGATCTCTCTCCCCGGTCGGTGTGCGAGGGGGTGGGCAGTTTACACACACAACCTGCAACATGCATGCAACACACACACGCGTGCGCACAACAAACACACCACACACATGGCGGAGAGAACTAAGCGCCCCGAGGGTAGTTATGGTTACCCGTCTTGAGCATGAATGTATAATAAGAACTGGATACAGCGTGGGAGGCGGGGTCTCGTTCTTTGCTATGAGAGCTGCTCATTGGTGCATGAAGTCAACATGGCCCAACTTTTGAGAGAGCGAAACGTCAGATTACCCAGCATGCCTGGCTGTCAGAGCAGAAGAACCTGTATGTGCGCTCACAGAGCATGCGCCCCTTAAGCCCCGCCCCCGAGCACCCACTCTCGGCTCTCTAAAAAGAATGGAGAGAGAAAATAAATCTAGATTTTACAACTTTAAGGACCGAATGTTTCTAATAAGGGCTATACAAAGTTCACACTGGGTAGTTTATTTAGTTTCAAAAAAAATATCCACCGATTTACAGATGTCTCTTTCCCCATGTTAGTCAGTGGGGAAAAGTATTTCTGGGCCGGTCGACGTCACAGACTGATAAGGAAATTGTAGTACCACCGTTTGGACACAACGAATATTTTCCTCAGAGTCCGGCGCACTTCCTGGGGGCTTGTCTTGAGGTGGAAAATGCTTGTTGCCAAAAGTGCAATAAGAATTTAGCATGTAAGGGCGGTAACACGAGGCCATTTGTCTAAACATTAGCAAAAGTGCTCCACATTCAGACGGAGGAATGCACCGGGTTGGACTGTCTTTCTAGTAGCTCTGTAGCCCCATCCACGAGTAACGTTTCCACGTCAGGTATATATTATGTATGCTAGCAGCAACACACAAGTTAACTCAATGATACAAACATGGGTTAATGATTAGAGGTAACTGAGTTATTTAATTAGTTAAAGTTTCAGCTATTCTGTTTGCAGTTCTGTCATCACATTATTTAATACCATTTGTTAAAACATTGTTTGTTTTCTTATGTTCAATTTGCTTCAAGCTGTGGCTGTATGAGAAGATGTGGAGGACCAAGAGATGCTGGCCAGATTGGCAAAGACCGGAAGATACATAACGAGAAGATAATGGATATAACAAGAAAAGAAAAACAATGTTTATAATTTATTTGTTGCTGTTTAAATTATATTTGTTATTTGTAAATCAAATGCATCTATTTTAGATGATATATTTACTTAGATGTAGGTTTTTGTTTGTAATATTATTGTATTAAGTATAATTTATTAAATAAAAATACTGTTATGAACACTATACAATGTCTGTATTTTGATAGTTACCAGAATACATTGTATATTTAATACTAACATAAGCTGGTGATAGATAAATGCTGGTATGCCAGCAAAACCAGCATATGTTGTGTTTTAGTCACCAGCATGGACCAGCATGATCCACCAGCATGGACCAACATGATCCACCAGCATGATCCACCAGCATGGACCAACATGGACCAACATGATCCACCAGCATGGACCAATAATAATTTCAGTGAAAACTAACGTTCATATTTCTCTTTTTGATTATAATACTGATGAACGTTCAAAACAAAGCACTTTGGCAACTTACCACCTATGTTTTAAAATGCTTAATAAGCACCGTAACTTTCATGATATAATTTCTCGGTCATAATCGGTTGTTTCCGTGAACGGCCGACTGTTGAGTGACGGCAAATGCTGCGGCTGCAAGGCATTGTGGGGCAGCATTTTCGCTTCTCCTGTCGGTTAGGGCAACACACTCTCACTCCCTAAGCGTCCAATAGCGACGTTTGGTCAGTGTCCATGGCGTCCAATTGTGACGCTCCTAGGCTCCTTCAGCGTCATAAAGGGACGCAAATAGCTTTCAACTGATTGCAATGTATTCCCATCTGCGTCGGGATTTGACGCTCATGGAAGCACGGCATTCGTTTATGCCGGCTGCCCTTAAAGGCAATGTGAGCATCCATTCCCATTGGATAACGGAGAATGTTACACCCGGAAGTAAGTACTCCTCTTACTGTCGATTGATTTTACAGTGATATCTGCACTACTCATCGACTAAAAAACACCAGATTATCCTTGTTAATTACACAACATTGATTGGTTTAAATTGTGTGCAATGTTTTTTTCATCATTCATTCCGATGGCTGACGTCTATGTCACGTGATCTTCAAATTTCTCCCTGCAGAAAAAGAAAACATGGCCGAAATTCGTTTTATTCTCGGTAGAAAATGCCTATTTTAAAGTTAGTTTGGCCATTAAAATGCGTTTTGATGTCATTTGATGCGAGAAATATGAGTTGTTATTTCAGATTATGTGCGCAGTGGATGTACATGATCTTTAGTTTGCTAGTTATTACGAAGATTACTTCAGGAAATCGCGACATTTTCATTGTTACCAAGGTGGTTGCTAGGGACGCTGCTATAGATATTATTTCTGTTATGTTGTGTAACTGTTTAATGGTGTTATCTTTATTTCTACCCCCCTTCCCCGTCAATGTATAGTGTTGGTCCACAGCCTAAACATATTAGTTTAACAAAATCCGCATCTAAAGATAGCCTACGTTATTTCCCCCCTGTGCAATTCCAGTCTCACATCTCAGAGCACACCGTCATTAACAAATACCGGAAACAGACCGAAATAATAATAATACCTTATTCCGAGTGTGCTTCCTTTTCTCTTTGAAAGTCATCACATAACGGCATTGTAATACACGGTTCAGCTGCATTACATATTACATATCTGCCGTAGTTCTGTATTTATAGAGCCCTGATGAGAAGACAAACATGAGGAACTGAAAACATGACGTGGATCATAAATATATCAGCCATTAAACAACATCTTACATTTCTTTTCACACAATACGTCTCCTTGCAGTATCAACACTAATTCGGCTCACTTTTATATTTGATCCAATTGGTAGATAGGCTGTATTTACACCATAAAGGTGCATAGCTGATATAAAGGGACACCTGGGGCCTATACTACGAACCTGGTTCAACCTAACCTGGATATGTTTGAGTTAGCCGGTTGGCCTAATCCAAAACATACGCGCTGTCGCTAAACTGTACTACGACGCGGGTTATCAAGTGGATCGCTCAAGCCAGCCGTTTCCTATCTAGTTAGGTGCGCGTTCACATGAAAGGGGTGGTATTTGGAGCATTCGACCAATCACAAATATGGAGAAGCGCACTGACAGCGCAGCGTCATACTTCCTGAATGAAAAGTGAACTTTAATACTAGTCAAAAATGAAGAAGTTAAACTTTAAACATCCATGACTTAAACACTTTATCCAGGATAAAAGCCACATAGCTGCACCTGCAAGGTGAATGCTCTGGCAAAAGAAAAAGTGTTTGAATGCGTACATTAACAGGTTTATGATATCACTGCCCCGTCTAAAACACGATCTGACTTCAATTACATTTGTCTCGAGTGTTTCGTCAACTTAATGTGTTGCTTAAAATAATACTTCTGCATACAGTATGTGACACTGTGAGTGTTGCACGGCCAGATACGGCTCAGCTGACTCAGATAAGGAGATATATGATACATTATGAAGTGATATGCCGCGGACTGCACTTAATGTACTCTGATCCGGTTACTGATGTTGGGGCCGATATTTAAGTAAGCTTTCTTAACGCTAATGTTATAATAGTCAGATTGCTCTGAAGATGGGAGGTGATATTCTATTAATGTTCACGTTCACACAGTCGATGATTTTTGCCGGCCGTCTTTCCTGCGACGGCAGTTTTTCTGTATTTCCTTTCTCCTGTAATATGACTTGATCGCTTTAAACTCCGCACACTGAGCTCTGATTGGTCAGCAGGCGGTGCTTTCACTGAGTTGAGCTCTTAGCCTGCAACCTAACCTGGTCCCGACCAGGTTAGCCGCTAAGCATAAGTTACCATGGAGATCTAGCCTGCTAAAAAGAGAACCAGCTTCGTAGGACCGGAAAGCCGGAGTTTCCTCTGAATTTAGCCGGCTAAGCGAAAATCCTGCTTCGTAGTATACCCCCCTGGTGGTTAAAGCATGTTATTGAATTTCAATATTTGTATTATTAGATATTAATACGATCCCTATAAAGTATATTCATTACTCGTTATTCTCTACTAATTGTTAATTAAAGACTGTATGTAATGACTATTTTGCACATCCCTTTCAAGATTTCAAGATTTTCTAAGGTTTATTGACATATCATATAGGCCTACACAACTGTGGTGTAGTTCTGCATTGAATGAAAACTTGGGTTTGCAGGTTCCTCAATAGTGCATTACAAGACATCTATCAATATTTGTGCATACCTCCAGCAATGTTAACTATGTTGAAGCACTTATTTTAACTGATATTATACATAATGTAAGATGTATGTAGATATTTCATCTCCGGCCTTTGTCAGGTATTGAACAATCAATAAATAAAGAACACAGAATTGTTGAATATAAAACACAGAATTTATGTGATTATACTAAATGATTTTCAAATAACACAACTGCATATTAACTGTTACACATGCTGATGTAAAGCAAATGTTCCAACTTGGGATCAATAAAGTATATCTTATCTTAGCTGATCGATGGCTACTGCCATATTTGCAAAATGTGCCTCTGAACCTTGACAAGTGCATGTTTCAGGCTTATCAATTAATGTAATGTAATGTTATCACAGGGGTCACACACATAAGACCAGCTGTTAAATAAAGCTCTTCTGTACCTTAGCTGGCATGTGGGTATATATTAATACTGCCCATTATGGGCACAAGCAATTTTCACCCATTTATTAATTATGTTTTAAATGTGAGTGTTTCCTGTCCCCTAAACCTCCAGGGATGTACACCGTTTAATACTGGCAACTTCTTATTATGGGAAATACGAAAACGTCTTTTAAAACTACAACTCCCAGTAGAGCGTGCCATAGAGAACATGTTGCGAAACAGAATAGCCAGCATGTGTAGTTCTGGGGACGGGGTGGGGGAGGGGGGACGCGGTGGACCCGTTCAAATCCAGTTTTGGACAGTCTGCGTGGTTTCCATCCCATTTCAAGTGCTGTTCGAGAATCGGCTTAACCCTCGGAGCACACTCTCCAATCACAGAGCTTGAGGACTATCACGGGGTTTTGTCAAGAGCACATGGTGTAGTCCAAACGATAGCTGGGGATTCTGGGTAGTGTAGTGTCTTATGCCATCCTTTACTCCTGGGAATGGACGCTCACATTACCTTTAAGGGCAGCCGACATAAACGAATGCCGTGCTTCCATGAGCGTCAAATCCCGACGCAGATGGGAATACATTGCAATCAGTTGAAAGCCTATTTGCGTCCCTTTATGACGCTGAAGGAGCCTAGGAGCGTCACAATTGGACGCCAACGGACACTGGACCAAACGTCGCTATTGGACGCTTAGGGAGTGTGTTGGTAGGGAGGTCCAGTGGTTCCTAAGCTAAAGGAGGTTATAAAGGAAGTTTGAAACCTCCTTTCCTATCATTCTCATCATTCTAGAGAATTCGAACGGCACTTATCATGGCTGCCACTGAGGGACTTCCGGGTCATTTCACTCCTTTAGGAAGGTTCCTAAGCTAAATGGACTATTCGACTTCAGCCCTGGTTTCCTCACAGCAGCAGACGGACATTCATGACGTCCGCTGGCGCATCTTAAATACGTCGGATAGTGAAAGTGCAGTCGGATTCTCAAATCACCGCAGTCTCTTCTCCTAAGTCCTTTTGAATTTTCCTATCCTATCCCTTAACCCCGCAACATTTCACAAAGAGGTCAAGGAATAGACGATAGGGATAGACGATAGGAGCTGATTTTTTGACTATTCTACCGCAACCCTACTGTTTCTACATCGCATCACGTGAGGCAGGGTAGCTCTTTAAAGGGACTTCCGTGCTCGCGGATGTTGTAGGCTCGCGCCACGTTATCACGCGTCTCGTTAGCAGATTAGCCGCTGTGCTCCTCAACAGTTAAAGGGGAAAACAGAACGCACGGAAGGGGCTTCTAAAGGACGAGACAAACACTGAGCCAGGCGGCTATTTCTAACAACACTTCCAAACATACACACGCTCACACACTCACCTTCTGTGACGGGAAAACTGTACGTTGCATTGTGGGAAGTGTAGTTTTAAAGACGTGCTGTAGAGTGAAAGACACTTCTGTGTCACATTAATAAAACTACAAGTACCAAGTTGAAGGAACCTAATCTTCATTTACGGCAGATAGGAATTATTCTGACAGCTACAACGCCATGCTACAACGGCAGTGAATATTTTTAAATGAATTGAATCAAAAACAAATCATCCACATTACATTTAATTGTATTGAAGTATATAGTATACTTTAGATCATAATCACATTTGTATTGCTTTCACAGACTCAAGTAGTCAAATTTAACATTTTTGACAACAATTAAAGATTTAAATTTTGAAACTTATTTGTGACTTCCTTGAAATTATAGATTTTGATCTTGAAATATTGCAAAACTAATATTGTTGGGTCACTCTTTAATGCATTACTTAAACTGAAAGTGAGTTAGCCACATCTGAAATAAATCAATGTGATGTTAAAGAGCCTGTGACAGCCTCCCAACAACTGTTGTGCAATGAAATATTGGGCTACTAGTTATCTCGAACCGTCAGCTTAAAAAAGAAGGTGCGATACCGTTCCGATAAATATCAATAATTTCGAACATCGTGGGGAAAATTCCTTCGACTCATTTTGAAGTTTTGGGGGAAGCCAGAAGTGACGTCAATGCGGGAATGCTTCATTGTGCATCGAGAGAGCCAAACACGGACAAAGTGTGTTGTCATCATGGATGTATAATAAGAACTGGATACAGCGTGGGAGGCGGGGCCTCATTCATTCCTATGAGAGTTGCTCATTGGCGCATGATGATAAAATGGCCCAACTTTTGAGAGAGTGAAACGTCACAGATTACCCAGCATGCCTGAGAAGTACCCGTATGTGCACTCATAGAGCATGCGCAACTTTAACCACAATTCTCGTTCACATCAAGCACGTCAATTTGCGTACACGTAACAGCACCGTGCATTCATGACAGCATGGTAATGGATTGTTATTATGATGGATTTGATATTAACGAGGCGGCAGTTAGCAGCTAGCGGCTAGCTAGTAATTATGCTAATGTCAATGTCAATGCCAACAGAGCTTCATTAGCATGAAATAACTATTGCACTGTGTATATATATATATACAGTGCAATAAGCTTCTTAGTGCAATAATAAGCTACAGGGACGTTAATCTAACGTCGGTAATATTAACTTTATGTAATACAACATTTACGGTACAAGATTTACATCATGTAGCCCATGTAGTATTATATTTTACAAATGATGAATTACAGCAAACATGTGCAATATATCCATTATTACAGCTCCGTGGGCTGGCAGTAAGGCGATATGGGTCCGTTGTTATTGTGCATCCATGGGTAAAGATAAACGCATGTATTGCTGAACACGTAACATGAACGTGCCGGGTGGCGCGGTCCCGTGGGTTAGATGCACGTTCATAATGCAGAGGGAAATAACTCTCAGAATAACGTTATGAGCACATTTTTACAACTTGAGGAACGAATGTTTTTAATAAGGGCTATACTAGTGTTCATACTGGGTTGTTTATTTAGTTTAAAAAAAATGATCCAACGAGTTACAGACCACTCTTTCCCAATGTAAGTCAATGGGAAAAAGTGTTTCCGGGCCCAGCAACCTAAAGGAAGTGTAGTACCGCCGTTTGGCCACAACGAATATTCTCATCAGACTCCGGCGCACTTCCTGGGGGCTTGGTTGTCATGCGTAGAAATGGTCAGAGCCATATAATAGACGAGTTACAACAACGGAAGTCCAAAAACGGTTATCGTCACGTGGTTCATGTAGACGAGGATCGTTCCCCGGAAGTTCATGGCGGGCAATGTGAATGCATTGATAACAGGAGATAGAACTACTATTTTTGGTAATTATTAGTGAATAAAGGTTTTGATTTGCAATATTTATACAACAAATCGATATGTGTATGTATTTACATCAATATGTTTTAAAAAATAAAATAGAATTTGCTAATATTAAGTGATAATATTAGGATTAGTGTGAACAACTAGTTTACATGTTAGGCTAACAGTGCCTTGGTTAAAGAGCCTGTTCTGTTTATTTATAGCTTTGAATTCTTTAAAACCAATATTATCTTCTTAAACTTGTATGGTATTCAGGAGCATCACTTTCTAATGTTTATTGATCTATTTAGAGGGAGGGGATCTAAAGTAATGCTTTAAAATTCAGATTAGATTCATTTCTACCATTTTCTTAAATTCATGGTAGTTTCAGTAATCCCCTGGTAATTGAGGACACAAGTTATCTAAATGACTAATGTCATCTTTATGGCTTTCAGAAAGGACAGGAGACCGACAGGTAACTATCAAAGGACTAGCAGCAGCAGCATGATGATGATGATGTTAAATGTGTTGTTTTAGGAACATCCATTGCAAATACATGGAATTCAATAAACATTATCATGCAGTTTGTCGGTGCATTTTCCTGCGTGTTGTCTTGGTTTGCTGTGCTGCCTCCTAGTCGCCACCATACAATACAATACAATATAACTTTATTTATAAAGCACTTTAAACCTCCAGACCAAAGTGCTGTACAGGCAAATAGATAAAACACAGCTCAGCTCACACACCATAAAACAAGTACAAGTAAAAACAAAAAACAATTTAAATGCAAAAAAGCAACACTCTAAAAGATGTTGAAACGCCAAATGTTAAAACGCTAAGGAGAAGAGGTGGGTTTTAAGAAGCGATTTAAAAGCAGGCAGTGTGGAGGCCTGTCTGATCTCCAGGGGCAGAGCGTTCCACAGTTTGGGAGCCGCTAGAGAGAAGCACATTCAGGAGCAGTTGGTCCGCTGACCTGAGAGGGCGGCTCGGCGTGTAATGCTGTAGCAGCTCAGCAAGGTATGGTGGGGTCATGCCATTTAGGGATTTAAAAGTAAATAAAAGAATTTAAAAATGGTTCCTAAAATAAATTGGCAGCCAGTGGAGAGAAGCTAAAACAGGGGAAATGTGGTCAAATTTCCGTGTGCCAGTTAAGAGCCTTGCTGCAGCATTTTGTACCCGCTGCAGTCGTGCGAGCGAGGACCCACTGACCCCCATGTAGAGAGAGTTACAGTAGTCCCAGCCGGGGTGGTGACAAAGGCATGGATTACTGTCTCAAACTGCTGTCTGGAGAGAAAAGGTTTTACTTTACCATGGTTTGCTGTGCTGCCTGGGGATGCAACCCAGTCTCATAAAAAAACGTGTAATAACTACGTTGGTCCACAACGTAGGACGTAGTATTTCTACGAAAATGCCTCTGAAATTGTAAAATGCCTACGTTTTTTTTCACCATTCATTCCAATGGCTGGCGTCTATGTCACGTGATCTTCACATTTCTCCCTGCAGAAAAAAAAAAACATGGCCGACATTCGTTTTATTCTCGGTGGAAAATGCCTATTTTAAGGTTAGTTTGGCGATTAAAATGCCCTTTGATGTCATTTGATGCGAGAAATATGAGTTGTTATTTCAGATTATGTGTGCAGTGGATGTACATGATCTTTAGTTTGCTAGTTATTACGAAGATTACTAAGAAATTGTGTCTATACAACGTTTTCATTGTTACCAAGGTGGTTGCTAGGGACGCCGCTATCGATATTATTTCTGTTATGTTGGGTAAAATGGTGTTATCTTTATTGCTACCCCCTTCCCCGTCAATGTATAGTGTTGGTCCACAGTGCAAACTTATTAGTTTAACCAAATCCGCATCTAAAATTGTGGCATAGTGTGGTGCTGAAAGATGGGAGTCGGAGGCGGGGTATCAAAGGTACAAGCTACACTTTCATTTAGCATCTCAAAACACATGTAAACAGCTTCATGCCCGGGAAGCTGCCTGGAAGCGAAGACCGGTGGAGACAGGAAGTCCGGCTAACTAAAATGTCCGTGCAGAACAATACCCTAACCCATAGATCCATGGGTGAATAATGTCAATCACCACAATAGATACGTTATTTTCCCCTGTGCAATTCTCCATTTACTCAACAATAACACATAATTATCCTTGTGTTTATTTATTTGTTTGATTAATAAACACAAGTTGGAGTCCGTCAGGACCGAGGGTCGGAGCAGCTCATTTGCTTTACAGAATATTACACCCGGAAGTAAGTATTCTCTCCGCTTCGCTTGACAAACCCCGTGATAGTCCTCAAGCTCTGTGATTGGAGGGTGTGCAGAGCGTCGAACAGCACTTGAAATGGGATGGAACCACGGCAGACTATCCAAAACTGGATTTGAACGGGTCCACCGCGTCCCGCTGATCCTCATCCCAGCCGCTTCACACTCGGTTGCGAACCGATCCAGTGAGTGCTGAAGGTCGAGACCGATGAAGCCATTAGAACCACATCATCTGCAAAAAGCAGTGGTGCAATCCTTAGTCCACCGAACTGCAGACCCCCTCCCCCATGACTACGCCTCGAAATCCGATCCATCTATATTACAAACAGGATTGGTGACAAAGCCGCAGCCCTGGCGGAGGCCAAACCCTCACCGGAAATGGGTCCGACTTACTGCCGAGGACCCGGACACAGCTCTCGCTTTGGGAGTACAGAGATTGGATGGCCCTGAGTAGAGACCCCTCACCCCAAACTCCCGCAGCACCTCCCACAGTAACTCCCTGGGAACTCGGTCATACGCCTTCTCCAAATGCACAAAACACATGTAGACCGGATAAGCGTACTCCCAGGCCCCCTCCAGGATCCTTGCGAGAGTAAAAAGCTGATCCGTCGTTCCACGACCAAGACGGAATCCGCATTGTTCCTCCTCAATCTGAGGTTCGACAGTCGGCCTGACCCTCCTTTCGAGTACCTTAGAGTAACATTTCCCGGGGAGGCTGAGTAGTGTGATGCCTCTGTAATTGGCACACACCCTCTGATCCCCCTTTTTAAAAAGGGGAACCACCACCCCGGTCTGCCACTCCTTCGGTACTGTTTCCGACTTCCACGTAATAGATGTGATATGAATTTCTATAAAGTTGTCTCACATTCTTGGTCATATTTTATATACAGTATGTAATGAGTATAACATGTCCAGTAAGTATAAAGTGTTTCCTAATACTGTGTATTCAACCACTATGGAATGTGGGCAGACAAAACTGAGTTGTTCTGTGTGTGAAGTAACCTCAAGTCACTCCGCAGGCACATTTTAGAGCCACACTACGTCAGTCGTCAGTCTACACTCGTCGATCAGAGCGAGCGGAGTGCATTTTCGCGAGCGGAGTGCATTTTCGCGAGCAGAGCACATTTTCGCGAGCGGAGCACATTTTCTCATCCGCCTCACGGAGCGTGGAAAGTGAGGGGCAGGGCTGCCTCTCTTCCGTTGGCGTGGATAGGAGGTTTACCTGTGCACCTGTGCTGTTGTGGGGAGGTTTTTCCCGGGAAGTCGCGGAGAGACGGAGCGGCTGCACGCTGTTGCTTGGGCCCCCTTTTCCCACCTGCCCAGTTGTGCTGTGGTGGGGACCTGCTTCCACTTGTCGTGTGCTGCTGTCCTGGCGAGATTTTGCCCCGGGGGGGCGAAACGGAGAGACCGGAGCGGCTTCGCGTTCGGGCTGCGGCCTGCTTTACACCTGCTGTAGTTGAGGCCTGTATCCACCTGCTCCACCTGTCGTGCTCTACGGTGCCGAGGACGTTTTACCACGAGGATATCGCGGAGAGACCGGAGCGCCTCTACGCCTCGAGCTGGTCCTGCTTCGCCTATCCTGCTGTACTGAGGAGGTTCTGCACCGGGGATATCGCGAGGAGAACGGAGCGCCTCCACATTTCGGGCCTGCTTGCACGCCTATCCGGATGCTGTGCTGGTCTGGGAAAATGGCCCATATCGGGATTCTGCTGTGCCTGTTAACTGTTTTGGACTATGAGAAGATCTCTAGTCATTCTGAGAAGACTACTGGATTCAGGTCTGTTCTGCCACCCGCAGTGGGCATCCCCTGCAAAGGTTCGGATGTATTGCTCAAACAATTACCGGTTGCCTTGTCACAGTCAATCTGCTCGACAAAATATGTTTGTCTTTTTTATTTTCCTGCGTTGATGGTTCTTCAGGACTGCTTCTTAAGCTCTAATCACACTCTCGCAGATTTTTCCGGTGTTTCTAAATTAGATGACAATGTATGTGTGTCATTTAAGAGGAAAAGATGCCTGTTTTTTTTGTTGTTATTACTGTCAGGAAATGTACAACCTAACCCTGGTCCGCCCAGTAGTAATAGTCAGATCACTATTCCTGCTGATTTTAAAGCTAGGTCTGGGTTGGGTTTCATCCACTTGAATGTGCGCAGTCTGTTAGGTAAACTAGATTTTGTCCGTATCTGGGCAAAATCGACTGACGCTGACGTCATTGTCTTATCTGAAACATGGCTAAATAAGTCTATTTTGGCCTCTGACATTGCCTTAAATGGTTTTAATGTGTATCGTACCGACCGGCTTAATAAAGGTGGTGGCGTTGCAATTTATGTTAAGAATAAGTTCAGTGTAACCACATTAGTTTCCAAATCGATCAGTAAGCAATTTGAATTTTTAGCCTTAAATATAGAAGTGGCAAAGGGTCAACAGGTCATGGTAGTGAGTTGTTACAGACCCCCCTCAGCTGTCAAAGACTCCTTGTCTTCACTAGCAAATCTTTTATCACAACTAGACTACAAGGAAATAGTCCTACTTGGAGATTTAACTGCAGTCTCAGAGGATTTTAAAAACCTTTGTATCTCATTGAATGTTACTCAGATTGTGGACAGTCCTACTCGCCCAAATATTAAGTCCCCTAATAAATCCTCCCTAATTGATCTCATTTTAACTAATGTTCCCCATAAATATTCATCTGTGGGAGTATTTGCAAATGATCTGAGTGACCACTGTGTTGTAGCCACAATTAGGGACACTAAGGTCCAAAAGATTAAACCTCACATTATCATCAATAGAGACATAAAACATTTTGTGGAGCAGGGTTTTGTTCATGATCTGTTTGATTGGGGTAAAATCGATCTGTGTGCTGATGTGGAAACCGCATGGTCTTATTTTTATCTTGGTTTTATGGAGATCATTGATAGACATGCACCCCTGCGTAAATTTAGAGTAAAGGGACGAGACAATCTTTGGTTTTCTGCTGAGCTGTCTAGTCTCCTTCATGAGAGAAACAAGGCCTGGGCAAAGGCTAGGAAATCAGGCTCAGAGATAGAGTGGCTGCATTTTAGGCAGCTAAGGAATAGCTTCACTTCAAATGTCAAAAGCGCAAAGTCGAAGTACTATTTGTCAGTTACCACAGAAAACCTAAATAATCCTAGGAAATTTTGGAAAGCAATAAAATCGATATCAACCGGTGAGATCCGTAATGAGCTACCTCCGTGCCTTACCACAGCACACTATATCGGACAGGGCCACTATGCTAAATTGCTTTAATGAGCATTTTGTGTCCTGCGGTTCTATGTTTGATTCTGTGACTAACTCTGCTTCTGTGAACACTACAGTCTGTGACTCTGAACAACGTGGTCTGGAAAACCCTTTCAGTTTTACTCCTTTTACTGTCAATGTTGTTCATGAAGCCTTATCTAAGCTAGATCATAGGAAACCGGCTGGCCCGGACAACTTAGAACCTTTCTTTTTAAAGATAGCTGCAGATTTTATTGCTCCACCTCTTACTTCTCTTTTTAACCTCTCCCTCAGCACAAATACAATTCCAAAAGTATGGAAGTCTGCTTATGTCTTGCCTTTACTGAAAGGAGGGGAGGCAAGTGGTGAATGACATTACTAGTATTTTAGATAATAAGCAGAGTTGTGCAGCTCTGTTTATTGACCTTTCCAAAGCGTTTGACACCGTTGATCATCGCATTTTAAAGCAGAGGCTAGCCAGTATAGGCATATCCAGCCTTGCAGTGGGTGGTTTGTGAACTACCTCTCTAAAGGTCCCAATGTGTTCATTTTGATGGACTGTCTTCTGAGTGGTTAAACATTTCTAATGGTGTACCACAAGGTTCTGTTTTAGGACCACTTTTATTCTCCATATATATTAACAGCGTAGGTGATAATGTGGATGAAGCTACTTTACATTTTTATGCGGATGATACTGTGATGTATTGTGCAGGTCCCACCATTAAGGAGGCTGTTGTTAAATTACAGGCTGTTTTTAACACTATTCAGACTCAGTTCTCTGAATTAAAGCTTCTTTTAAATGTGGATAAAACCAAGGTAATGCTCTTTTCAAAAGCAAAAAAGACACCATAGCCTGTTTTAGATATTGTAACTACGCAAGGAACAAAACTTGAAGTTGTTGCCTGTTACAAATACCTTGGTATCTGGCTTGATGATTGTCTCTCTTTTAAACTTCATGTCAATAACCTGCTAAAAAAACTGAGGGTTAGGCTAGGGTTCTTTTTCAGAAACAAGTCCTGTTTCTCGCTTGAGGCCAGGAAAAGGCTAGTCACTGTGACCTTTTTACCTGTGCTGGACTATGGGGATCTGGTCTATATGAATGCACCTGCCAATTGCCTGGTCAAGTTAGATGCTGCGTATCACAGTGCACTGAGATTTGTGACAAACTGTAAAGCATTAACCCATCACTATACCCTGTATGCAAGGGCTGGTTTGCTTTCACTAACTGTACGGAGGCTCAGTCACTGGTACATTTTTATATACAAAGCCATGCTAGGGAAACTTCCATCTTATATCTGCTCCCTGATCTCACGGAGAATTGTAAGTGGCTACTGCCTGAGATCGAATGCTGTGGTTTTATTAAATGTGCCAACTGCTAGGACTGTCTTAGGGAAGACAGCTTTTAGATGCGCAGCTCCTCTGTCTTGGAATAGTCTGCAAATTAAATGGAAACTTAACAATCTGGTGCCACTAAATGTGTTTAAAGCTCGGTTGGATGCTACTCAATCGGAAGCTATTGGTACCTGTTTATGTGGATAATTTTGTAAATGATGCTGTATGATGTCCTTTTGTTGTTCTATTTATGTTTTTATGTTTCATGTGGAACTACTTGAGCAGGTCTCCCTTGGAAAAGAGATCAATGATCTCAATGGGATTTTATCTGTATAAATAAAGGTTTGAAATGAAATGAAATGAAATTTTGATGCAGACCAGTTTGTCAAGACAAACAAGGGCATCGCCCTGTGGTCAAAAAGAGAAGGTCCCCTGCACCACGATTCACCCCGGGACCTGTATCTACAAAGCCCATAGCTCATGATCACAGCTATAGTGTGAAAGGTGACACAGGTATAATAAGTATGAACTCTTAGTAACAAAAGTAATATTTGTTATTTTTAAGTGGTATAATATTTAAAATGTTCGAACATTTACAGTGCCATGTCTTCTACTTACATTAGTCTCAAAGATTGAGGGAAGAAAGGATGAGGAGACTGAGAGAAAGGAAAGTGAGGGTGAAGAAAGAGAGGCCATGGCTAGTGAGGAGAGACAGGGAGGGCAGACACCACCCACTCAGCCAGCAGCCAGTCAGCATACGAGGGAACCAGCAGCCAGTCAGCATACAAGGGAACCAGCAGCCAGTCAGCATACAAGGGAACCAGCAGCCAGTCAGCATACAAGGGAACCATCAGCCAGTCAGCATATGAGGGAACCAGCAGCCAGTCAGCATATGAGGGAACCAGCAGCCAGTCAGCATACGAGGGAACCAGCAGCCAGTCAGCATACGAGGGAACCAGCAGCCAGTCAAACAGATATATTACAACAATTAAAGAGAAAATTAAAGAGCCAAGAAGGAATCATCCAAAAAGCAAAGGCTGCACTAAGAAAAATCAGGAAGGAAAACGCAGCTCTCAAGAAAACAATGAAAATTAGGGACAAGAAATATAAGAAAACGTTTTCAAAAGACCAACTGAAGGCATTAGGCAGACTCACCACAAAGGGGATGAAATGGAGCAATGAGACAATTAAGAAGGCTTTAAAAATGTGCTTTGCGTGCGGACCAACGGGTTACAAAACTCTGCAGGAATTGAAGATTCCCCTTCCAGGAATAAGGACACTGCAAAGAAGGATGCAATGTGTTACGTTTGAGCCTGGTGTATTGACAGAGGTCTTTGATTTCTGCAGCATCTGATATTTAAGAAGTGTGTTACATTTGAAAATGTCAGAAAGTCTTGTTGCAATTTCCAGATATTAAAGGAGGTCCTTTGAGTTCCTCTGTTAATTATCAAATAGTAGCAGTTAAGTGAATACTGTTCAAACAATACCTGTGTTTGTGTTTTATATTGATTTATCTGTTTCATCCTTTCATAAATGTGAGGACTAAAATGGCGGTAGACAAAGGCCTGTTAAGGGTTTTATTGCTGTGGGGGAGCTGGAGCAAGACCCCACTGTGGTCTCTGGAATGTGGGGGGGATGTGTGTATGTGTGGAGGCTGCAGAAATAGGAGACAGTGAGGGTCAGAGGTGTTTGTTTGAGATGACTGGAAAAGACGACCAGTTGTCCTTAAACTCCACCCCTTCCTGTATCATTGGTATGAAAGCCTATCCAGCTTGCTGTTCTGTCTCTCTCTTCTCGCGCCGCTCGGACTGGAACGTCGTGGCGGCCCGTGGGGAGGGGCCAGGGGTGGGCCCACTACTGACATTATGCATATGAAATGATATGGTTTTGTATGGTAATGTATTGATTGTATTGCATTGTATATTACCATTAAAGTGGATTATTGTTTAACGGTTAATTGTATGCTCTGGACTCCTTCCTGTAAGATATCAGCTTGTTTAGGGACGCGCGGAGATTTGGAAAAGCGGACTAGTTGTCCAACCATATCTCCTTCAAATGGTGACCCGACGTTTCTGAATAAACAGAGCTGTGGAAGGATTCAGGCGGCCGGATTGTGTCGGGAACAAACACTTTTAGACACCTCAGACAATCGCAGCCCTGCAGCTACAAATAACATATAAGGTAACAAAACTGTAGGATTGTCTGTAGGCGTTTCAGAGTGTTTTTGAAGTTTAAATGGAATATACAATGCATATTTTTACTATGTTAGGAAAGTTATATAAAACACGTGAACGTTGATCGCAAGGTAGACAGAGAGTCCTGCGTGACGAGATATGAGGCGGTTTAGCGTGGATTTCAGGTAGTTTATTCCTGATTGGCGTGGAAACGGTGCAGTTCGTGGGTTGGCTGGTGAAATTCCTGCACGACGAAGCCTGGAAATTCGATATTTCAGATCGAATCGCCGTTTAAAACTGAGGTTCAATAGCAGACGGAGGCCATAAGCTAAAGTGCCAGCGGTCTGCTATTTGTTCAAGTCAGGGGAGAAAACGTCACCGTAATTGTGACGGGACCGGTGTTTCCCTTGTCTGTAAACATTAATTTGAAAAGCAAACGTGTGATAAAAGGCTCGCTGAAACCTGGGCGTTTAAGCTCCATAGAATGGTCACATTCCTTATGAGTGTTGAAGCACTGTTCATGGTTTGGTCTGCCTGTTGAAATAAACATCACATTATAAAGCTGGACAAACTGTACGGGGAATAAATCTGTGTGATTTTTACCTAAAATACTTGTGTGAGCACAGATAATGCACTCAGAGGAGTGAAGCTCATTTGTGCTCTGCTGCTGCCATCTAGTGGCTGAAAGGGGGGGAAGCACGTTAACGACGACAATAGACAAGTGAACACATATTAATTAAGTCAGATAAATAAAAGCGAAGTCAAAAGGGAACATAGATTGATTTTAAATGGAATCAAACGGGGAGCTAAAGAAAAGGCTTGTATATTTCAATAAATGAGCTGTCTGTAGGTTGTCATTGTTGATTAGTAAAGACCTTGTTTTATGTTGGTAAATGTAATGGTACAAAAGACAGGGGTGCTTATGCCCGCTTCGGTTTTCAATGTCCGCCATCACGTTAAAACAGAGGATTGGTGGCATTTTCAGTTCATTGCTTGCTTCCACACGCCTTCCCCCTCCTTGTCTCTTTCACGACTATAGTTAATGCATTAGAACGATTGTTAACTTGCCGTGTTTCTAGAAATCGGACTCACTGTTCCGGAACGGCCTTTCAAAATAAAAGCCAAAGGCCGCTGTTCGCCAGAGATGCCTTCACAATAAAACAGTAATTTGCTAAAAAGGGGGCGACATGACAGAGTACAACCATATTCTTCAATCTTTTCATCATGTTAACAAAATATTCTTTGACATTTTTTATTCACGTGTGAATAAAGTAGTGGGATAGTTTTAGGAACCACTCTATAAGACAAATCTTTATCTGTATGGATAATGTTAAAGGGAGAGCTGGTGCCAAGCCAGATATAGTAATCCAATCTAAATAATTGATTTCACCATTGTAGCATAGTTATTACCATAGGAAATATGAAATGACTTCTGTTTTTAAATCCTTGATATAGGAGGGTGTAATTGTTGCATGTTCGGACATCCAGGGTTCCACACACTGCTAAAGAGTTTAACATTGATTTTTAGGTGGACCAGAATTGAAGATGTGTGGTTGTTATACCATTGTTATCGTGAACAAAAGATAAATATAAATAAGTGAAGATAAGAAGATGTATTGACCATAAATTAGTCAATTGGTAAATAAAAATAGCGGAAAAGAGGAGAACTATTAAAGTGAAGTGGAAAATCAGTCTAAAACACACTGATAGGAAAAGGGGGGGGCATGAAGGAAGTATGCACTGGACTTTTTATTCGTGTGTGAATTTGGTAGTGTTTTAATTTGTTACAGTATTGATCAGTTCAAAGGGAGAGTTTTAGTAACAGCTCTATGAGATCAGATAAATATTTATTTATATAGGTCATGTTGAAGGGAAAGCTGGTTCTAAACAAAATATAGTATTTCAATTTGAGGTACTGGTTTCATGTTCAGACACCCAGAGTTCCACGCACTGTTAAAGAGGGTAACATTGTTCTTTAAGTGCACCAGAATTGAAGATAAATTGATAGAATGAGTTATGGATTACATAGCAGATCTTTACAGATACTAGTAATGTTTTGACACAAGATAGTGATGTACACATGTTTCTGAAATAGATCTATTGGTCATTTTAATACTAATTAGGTGTAAATGAATTACAGTAATAGTAATAGTACAATGAGGAAGTGACATTTTTTGGCTAGACACTTTTCAGGGAATGTGGGAAACAGCAAGGAGAGGTTGGAGATATCTTGAACATTATAGTTGTAATTGTGAATTAATGAATGATGGCGCTCCATATATACAGATTTTTATAGACGAAGGATGCAGGCCTGTGCTGGAAGACGGAGTCTCTGCAGAGCACGACACATGGCCAAAAAGGACTGAGACCACCTGACCTTTGACCCTGACAGACAGGGTAACTTGGGAAGGCACTCTCAATGACTGACTCTGAGGTGAACCTGACCAAACTTGACCAAACCTGACCAGACCTGACTTTACAACCTGACAGTGTGAGTGTGAGTGTGTGTATGTCTGCACCTGATCAGTGCAACTGCATGATTTAAAACGATGACTAATCAAGCATGTTTTGGACTAACACATTATTTTTGTGTGATAATAATGTGTGAAATGAGAGGTTTCCTAACATTGCACAAAAGGGGAAACCGTATCTAATCTGCTTGATGATGTTTCACTCCCACAGGAGGTGGCTGTTTGCAGAATGTGAAGCTCAAACTAACACAGGAAGATTCTGTTTCTTTTAGGACTGAAAGATGGAGTGTAACACTTACTGGAGTGTTTACTGGGGAAATGATGGATGTACATTTGGGAAAAATGTTTGGTATTGTCTTATAATCCATTATGACCTGAAGGTTTTCTTCCCATACAGGTTTTTGTTTACACATGAGATAATGTGTAAAAAAGGGGGAGTGTAAACTTTACAATGTACATTTTTCATTTAGGGACTGAAAGGAACCGGCTGGCCCAACTCCATTGTTCAATCTGACCATTGATTGACAGTTTTAGAATTGACCTGCTCCATATTTGGGGATAACACACTGTTTGATGAATGTTGACATGTCTCTAATATTGATTGAATTATAGCAGGTAACACAGATAAAGAATCAGTGGCCAAGGGGCTGCTGGGAGAGATGTAAGTCCAGAATGGAATACTGAAGAAGCTGACCTGTGAGTAATGTTTCAACAGACAACATCATGTAACTAGTCTGGTAAAGAAGTAAAAGCCATAGACTTTATTGTTTAGGTCATTATGGGGATATACATTTCATCTACATTTGTAATAGAAAGACATTTGATGACAGTTTGTTGGAATTCTGTATTCATTTTTTCAGTAGGATAATATCTAAGCACTGACGGGTAGAAGCAGTATCACCAGGAAGCCATTCACTTTGTTAGTATTGTGATTTTGGTTGTTTTTGAATCCATAACATTAGTGTGTTTCTTTACCAGAAACATTAGCAGTTCAAATCATATTTTTAGATTTTTAATGGGATCTCAGGGATTTCATTTAAAAGTAAATACAGATGCTTGTCAGAAATTCAGAGCTATTGAAATATGTTATTTAGTTTACCTAAAGATGTTGGGGTTCTTATTTAGTGGGCACAGTCCAAGTATTAAGATTCTGAAGCTGCACAATTAATTTAGAAAACCTGTGCACAGACGTCTGTTGTTGTAAGACACCCCACCAAGAGGCTCCAAGTGGCCACGCACTGGTGGGTCAAACAGCCGAGGGCCCCAGAGCCCGGAGCGTAGGCTTGAGGGATTTGTATCAGATTTCTCCACACAGGTTGTGGATGCCAAAAGGGGGACCCGAGACGCAGGAGGCTGACTGTCAACCCCAGGCTCTCCGGCCCCGACCGAGTGACCCAGACGACATCCCATGCCGTCCGCCTACAAGGAAAGGGGGACAACTGGTACCACGGGAGCCAGTGTGCGGCAGGGGAAAACACCTGCGAGGACCCTAGACGACATCAGGACGGATCTGGCTCTCGTCATGGAGGTCGACTCGGATGCTGTCATCAGCGGACTGGAGGAGAAGGACCTCGAGGACATCCATCCAGCAGTCGTCCCAGGAGGCATCATCATCGGACCGGGGAAGGACCTCGAGGACATCCAGGCAGCAGACGACTTGGAAGCGGCTGGCAGTGGGCTGGGGCACTTGTCGAGGCAGCAGAGGAGTCTACTTCTCTCTGATCAGTTCCACCCGTGAAGGGAAAGCCGCATCTCCCCCTCCCTATCAGCTGTCGTGTGGGCTATTCCTTTGGGGGGGGGGCGGGCAGGCGGGCTGATGATTCACCACCAGGAGACTGCTTCTTGGCACTCAGCTGCCCCCTCATGGTTCCTTCACTGCTATGGGAAGTGATGTTCTGTTCCTTCACGATTTCAAATAATTTGGATCTCAGTTTCTGATGATATTGGAGAGGAATGACAATAGTTATGTTTCAAGTGCCTTGTGTAAGTTGCACTCTTTTAGGAGAGTGCAAAAGGGGGATTGCAGCATCTGATATTTAAGAAGTGTGTTACATTTGAAAATGTCAGAAAGTCTTGTTGCAATTTCCAGATATTAAAGGAGGTCCTTTGAGTTCCTCTGTTAATTATCAAATAGTAGCAGTTAAGTGAATACTGTTCAAACAATACCTGTGTTTGTGTTTTATATTGATTTATCTGTTTCATCCTTTCATAAATGTGAGGACTAAAATGGCGGTAGACAAAGGCCTGTTAAGGGTTTTATTGCTGTGGGGGAGCTGGAGCAAGACCCCACTGTGGTCTCTGGAATGTGGGGGGGGTGCGTGTATGTGTGAAGGCTGCAGAAATAGGAGACAGTGAGGGTCAGAGGTGTTTGTTTGAGATGACTGGAAAAGACGACCAGTTGTCCTTAAACTCCACCCCTTCCTGTATCATTGGTATGAAAGCCTATCCAGCTTGCTGTTCTGTCTATCTCTTCTCGCGCCGCTCGGACTGGAACGTCGTGGCGGCCCGTGGGCAGGGGCCAGGGGTGGGCCCACTTATGACATTATGCATATGAAATGATATGGTTTTGTATGGTAATGTATTGATTGTATTGCATTGTATATTACCATTAAAGTGGATTATTGTTTAACGGTTAATTGTATGCTCTGGACTCCTTCCTGTAAGATATCAGCTTGTTTAGGGACGCGCGGAGATTTGGAAAAGCAGACTAGTTGTCCAACCATATCTCCTTCATTTCCTAAAATTGAAGGCAGATTGATTGACAGACCTTGAAAGGGAGTGTGTGTTGACCTTGGATGAAATGGCAATCACACCAAGTGTGGAGTTCGACATGATTACAGGCAAACTGTACGGTGATGTGACTTTACCAGGTCACACAGGGGTGGCAACACATGCTTGTGTGTTTATGTAGGCTGGAAACACAACACGGTGGAAGCAAGTAGTGGCATATTATTACACTGGCGATTCTACCAATGGAGCAGAGTACAGGCCAATCATTATTGATATAATACAGAGGGCAGCATCCATAGGGCTACATGTGCTTGATGTCACCACCGACATGGGTAGCCCTAACCGAGCCATGTGGAAATCCTTTGGGGTGGACCAAAATAAAACATCGGTGCCACATCCAGCAAAACCAGACAGGCAGCTCTATTTCATGCCCGATGTCCCACATCTGGTAACAAATTTAAAAAGTGCCCTTGTCCGTGGGCAGGTCTTCATAATTCCTGAGGATGTTGTTAACAGAGAGAACCTCCCCTCTAACGAGGTTTCTGTGGTCCCCATTAAGGACTTATTGACCTTTCAGGAAGGGATGGCCTTAAAAATAGCTCCCCATCTTTCAGCTGCAGCCATCGAGCCAAGTCACTTTGATAAGATGAAGGTTGGTCTTGCTCTAAATGTGTTCAGTAAGGCTACAAGTGCTGGGCTGATATACATGGTGCAGCAAGAAAACCGCCCTCTGTCCTACCTGACGACAGCGTGGTTCCTGGAGTAGGTTGATCGTTGGTTTGATCTGATGTCATCTCGCCATCCAATTACAGCCCTGAGCAGGCTCAAGATGGAGGAGTACCAAAAGGCCATCACCGTCCTCCAGAACATCGTCCATCTGTTTCGTGGGATAAAGATAGGTCAAAAGGGAGGTTGGAAGCCTGTTCAAACAGGGGTGATAATGGCAACAACATCAATTTTGGCCATACAAGAGGAGATGCTTACACGAGGACACAGGTTTGTGTTAACGTCAAGGTTCACATAAGACTGCCTTGAAAATACATTCAGCTGTGTGAGGTCTAAAAATCCTGTCCCAACTCCAGTGGAATTCCATCATGCACTGAGAATCATATCTGTGGGGCAGTTCCTCACCACCATCAGCTCTGGGAGCTACCAGGAAGACCACAGTAGCTTTGTGGCAGACTTCCTGGACACAGGGGAGCCACAAATCACTTCATCAGTCAGAGTGGAACAGCTGATGGAGGTGAACAGAGCAGCAGCACCTGACCTCACAAAAACTGAGAAAAATGTATTCTCTTCCATCTTGCAGGCTACATCATCCACAAAATCATCAACTTTGCCAGCATCTGTGAAGAATGCAAAATTGAAACAGAGCACCATGATGAGAGTCCTTCTGGTGACAACAGCTTGTTAGTGGACTTGAAAGACTTCAAGGCAGGTGCTCTTTGTCGTCCCTCCCAAGAAGCCTTTGACTTCATTCACCAAATTGAGGAACTATTTAGGACCAAGACTGGTTCCTCCCTCATGTAGCTCCCCAACGCAGTGGGTGTCTTGGAGAAAGAAGCTCAGGCCCTCTCCAGCAGGCTTCCGTCATGCTGTGGAGTACAACAAAAACTCGTAAAAAGATTCATACGGCTGAGGCTGAGAATTGAGGCCAAACAAATCAGAAATGACAGAAAACAAATTAAATTAAAAGATGACCATTTTGGAAGCAAGAGCCAATCCAAAAAGGTGAAAAGGAACAACAGCAGCCAAGCTACCACATCCAGCAACCCCCAAACAGATCCACAGCTGCAATCATGTCCATTAGCCGTTGCAATGGAAATATTTGGACTAAACATTGCTCTTCCACCTGCCAGCACCCAGCTAACATCACTGCCCCTCCACCCGTAACATCACTGCCCTCGACCCGTAACATCACTGCCCTCCACCTGCCAGCACCCAGCCAGAGGAGCGCAAACAACAAAAACAAGCAAGGTGTCCCGTCATGTACCTGGAAGTTTGGGTTGACAAAATGGAGTAAGAGAGGGACTTGAAAAACCTTGGTGGCTCTCTACTCATGTTCTTACATTTGTCTTGGTTACAGCTCTCAATTTTTTTTTTTTGCCATTTCCACATCTTTACAAAATATGAAATAAAAAATTGAAGTGAAATCAACCTCTTCTCTGAAGAACAAACTTTGATTTCTCTGTCTTGTGAGTTTGCAGTCTTGCAGTTTTGCTCCTCCACCTGTAACATCACTGCCCCTCCACCTGCCATACAGTAGGTTACTAACAAGATTACTTATATAATACAGTGATAGAATACATGTTTAGTATGCTTACTTATATAAAACACTAGTATTAAACTTACCTTGTGTTTTCACTCTCACTTATGTCCCTCTCCCTTTGCCATCAATCCAAAATCAGCTGAGCTGCAACATTATACAGACAGGTAATAATCAACATAATCACAAGGACACAATATGGCTCTGCTAAAAACACTCACTCTTACACGCACCAAAGTTATATTTATCTAATATTTAACTCCCTCCACCCCCGCATACAATCCCGTTTAGAAGCCCCTCTTCTCTAATTCAACAACGTTGGACCAAATAGACATTAAGAGAACGGAATTTACAATTAAAAGGCTGTTCAACGTGTGTTGCTAACTTGCTTCGGTATCCTAGCTTAATCTGTTATCTGTAAACGTTCCCTAAATCTACTAATGTAGGGATAATCCACTGACATCCTTTAATACACATGTTAATTTGAATCAGATGTACTGATGATATCCGCAATATAAATCTTTAAACTTCTTCTTACCTTTAAAAGTCCGTCACGAACGGTCTATTATGCTGCAACTCCACAGCTCTACTAGCCTTGGCGCTAACTTCCGGGGAACGATTGAGAGGCTCCACGATCCGCCATTGCTGTAAAAAAGTGGTCCATTGGAGTGAACGGAGATGTCGTAACTCTTCTATTATATGGCTCTGGAAATGGTGAATTACTGAATTTAGGCACGTTAATAACGTTTTAATGAAGTTGACTATAGTATATCATATTTGTCAGTGCTTTCATGTCAATTTGGCAAAACATAAACATAAAAAATCGTGGTGAAGATGATGATTAAATTAGGATTAAAAATCGGTATTGAGAGCTGCTGAATTTCCTCCCGTCGGATGGGATATAAAAACAAATCGATTATTTTTGTAGTTGTAAACACAAGTGGATGAAACTACATTTATTAGTGCTTTCATGTCAATTTGGCGAACATATGATACATTAAATGATCGTGAGGATCATGATTAAAAATCGTTTGTTTGAGCCGGTCTGCATTTCCTGATGAGAAAACAAACCGATGCTTTTTGTAGTTGTAGTACACCAACATGGATTAAACGTGTGTTTTTTTTACCACAATGTTGGGGAAATTAATGGATAAAATGCACGGATTATGATTATTATTATTATTATTCCCACTCCGATCGGGACACTAGGTCCACCGTTTCTCCGCAGCGAGGCTCCTCCCGTTGACAGTTTACGTGGACTGGGTGCAGTGGCGGACTGCCCATCGGGACAAATCCCGATGGGCCGGTACCGTCTGCTCACTACGAGGGTCAGAGAGAGAGAGACCGGAGCGTCTGCTTACTGCGAGGGTCAGAGAGAGAGAGAAACCGGAGCGTCTGCTCACTGCGAGAGTCAGAGAGAGAGAGAGAGAGACCGGAGCGTCTGCTCACTGCGAGGGTCAGAGAGAGAGAGACCGGAGCGTCTGCTCACTGCGAGGGTCAGAGAGAGGGAGACCGGAGCGTCTGCTCGCTGCGAGGGTCAGAGAGAGAGAGACCGGAGCATCTGCTCACTGCGAAGGTCAGAGAGAGGGAGTCCGGAGCGTCTACATGTCGCAGCTCATGTCAACCTTTCTCTCATCCCTGTGCTCACAGGCTTCACAAAATCGCCTTGCACATACATCCCTTCATCCCTCCATCCCTTCTTCTTCTTCTTCTTCTTCTTCTTCTTCTTCTTCTTCTTCTTCTTCTTCTTCTCTACCTTCAGCAGTCCACAGCAACCCAGCTTCTGCTTACCTTCCTCCTCTAGCAGCTAAACCCTGCTCGCTGCGAGGGTCAGAGAGAGGGAGACCGGAGCGTCTGCTCACTGCGAGGGTCAGAGAGAGAGACCGGAGCGTCTGCTCGCTGCGAGGGTCAGAGAGAGAGAGACCGGAGCGTCTGCTCTCTGCGAGGGTCAGAGAGAGAGACTGGAGCGTCTGCTCACTGCGAGGGTCAGAGAGAGAGAGACCGGAGCATCTGCTCGCTGTGAAGGTCAGAGAGAGAGAGACCGGAGCGTCTGCTCACTGCGAGGGTCAGAGAGAGAGAGACCGGAGCGTCTGCTCACTGCGAGGGTCAGAGAGAGAGAGACCGGAGCGTCTGCTCACTGCGAGGGTCAGAGATAGAGAGACTGGAGCGTCTGCTCACTGCGAGGGTCAGAGAGAGAGAGACCAGGGCGTCTGCTCACTGCGAGGGGCGGAGAGAGAGAGACCGGAGCGTCTGCTCGCTGCGAGGGTCAGAGAGAGAGAGACCGGAACGTCTGCTCACTGCGAGGGTCAGAGAGAGAGAGACCGGAGCGTCTGCTCACTGCGAGGGTCAGAGAGAGAGAGACCGGAGCGTCTGCTCGCTGCGAGGGTCAGAGAGAGAGAGACCGGAACGTCTGCTCACTGCGAGGGTCAGAGAGAGAGAGACCGGAGCGTCTGCTCGCTGCGAGGGTCAGAGAGAGAGAGACCGGAACGTCTGCTCACTGCGAGGGTCAGAGAGAGAGAGACCGGAGCGTCTGCTCGCTGCGAGGGTCAGAGAGAGAGAGACCGGAGCGTCTGCTCGCTGCGAGGGTCGAGAGAGAGAGACCGGAGCGTCTGCTCGCTGAGAAGGTCAGAGAGAGAGAGACCGGAGCGTCTGCTCGCTGCGAGGGTCAGAGAGAGGGAGACCGGAGCGTCTGCATAGGGATGAGAGAAAGGTTGATATGAGCTGCGACATGTCAGATACAGAGAGCGGATGGGTGGTGTTGCTGTGGCTAGAGTGTAGCTGGTTGCACGGGGAGGAAAAACATGTGGGTGTTGGGGAAGGGATGAGGTAGGGATGGGGGGAGGGAGAGGGGGAGGGGGGAAAGGATAGACCAGTTGGGAAAGAAGGTACTGGGTAAGAGTCGGCTAATAGGTTAGCATGTAGCTTGGCCCCTTGGGTTACTGGGTGAGGCGCTGTTGCTACGGGGTTAGCTGCTAGAGGAGGAAGGTAAGCAGAAGCTGGGTTGCTGTGGACTGCTGAAGGTAGAGAAGAAGAAGAAGAAGAAGAAGAAGAAGGGATGGAGGGATGAAGGGATGTATGTGCAAGGGGATTTCGTGAAGCCTGTGAGCACAGGGATGAGAGAAAGGTTGACATGAGCTGCGACATGTCAGACACAGAGAGAGCAGGCACAGAGGGCAATACGACCTGGCCCCCACCAGGGGGTGCTGGTGAGTCGGGCTGTGTCCGAGGAGGAGGACGGAGGCCTGTGACGTCACGACCCGTGGTACGCGCGCTGAGCAGTGGTTGGCTCTGGAGCAGGAAGAGCTGTGTGTGTCGTTGTTCTTGCTGTTGTGCTGCTGTAGGCTTTGTTGAGGTTGAACAGTCTAGCCTTGTTGTCATTTCGGTGAAAGTGGATGCCGTTTTCTTTCAGGAAACGTTGGAGTTGAATGACTGTCCACCTCCTGAGTACGCGCTCCGTTTCGGAGTGCGCGTCCGAGAGGCATGTCGAGTGCGCCGCTGCGAGTGGCCGGGGGCTGCTAATGAGGCAGGCTGCCGTTGGTGGGAGATTGGAGCTGGCTGTGCCTGTTGTGGCCCCGGTTGTTTGCCCTCGCTGGCGGAGTAGACGAAGCCTGGGACCTGTCTGGAGTTGGAGGTGTCTCGTTGGGGAGCTTGAGTGGGAGCGGTGGCGGCTGGTGTGTGGGACACTGATTGCCGAGCCCACGCGGCTCCGTTCGGATGCTTGGCTTAGATCCAACTGCTGAAACGTGGATGGCGGGTAGCCGATGTCGAAGAGATCTTCGTCTGACTCCGGTGAGTTGATCAGCAGTTCGGGATCCATGGTAAGTTGAATGTTCTCGTGTTAGCGTTTAGCTTATTTGAACCGTGACGACGCGCGGCGTGAATCATGGTCTGGCTGTCAGTCCTTGAAAGGATGGAGACAAGCAGTGGCCGGAAGTTTTTCCGGATATAAATAGGGGTGGCCGTGGTTCGAGGTGGAGTTTTAGGCGTGGCCATGCTCCTGAACCTATGTTAACAATTTAACCTAATTTGTTGGACTCTGCCGCACTAATATGCCCGGAGAAAAAGGAGGCATTTGAGAAAGTGCCCCTCTCCCGTCCCGACGCACCGTTACGAGGAGGATTGAGGACATCGCGGGAAATCTGGAGCTTCAGCTGCAGAACAGAGTGGTCAACTTTGACTTTTATTCCTTGGCTTTGGATGAGAGCTGCGATGTACGTGACACTGCCCAGCTACTCATCTTCCTACGTGGGATAACTCCGGACTTCAAAATCACGGAGGAGCTGGCAGCCATGCAGTAAATGAAAGGGACAACAACAGGGAGTGATTTGTTCACGGAGGTAAATGCATGTGTGGAAAAGTTGGGACTGAAATGGGACAAGCTGGCAGGCGTGACAACGGATGGTTGTCCAAATCTGACAGGGAAAAATGTTGGACTATTGAAGAGAATGCAGGATAAAGTGACAGAAATGAACCCTGAGCAGAAATTGGCATTTTTGCATTGTATTATACATCAGGAAGTGTTGTGTAAGTCAGTGTTAAAAAATAACCATGTTGTTGATGTCGTAACTAAAATAGTTAACTTCATCAGGGCAAGAGCATTGCATCACAGACAGTTTGTTGCACTTTTGGAGGAAAGTGAGACTGAACATCGTGACAGACCCTACCATGCAGCTGTCAGGTGGCCCAGCCTGGGCAACGTGCTGAAAAGAGTATGGGACCTGAGAGAAGAGATTCAAGACTGCTGTGAGAAGAAAGGGAAGGACATCCCACAGCTTTCAGATGCAGACTGGATGGCAGACCTTGGTTTCGCTGTAGATGTGACTAATGAGTGAACTACATGTCAAACTGCAAGGCAAGGGCCTTTTTGTGCATGACATGTGCAGTGAAGGCTTTCATGAGAAAGCTGCAGCTTCTCTCAAGCCAAATGGAGGACAACATTCTCATGCACTTGCCAACACTGAAGGAAGCCACACCATCAGCTGATCAACTCCAGAGGTACTCATCCATGTTAGAAGCACTGCATGGTGAGTTTTCAAGGCGATTCAAAGACTTCAAAACAGTTGAGAATGAAATGAACAAGATCTTTTCCCCATGTACATGCCATGTGGATGAAGCACCCAGTGATGTTCAGCTTGAACTCATTGACCTGCAGTCTGACACACTGCTGTCAGAGCACTTTAGGTCAGTCTCACTGCCTGAGTTGTACTCTTCCCTGAAAGAGGAGAACTTTCCATGCATGAGGAGACGTGCTCAGAAGATGATGGTCCTCTTTGGATCTACCTACAGATGTGAACAGACATTCTCAGTGATGAAGTTCAACAAATCCAGATACAGATCCTCTATCACTGATGTGATCATCAGATTCAATGTCTGAGGTGGATATGCGAAGGACAGCTGAGAGGATCACCTCTCAGCTGTCCTTCGCATATCCACTTCAGACATTGAACCAGATTTCCGTGCACTTGTTCAAGCCCCAGACCGACTGGATTTTTCTCACTGAACAAGTCAAATTAACTGAAAAACAAAAATCAAAAGCACTCATTTATTTTTGTGTAAAGCTGATTCATTTCTTCATACTGTAAAACACCTTTTAAGTATTGGTTTGTGAAGATTAACGTGTCAAAAATACTTTAATGATTATTATTAAATACTGATTCAATGATTGTGTTTACTGTTTATTACCTCTATAGGAGTATTTTCCTATTTGGCCCACTCCACAATTTCATATATTTATTGTAAGGGAACATTCTTATTCTTTTGGTTACCAGTAACAGCTCATAAACATATGTAATATACTGCATTCTATAATGGGAGAAAATGTATATTGAGCAGAATTAAGTTCAACTTATTTTGATTCGGCCCCCTAACACAGCTCGAGTTTCTGAAGTGGCCCCTTGTACAAAATAATTGCCCACCCCTGCCCCAGAGCGTTCCGTCCGCAGATCTACCCACCTTGGGACCCGTTATCGCTTGAAGGGATGGTTTCCGCGGTTACGGCCTGTGAAATAACCATCTATACCAGGGTGTCAAAATAAATGTAATCGCGGGCCACATTAGCATTATGGTTGCACTCAAAGGGCCGGTTGTAACTTTAAGACTATATAAATATACATATATAATATATATATATATAGAGAATAATGTATGATATTACATTATTGCCTTTGCTTTGGATTATTATCGGATAAGGTAATAACTTCATAATGAACTACATCTGAAAGCACAAGTCTCGGGCAAATAATTGCAAGTCTCTTCAGTTTGCATGTCACAAAATGAGATGCATTGTGGGACATGTAGTTTATGGACAACGTGCTTCTGTAAAACGGCATGTAACCGTATAATAAACGTATTATATTCTTCGAAGCCAGATAGAATGTATACCTGTCCACATTTTGTTTTGTATATATTCACTGATGTGTTACTGGTTTCATGAACATTATGGACTTTTAACCATCAGTGGTTAACCAAATGTGTTATTAGTTAGTATGCCCTCCTTTTTTGCATTGACACACATAAGATTCTTGCTCTGCTGCTGCCATGGAGCAAGTGAAATTATATCCATGAATTTGAATCTAAAATCCTGTTTACAAATGGACCAACATATTGCCGTAGTGAATAGCGTGTTGTAATGGATAGAATGTTGTTATAGTGTTGTGTTGGAATAAAGGCTAATTCAGTAAAGGTGGGCCTTTTCAAGCCCCACCTGTTCCTCATCGCTCCAATAAAATGGTAGGCCAAGCTTAAAATGGTCAAATGTATCGTTCTATAACAGGGGTCTCCAACCTTTTTTAGGATGAGAGCTACTTTAAAAAAATAAAACAAGTCGTGAGCTACTTTTACTCCTTACCTTTAACCTTTGTGTGCTGTTTGGGTCTGTGGGACGCGTTTTCAGTGTTTACTAAAAGACAATATATGCCATTTTTTATTATTTTAACCTGCTTTATTTGGGGGTGGACCTCACATCCTCTAGGGGGGTCCGGGGGCATACACCCCCGGGAAGATTTTTTTTTTTTTAAATGTTGAAGTTAAATGCATCAATCTGGTGCACTTTGAGCACAAAATGAATTTATGGATACAGCTCTCAACACTCAGATGAAAGGGAGCTGTATACTTTTTAATAATCCAAACATCTTTAGAATAAGATCACAACCAATAACAAATAATTTAAACTTGTTTATTCTTATCTTATGTTACCTAGTTAGCATTCTTTCTTTTTATTTATGCATATTTTACTAATCACTCCCCTTTTACACTGTATTTTTTTACTGTCCTATAGTATAGTGGTTCTCAACTGGTCAGGCCACGGGACCATAGCCGCGGGAAGTAGGGGTGCTGGGGGTGCTGCAGTACCCCCTGTTGGCGAGTGGTATACATTTGAAAAACTGAGTGACCACCTAAATAAAAATGATTAAACTACATAAAATAGTTATGACTTTACTTAAAATAAAATTAGCTGTATACAGTAGCATATACTAGTCATAGTATATATTTGTATCAGTCAAATGGCTTGAATTTATTTTCCAAATAAATAAAATCCGAGTCATCTAGGTCGTAGGTCGTGGGATAGTGACGTAATTGACGCGACACCCACACTGCAGAGTGACAGTGACTTTCTAGAATGGCGCAAAAAATGATTTTGGATTTTTTTTTCCAACAAACAACCCAATAAAAAGAGTGGACCACCAGCCACTCCTCAGCCAACCACCACTACAACTCCTCAGTCTACTTGTGAGCCACCGGAGTCAGGAACTGGGAGAACTTCTCCCATTATCACCAGCAATCGAGAAAACGTGGAAGGAGAAGAAGCTAGCGTCGCTAATTTGGCAGACCAGCCTACTGACTTCAATTTTCCCGGTAGAAAGTTTGGCAAAGAAACCTTCTGTCGGTAATTTAATGGAAGTTGGTTTGACAGATGAAAGTGGCTCCATTATGTTGAGGAAAGTGACCATATCATGTGTTTCACATATGTCAAAGCAGTTCAGAAACGGCTAATTAACGAAGACAGTGTGAGGATGGATGTTAGCAGCTTTGTAAAGGGGGGATTCTCTAACTGGCGGAAGGCAACAGAAAAATTCAATGAACATGAGAAATCAAAACTTCATTGTGATTCAAGCCAACGTATTGCTGCTTTAGGTAGCACACCAATTAATGCCCTTCTGTCTGACGCTGCCCGGAAAACACAGAACACCGCAAGGAATGTGCTTGAATTGATGTTCAGGTCAGTTATCTTTCTTGGTAAAAAAGGAATAGCTTTTCGGGGTGACAACAGCATACTTGCCAACCCTCCCGATTTTCGCGGGAGACTCCCGATTTCACTGCCCTCTCCCGGTTTCCTCCCGGGGTTATATTTCTCCCGCATTTCTCCCGATTTCTGACAAAATCAGATTTACTCACGACTGTCTCCACTCGGACTTTAATACAGCTACACCATTGTTTGGTTTCCATGGTTGCGCGTCTCTTTAGTAGCGCGTGCAACTGAAAGTCTGAGAGGGTGAGGAAGATAGTCACAGAAGACTGAACAAGAATCGGCAACTCGACCCTCTGCTCACTCCTTTCCTGTAAAATACAGGTCCAACCCACACATATGCTCCATCAAGGATGGTGCTACAGGCCGCAAGGCATTGCACTTACAACTACAATAAGCATGTTAATGTTAATCTACAGCTCCGGCGATCCACTAGCACCCCCCCCCCCCCCCCAGTTTTTAAATGCTCCTGATTTCTGAGGTCTCAAGGTTGGCAAGTATGGACAACAGTCGTGATGGTGTTCTGTATGAACTTATGCTCGAGCGGACATACAACCTCCCTAAAGAGAGAGAATGGGTGGTTAGGAGGGATAATTGGCTATCGGATACGATAGAGAAAGAAATCATTAAACAGTGCGCATATACCATCCAGGCTGACATTGTGTCTCGCGCTGTAAAAAGCCCCTACTATGGAATAACCGCGGATGGTACAACGGATGTAAGTGCCATGGAACAATTTTCACTGACACTGCGATATGTGGACGAGAGCATGGAGATCCACACGGATTTTCTTGGATTTTACAATCCTAGCACTGGTGAAACACTGTTCAAGTGCATCACTGATATGTTTCTTAGGCTGAACATCCCAATTGAACGTCTAAAAAGATACTGCTTTGATGGGGCAAGTAATATGTCGGGACGATTTTCGGGAGTTCAGGCTCGACTCAAAGAAGAGTTTCCTGACTCTCTTTGTGTGCACTGTGCCAACCATTCACTGGACTTGGTTCTTGAAGAGGTCGGTCGTGAGGTCAGTCTTGTTGCTGAGACATTGAACTTTGTTCAGGGCATAGCCACGGTCATCCGCGAGTCATCCAAACGCAAGGAGCTGTATGTGTCCATGTTTGGCTGTGATGATGTGGTTAACATATTGGCCATATGTCCGACAAGATGGTGTGTGCGGACAATAGCCATCAAGTGTGTTTGCAGCTCTTACACAGAACTCCAAAAGACTCTGAAAATACTCAAAGATGACAAAAGTGTGAGCGGAGATGCAAGAGCAAAGATTGGAGGCCTTTATAAACAGTCTTTAAAAGGGAGAACATTATTTGGCCTACTTTGCTGTGAGGCACTGTTTGAGCCATGTGAAGCAGTGGCTAAGGATTTGCAGAGTAACAACGCTAGCGCACGGGGTGCCCTGGAATGCACACATCTGCTGAGGGAGTGCATAGTAGCCCTTTGTGATGACACCGTGGTCCAGGGCATAGAATCCAAAGTGTCTGCAGTGGAACTGAAAATGCCAGATGCTCGTCAACACAGGGCAAGCAAACCCCCAGCCCGTTACCGTCACACAACAGAGCCAGAAGCGCATGCAATGAGTACATGGTGACAAGAGTTTTTCGAGGCTGTGGATTTGCTCACTGCTGAGCTGAAAAGAATATTTGATCAAGATGGCATGAAGATAGCAGCTCTCAGAGAGAACGTGCTCATCGAGGCAGCTAACAGTAGGGGCCAACAACAAACCCTGGAGTCTCTTCATCTTCCACAGCTAATCTCTGATGTGGACCGTTACCAACTGGACCTCCAGTTTAAGATGCTTGGAGATGCCATTGGTGATTCTCCCTGTCACACGGTACAAGACATAGCCACACGTGTGGCTAAGCTCCATCCACAAGCAAGAGGCATTTTCCAAGACATTGAAAAACTCATAAAACGTTGCCTTTGCATGCCAATCTCGGTTGCTTCATCCGAACGGTCTTTCTCTACCCTATGCCGTCTGAAAACATGGTTACGGAGTAATATGACACAGAAGAGACTGACACATCTGACTTTGATGCATCTCCAGAGTAACATTTTGGACAATGTGGATGTATCTGCTCTAATGAGGGTCTTCATTAGTGCCACCCCAGAGAGGAAGGCTACATTTGGAGTTTTGTGAAGCCCCAACACAAGGTAAGACGATATTTTCCTTTAATGCTGCTGCCGCTGTGCAGTGTTTTGCCATGTCAATCAGTTAAAATTGAATTCATAGTTTTATTAATATTGTAAATAATATTTTCTTCCGACTATTTGTAATGTTATGTAGGTTTGTAAGACCCATAGTTAGCATGTGGGCATGTGCAGCTGTTGCTAAGTGATGTAACCAAGGTCTATAATGGTTTATTAAGCCTAACAGTTAAAACAAACAATTTATGCGGCTCGTATCGCTGACGGCCGGGCCCGGCACCGCCTTTTATTTATTTTTTTTAAACGCCCCCGGGTGGCCCCCCTCCCCACTTTTGGCAGCACCCCCTGAGCAAAATGACTTCCCGCGGCTATGCTCGGGACACACTTTTTCCTTTGTCAATAAATCGTGACCCGAAATGTTGAACCACTCAAATCTATTTAAAAAAAAATCGTGCTGTAATATATACGCTTTTCAGCATACTGTATTCATTAAAGTGAAGTACAGTGTATATATCCCTTATATCCCTTCACATAACTAAAGTATGCTTTTAAATAATGTTTAATGAGATGATGGAATCAAAGCATAAAAATATAAAAGGGCACACATGCTGAAAACCCAACCGCAGAAGGGGGGTCTGGGGTGATTCTCCCCGAGGAGATTTTTAGAAATACTAACATATAAACTACGCATTCTGGTGCACTCTGAGAAGAAAATAAATCTATTACTACCCGACATATTAATAATATGTTACGCCATTGTTTGTTTTTCACTTTGTTCTGACAGCTGAACTTGCTGCTCCTCACAGAGAGAAGAGTAAAGAGGAGATAGTCTGTGTGAATTGTTCTGTGACCTGTCAATCATCAAACCCGGGGTCATATTTCATTGTGTTCATTTTTATCTGAAGTTGCACCTATGGAGGTATAAACAATAGTTCTACCGCAAAGTTATTCTCCGTGGGGACTTCCGGCAACAATCTTGATCCTGATTGGCCTGAAGACTCGAAAAAACATCAGCAAAAATGTTTTATTGAGAGGATGATCAATACCTGACAGAAGTTTTCAAACCGTTTATGGTCTCCAGTACTTCCAGTCCAACGCCTACTGCATGCACAGCGTTAGAAAATCGAGCCTTCAAAATAAAAGTTTGACTTTTTCCACAGAAAAAAAAAAAATGGAAAAAAGAATTAAATTCTCACATCTGCGACACACTCGAAACGGGTCCGTGTTAGCAGATTTAGACTTAAACCTTTTGTCTCCTGCAGCAGAAAGGTGAATAATCTCAGCAGTTCAAGTTTAGCCATTCATCACGGCGTTATTTATTATAGGCACACATCTCAAGAGTCTTGAGGACAGAGAGAGAAGGGGCGTGACTTTCAACGGTCTTATACCCCAGGTAGTGACATCACAATCATGTGGTACAGCCCTAACCAATGAACACAGTTAGTAGTCGCAGCTACTTACATAAACAATATATGGTACACAGTAATACATGGAGTCATACACTATACATGTCTGTATGTTATATCTCAATACTCCCACTTATGAATTATGTGCTTACCATATCTAATCAACAAAAACATGGTACAAATGATTTAAATGTGGGCTTCTTCCACACATTTTACGCACCAAACATGATCCCTTCAAATTTCCTCAGCTTCAGTTTGGATAGAGGCTTGGTCATCACATCTGCAACCATTTTGTCTGTAGGACATTAAACCAGTGTCATCTTTCCCTGTCTTATGGTGGACCTAATGAAGTGGTACTTAATATCCACGTGTTTACACCTTTGTCTACACACAGGGTTTTTAGCAAGGGCTATTGTAACCCCTGATTGTCCTTGTTTACAATTATTTTCTTATACACGTATGTGTCTATCCCTTCCAGTAGCTGCTCCAAGTAAATACACTATAATAATAATAATAATAATAATAATAATACATTTTATTTTTATTTTTAGGCGCCTTTCATGACACCCAAGGACACCGTACAATTTAAAAATAAGAAATAAAAAAATAACTAAATAAAAAATAAATAAAATAAAAGCTAAGAGGCAACAGAACAAGATAAAAACACAAACAGGAAATCATGGAGGAGACAGTCAAGTGGACATAAATGAAACATATAATGGGGAGCACTACAGTGAGTAAGCAGATTTGAACAGGTGGGTTTTTAATTGGGATTTGAATAAGGTGATTGTGTCTGACTGTCGGATGTGCGGGGGGAGGGAGTTCCAGAGTCTGGGAGCAGTGCAGCTAAAAGCCCGAGCACCCATATATATACTCAGCTTCACATGTGGAAAGCGCTACTGTAGGCTGTTTCTTGGTTTTCCAAGAGACTAGTGAGCTGTCCTTACTCATGCTCACACAATAACCTGTCATACTGCGTCTATCTGTTTTATCTGCAGCCCAATCAGCGGCACTATAAGCCTGTAGGCCTAGTTTCTCGCTGCTCTTTCTGAAACAAAGCTGTTTGTCTGCAGTACCCCTGTGATAACGCAAAACGTGTTTTACTGTAACCCAATGTTCATCTGTCGGTTCAGCAAAATATTGTTATAACTTGCTTACCACGAAACATAGGTCTGGACGTGTACAGGTAGTCAAATAGATTAGGCTACCAACAGCCTCTCTGTATTTCTTCACATCCACCATTTTAGGTGCATCTTCAGTGTAATCTAACTTTTGGTCACAAGGTGTGTCCCTAACCCTACACTCCTGCATGTCAAAACGTTCCAGTATCTTTTCCACGTATCTCTTTTTTGACACTTTCACACAGCCGTCAGACTGACTGAAATCCATGCCCAAAAAATGATTTAATCTCCCTAAATCCTTCATTTAAAATGTTGTGGAAAGCATGTTTTTCACTTTCTCTAAAATCTTGGTGTGATCATCGACCCAGATAGCAATTATTACTTTCCCCTCTTTAGACTCCTTGGAGTACACGCAGTGGTCTGCCGGGTTCTGTGTAAAATTGTCATCTGTTAAGCATTCATGCAACATCGTATTCCAATTTCTCCCTGACTGCTTCAGGCCGTAAATTGACTTCCTAGCTTAGTCAGGTTGGCTGTAGGTGAGAACGTCTCCCCGTAATCTATCCCCGTCCTCTGACTGTATCCTTTCGCTACGAACCTGGCTTTGTACTTGCCGTGTCCGTCAACATCTCCCTTAACTGAATAGACCCATTTACCTCCCACTGTTTTCCTGCCCTCAGGCAATTTTGTCAGGGTAAAAGTCTGATTGTCTTCGAGAGACTTAATTTCCTCATCCATCGCTTTTCCCCAGTTTTCTGACTCAGTCGAGGTCATGGCCTCTTTAAAGGTCAGAGGTCACCGCAAACTGCTCTGTAACAATAATCTATACTAGTGAGTGTTTTATCCTCTTCATCACTATCTTCCTGAGTATAATCTCTCAAGTACTCTGGGGGTTTGCGCTCCCTACTGGGATATCTCCCACTGTCTGAGGCATGTGACGCCACCCTAGGGTGCTGTTCGCCATCATCCTCTGATGCTGACTGTGGAGAGTTAGCTTGTACATCTTTGCTCAGTACACTAGGCTGTGGGGCCTTTACTCCCTCTTCACAGTCTTCCTCCGAATCCTGTTCTAACCACTGTGTCTGAGTCTCGCTATCACAAGTTGTGCTGGTGATAAACTTTACTAGTCTGTGCTTCTGCACCTTCTCTTTGTCGGGGTAGTAAACTAGATAGGCGGGGCTTCCCTTGTCATGCCCTACAAAACGTCCTTTCTCACACCTAGCATCTAATTTCCCCCTGTCCTGCTGGTACGCATAGCACACTGCTCCAAACTTATGCATCCTAGCTAAGTTACACTTCTTCCCTGTCAGTGCTGAATATGGCTTAGTGCCCGTCTGCTCATTAAAACACCGGTTTCTGGTATGTGCTGCTTCCTGAATGGCATAGTGCCACAGGTTTTTAGGTAGATCACTGTCAATAAGCATTTCAAAAAGAGTGCGCCCTTCTCTTTCAGCTGTCCCGTTTTGATGTGGGGAATAAGGACAAGACGTCTCATGTCTGATCTTGTTTTTTCTCAATAGTGTCTGAAACTCCTTACTAGTGAACTCAGTCCCATTATCTGATCTAATGCATTTCACCGTCCCATAGGGAGCTACATCTGCCAGATACTTCTCAGTTGCTTGAACTGCATCACTCTTCGCTTTCAGGAAATAAACAAACACTGCCCCTGTACACACATCTGTAAATGAGTGCATATACTTGAAGCCATTTATGGACTCGTTATTAACTGGACCAGCTAGATCAGTGTTCACCAACTCAAGTGGTGTGTTTGCTTTATCGGTCGTATCTCTGTTTCTCGTTTGGGTAAACTTTCCCTCTATGCATACTGTACAATCTTTATCAGGCTTACCCTTTGTACCCTTACAACCCAGTCTCACGGCATTTCGTGTTCACCAACACGATTTTTAATCTATTGATTCGTGTTCACCAACACGATTTGCCCCTTTTTTTCGTGTTGCACAGCACGATTTTAAAAGCAATGTATTTCTACTGGTAATGTGTTTCGTGCCTGCAGGCTGCAGCACGTCTTTTTCTCCGGTCGGGTCGTGGAAGACCGGAAGCTGTGTGGTTCATAAAAACATGTTCTTACTCAATATCAAGCCACAATTATTGCTTTTATTTTAAATCGTATAATTTCGGACTTTTGTTTCCGTCTGTGAGGAAAATAAATGGGGCTCAGAGCCTCAGGATACTGAAATCTGTATTTTTAAATATTTGTTTCCTTCTAATTTGTTATTCTTTTCAAAATAACACACTGTTATTTACTCACCAATAACACACAATTATCCTTGCTTTTATTTATTGGTTTAATTCCATAATCTCGGGCTTTTTTGGTGTCCGTCAGGAACTGAATTTCAAAATAAAAATAACCGGAAACAGACGTAGGCCTATAAGGGACATTTCGAGCATCATTGCGATTGTCAACATTTCTGAGTTTATGATGGCCGAAGACACTACACTACCCATAATCCCCAGCTATCGTTTAGGACTACAGTTCCCGTAAGGTTGCAGAGCGTCAAACAGCTGTGTGAAATGGAACGAAACCACGCCAGACTATCCAAAACTGGAATCGAACACCCCTCCAGAACTACACATGCTGGCTATTGTGTTTCGCAAAATGTTCTCTGGGACGTCTCTACTGAACGTTTTCGTTTTTCCCACAATTAGAAGTTGCCATTATTAAACACATTGGTGTTATCAAATGTAAAACATATAATTAATAAATGGGTGAAAATCGCTTGGGTCCATAATGCACAGCATTAATATATACTCACATGACAGCTCATTGCTACTTTGTAATTCTACTCCACTACAATTCAGAGGTTAACCTGGTATTTTTACTCCACTGCATTTATTTGAGTTACTTTGCAGATTCTGATTAATTATGTGAAATATAAACAATCCTTAAATCAGACTTTAGTTACACCTGAGTAAAATTCAGGTAAGGTGATTGTCAAGTGCCAACAATCAGGAGAGATATTTGATAGTTGGTGCTTGAGAAGACTAAACATGTATCTGCAATTGACATGAATGGAAACAAGTAATAAAGTATATTCATTACTCGTTATTCTCTACTAATAATTAATTAAAGACTGTATATTATGGCTATTTTGCACATCCCTTTCAAGATTTTCAAAGGTTTCTTGACATATCATACACAACTACGGTGTAGTTATGCAATGAATGAAAAACTTGGGTCACAGGTTCCTCCACAGTGCATTACAAGACATCTATCAATATGTGTGTACCTCCACCATTAAACTGTCATATTCTGCACATTTCTTATTCTATCTACATACATAAGAGTATAATTAATGTGTATAATATCTGTTAAAATAAGTGCTTCAACATAGTTAACATTGCAGGAAAGCAATATATTAGACGTTAATTACTTTGTCAGGCTTAATATTTAATATGTAATGTTTAAATAAAGGTTAATCCGTTTTTCTGTTTTGCACCTCCTCCTATTAATATCTGTGTACATCCTGCACTAAACTGTTTTATTGTAGAGATCACTTATAGTATCTTCTTGATTTTTTATATTCTATATTTCTATATTTATACTTTCCCCCTATGAAAGTATGTACTCTTAATATTTTTGGAATCAAATATAACACATACAAACAATAATTCAATAACGTGCTTTAACCACTAGGAGGTGCACACAAGGTACACACAGCCATAATAACTTTGTATTATTAGTGTGTATGTACAACATCTGAAGATGTATAGTTTTATGCATGCTTTCACATAATTTTACAGCATATTGCTATACTATTTCAGACTCAGTAGTTACATTCTTACATTCAAAGAAAATCAGTAATATCTTTAAAAACTACAGTCCTTTTCTATCAGCTGTGCACCGTTATGGTGTAAATATAACCTATCTATGAATTAGATCAAATGTAAAAGTCAGCCGAATTAGTGTTGATAATGCAAGGAGACGTATTGTGTGAAGAGAAATCGAAGATGTTGTTTAATTGTTGATATATTTATGATCCACGTCAAGTATTCAGTTTCGGCGGCATTTCTTCCAGTTTTTCCAAAGCTCTTCTCATCAGGGCTCTCTAAATAATGAACTACGGCAGATCTGTAATATGTAATGCAGCCGAACCGTGTATTACAATGCCGTTATGTGATGACTTTCAAAGAGAAAAGCAAGAGCACTCGGAATTAAGTATTATTTTATACTTTTAAAATGTTTTCCGGATTTCATATAATATAAACACCAAATCCCAGCATGCATTGCGGCTAACACATCCAATCAGCGAGCTTAAAACCATAGCTGAGGATCTTGGGTAATCGCTCGAAATATCTACGTCTGTTTCCGGTTATATTTATTTTGAAATTCAGTTCTTGACGGACGCCAAAAAAGCCCGAGATTATGGAATCAAACCAATAAATAAAAGCAAGGATAATTGTGTGTTATTGGTGAGTAAATAACAGTGTGTTATTTTGAAAAGAATAACAAATTAGAAGGAAAAAAAGATTTAAAAAATACAGATTTCAGTATCCTGAGGCTCTGAGCCCCATTTATTTTCCTCACAGACGACAACAAAAGTCCGAAATTATACGATTTAAAATAAAAGCAATAACTGTGGCTTGATATTGAGTAAGAACATGTTTTTATGAACCAGACAGCTTCCGGTCTTCCACGACCCGACCGGAGAAAAAGACGTGCTGCAGCCTGCAGGCACGAAACACATTACCAGTAGAAATACATCGCTTTTAAAATCATGCTGTGCAACACGAAAAAAAGGGGCAAATCGTGTTGGTGAACACGAATCAATAGATTAAAAATCGTGTTGGTGAACACGAAATGCCGTGAGACTGGGTTGACCCTTAATATGCATACCAACAGTTACATCCTGCAGCTTTAACTAGGGTTGTAACGGTTCACAGAAGTCACGGTTCGGTTCGTACCTCGGTTTGGGGGTCACGGTTCGGTACGGGTTCGGTACAACAAGAAAAAAAAATCCCAAATGCATAATTCCAGGTTTGTTGTTATTTATTTTTGAACAGTAGTGCACGTTTCAGTTTAAAAATAAGGAACTCTGACATTTTTGAATAATGAACTGTATTAAACAGTTAAAAACAAACCATAAACAGTACCACTCACACTCAGATGGCCATATTATCTATAATGGCTGATGTCAAACAAAAAGGTTTCTTCAAGCTGTAAAACTAAAAAGAATGTCTTGAAAATATTACATCATAAATAATAAGAAAGTGTTTCAAGAGCGCAAAGTCGTTGAAAAACATATGCCAAAAGCTTCCGTTATTTATTTTGGTCTCTCGGCTCTCATCAGGGTCGGCTCCAGAACAAATCGAATGGGGGGGCAATCATTTACCAAGGGGGGGCACACACTGCCGTCAACAACCAACACACAAACACCAACGCAACTTCAATTTAAAAAAACATGCTGTAAAGTGTATTTCACACACATTGCAGGGGTGTAGTGCTATTGTATAGCGCACCTATGACTTGTGCATACATGCACGGTTGTGGCACGACCACCAAAACAGAAACATATGGACATAGGCCACCATATAAAAGTGTGCAAATGTATTTAGTATCCTATCCATGTGAACATGTTTTAGGTGGGGGTGGATCTAACCTCCTCTAGGAGGGTCTGGGGGCATGCTCCCCCGGGAAGATTATTTTTAAAATATTGAAGTTAAATGCATCAATCTGGTGCACTTTGAGAGCAAAATGAAGAGATCTATGGATAGCCTACATCTCTCAGCACCCATATGAAACATAACTGTACACAGATTTACTTTTTACTTATGGATATTTTACTAATCACTCCTCTTTTTAACTGTATTCTTGTGTTACTGTCCTATAGTATTTCATACCCGTTTTTCATTTATTCTCTTATTCTTTGATAACTATAATGATCCTATAAAGGTATTCCTCGCAAATAAGATAAGATAAGATGGACTTCTATTAATCCCTCGTGGGGAAATTATTTCTCTGCATTTGACCCATCCTAGTGTTAGGAGCAGTGTGCTGCCATTATGTACGGCGCCCGGGGAGCAGTACTTGTTTACATAAATGGTGACCAAACCGTTTGAGACCCACTGAGATAACCTACACTAAAGTTAACTATCTAAACACTAAGAGAGTGCTTACCTCACTGAGCTGAGGTTATACGATCCTCTCAGTCTGACGGGAGAGGACTCTCCTCCACCTTGGTGTAGAAACAGCTCTTTATATCCGTTAGCATAGCTAACTAACCAGATGCTAACAACAACATTCCACGTTACCACTCGCGCACTCACAAAATGCGCTCGTGCCACACACACACAGAGCCGAGCTTGAATGAAACACAGAGACCCAGAAGTAGGCTACTTGTACTGTACTATATCATACTATTTTCGATGGCTTTACTGTATAATCAGTGTAACAGATGAACAGATCGCCACAGGCTTTCATCTAAACACACAGCCACGTAATGATAACAAAACAAAGGTCGGGGGTCATTGGTCAAGCAACACACCAATCAGAGAGCATCAGGCTGTGTTTTATATTTGTATTCTTTATTTCTGATGTATTTCACACAAAAAACCTTTAGTGGAAACGTTTTCACTGATATGATTAAAAAAATAAAAACGGCAAAGTGGCAAGGCTTGCCCACCCTGCGTTGGGGGGGCACAGTGACTCATTTGGGGGGGCATGGCCCGCGAATGACCCCCATGACGCCGACCCTGGCTCTCATGTCTATTGGCTTCTTAAAAACAGCGGGGATAAGCTGTTGAACTGCTGTTGTCTTTTGCCGGGCTCCGGTGATTGGCAAATCTGGGTGATGCCTTCTGATATGATTTAGCATGTTTGGCGTGTGTTTCCATTAGCATGCTGCACTGCTATCGAACAACGCCGACACACCATCCTCGTCCAATCCACCACTCGTCCGATACACCACTCGCACACTTCATGGTTATTTAGTCCACAGGGAACCCGAAATGTTCCCACACAGCTGATTTAAAATAAGTGGTTCTTCTAGCTCCTGTGTGTTATCTGAAATCGCCATACTAACTTTTCTTCTTCTTGTATTTTGTTCGTTTTGTTGTTGTGTTTCTTCTTGTTCTTCATTTGTTGTTTAAGGGCGGCTGGCAAACAGCTTTTAGGCACAATACCGCCCCCTGGATTATATATATAATGTAGTGGATACTGCCCTGAATGACAGACTTTTTTCCCACTCGTAAAAAAAAAAGGTGTATTCGTCGTGTGACTGCGCGTGCCGAACCGTGACGGTACGGGACGAATACGGATACCGTTACACCCCTAGCTTTAACACATCCTCATAATTACAGTGACCCATAATCTCATGCCACGTTTGGATATCATGGCTGACATGACACTTATCTTCAACATCACACTCTGTTTGCAAATAGTACATTTTCTTACATACATAAATGTCAAACTTGGTACCATCCGGTAACATCAGAGCATCTTTACCTTCGTCTTTGTTGCTGCTTGGACCCTCAGCACCCTCTCGCTCGTCTCGTCTGAGGCTGGGGCTGAATCTTCTGAGGCCTCGAAGTTCCTCAACTTCGCCTTGAACTGTCCCAACGTTACTTCACTGTCACCGTGTGTCACCATTAGTGTGAACGGCTTGTATTTTTCGGGTAATCCCTGCATAACCATCGCCATCATTAGTCCCTCACTCTGTGCTTCTCCCGCGCTCCTGAGTGCCGTAATGATCTGCTCAGCTCGGATAATGTACTCTGTCACCGTCTCATTATCAGCTTTCTTCAGCGCATTCATGGTTATATACAAGGTGACGATCCTGGGCCTGCCTTTTCCAATATAGTGCTCCCGTAATACTCGGAGAATTTCTCGGCCCTTGTCCTTCGTGTCTCTGAATATCAGGCCTAAACTGGTATTGTCGAGTAGCGGCGCTAACTCACAATAGGCGTCAGCATTGAGCTAGTCATCTTGAGCCCTCAGTGCCGCGGTCAGCTCTCCAGCGAGTGCTCGAAGGATGGTCTCCTTCAATCCCACTCCGTGCATGCAACACAGCATCCTCTCTTCCCAGAGCTCATACTCTTCTGCTTTCCCGTCAAACGTGGGCCACTTTCTCTTCCTCGTGGTTCTATTCGCCATGGCTTTTTCGTTTGTAGCTTCAGTAGCTTAGCTTAGGTCCTCGTTAGCTTAGCTTTAGCTTCCCTCGGTTCTCCCGATGCTAAACTAGCTTAACACGTGGCTAACTAGCTACTCCTATGCTAACCGTGCTAGCAATCTTCTCGCCTTGTTATCGCACGTGCGCTTCGAACTGTAGAATAATTCCTCGCATCTGGGCCCATAACCTGTTAGCAGATTTAGACTTAAACCTTTTGTCTCCTGCAGCAGAAAGGTGAATAATCTCAGCAGTTCAAGTTTAGCCATTCATCACGGCGTTATTTATTATAGGCACACATCTCAAGAGGCTTGAGGACAGAGCCGTCACTCTATAGTTGCACACACACTCATTAAATGCTCATTAAACAGTTGGTGAAAATGTAAAGACTATTTTATATACATTCATCAGGTGACGGTGCCTGCATGAGCCTCATTAGAATGATTGTCGACCATGGTTTCTGTAGACCATGGTTTCTTGAGACCATGGTTCAAATATTCAAATGGTTGACCATGGTTTCTTCCCCATGGTACTGTGACCATGGCAGGCTGACCATGGTTGACCATGGTGGACCATGGTTTCCGGAGTTGACATTGTGACCATGGTAGGCTGACCATGGTTGACCATGGTAGACCATGGTTTCTTCCCCATGGTACTGTGACCATCATGGTATTTTGTGGTCAACCATGGTATTACCATGGTTGGCAATGGAATACCATGGTGACCATGGTCAACCATGGTTACGTTTCGCAGGGGGAGCGGACAAAACACACACTTCAGATTAGAATATCACACGTAGCTATTGTAATTACCTCTCAAACTACCTAAACTAGTTATAGATATGTTTAGTTTTACTGCCGGGTCACTCATTACTGGATCCGCGAGCTGCATGATACTGGCATAATAGATTGCCCGATCGGGCAACCAGCAGGTGAGGCTTCATTGCCCGAGCTAAATACTAGATGGCCATCGGGCAGTCGTTAATGTCGAGCCCTGGCTATATTAAATAGATAAAGGTGTGCTCTCTCTAGCTCTCGCTCTCTCTCTCTCTCCCGTCTCGCTCGCTCACAGAGGCTGTGTGCTCCTCCGTGGCGATAACGGCTTGTGTTATTAATAATAAACCTATTTGTAAAGTGGGGGGACACAAACGGGATTTCGAAAAGTGTCACGGTTAAACTCCTTATGAAGTGGTGAGGTGCCGCTCCACATTGCTTTTCTTGTTGACTGCAAAGCTGTTGTGTGTGTGAGAGAGTTTCACATGTGTGTATGCGAGATGTTTACATATGTCTGTAAATGATTTTGGTTTCAGTTGTGTGTGTGTGAGCAGGCTCGGATTGGCCATCGGGAGATTTGGGATTTTTCCCAGTGGGCCGCTGCCGTTGGTGGGCTGCTGCAGTTGGTGGGCTGCTGCCGTTGGTGGGCTGCTGCCGTTGGTGGGCCGCGAGCTCTGTCAGAAATCGGGAGAAATGCGGGAGAAATATGACCCCGGGAGAGGGCTATGAAATCGGGAGTCTCCCGTGAAAATCGGGAGGGTTGGCAAGTATGGTTGTAAATGAATTGCCATAAAAGTGAAAAAGAGCCTTTCATTGTAAGACAACCCCCAATACGAGACTTCTATCCTATAAAAGGTACAGTAGGGACGGGTGGCGCAGTGGTCTGTGCGTTTGATCATCAGATCAAGGGGGCGTTGGGGAACACCAGTTCGAAACCTGCTCCCGCCCCACTGCGTCAGGCCGTTGTGTCCTTGGGCAAGACGCTTCACCCGAATTTGCTCCTGTGGGTATTGTCCACAGTAGATGACCATTATGTGTAGGGTTGGGTATCGTTTGAATTTCCACGATTCCGATTCCGATTCTACTTTTCGATTCCGGTTCTTAACGGTTCTCGATTCCGATTCTTTGAGGGGCAGGGTAAAAAAATGATACATGCTTCTTCCACCAAAAAAATTACATTTATTCGAGAAACTTTTACACAGGTTAGTTTAAAGTAATATTCACATTAATCAGTCTGTTTATATTCACTGCTATGTAACTTTAACCTGAGAACCACTGAAGCTACAACAGTGCAACAGTCCAACTTTTAAAAACAGTTCTTGTTGAGAAAAACAAGCATATCTGCCTTCTCAGGCATACCGGGAAGAAATGTTTGAACATTTTGAAGTAAAATGCATCAATCTGGTGCACACGCAGAATTACTAGAGACTAGATCTAGGGGGTACAACTCTAAACACCCATATGAAAAAGATCGGTTTACATTTTAATAATTAAATAACAAATAGCCTACATGTAATGCATTTTATTTTTGTTGTTCATTCATATCTTATTTTACTATTTTATTTATGCATATGTTTTTATCTCTCCAGTTTAAAACGATGTGTCTGGTTTACTGTCCTATAGTATACATTGGAATGATTTCAAACCTGTTTTATCCCAATCATTATAAAAGAGTGCCTTGGAAATATGTGTTTACATAAATTGTGATCAAAACGTTTGAGACCCACTGAGATAACTTAGACTAAAGTGAACTATTTAAACCCTCAGAGTCCTTTACCTCACTGAGCTGTAGTTATCAGCCTCTCAGTATGACTGGAGAGGACTCTCCCTCCACATCATTGTAGAAACATCTTCTTCTTATATCCGTCAGAGCAGCTAGCACCAGATGCTAATAACAACAGCGCCCTCCCTTTCTCCCTAGCTCACTCGCACTTTGGCTGTGAGCTGCGGTTGCCAGATAAGCCAACATCCCCCATTTTAATCACTTGCAGCGCCCATCGTACAGGGCAAATGAAACGTGTAGCCGGGGTGAAAAGGGTGTTACATTTACTTAATTATGAATGTTGTTACATCAAGGCCGAAAATTAGGATGAGCACCAACGGTCAAAACATTTTTTTTTTCTCCCAGAGCTGGCAGCGCAGCGCCTCCACAGATCTGGCGCCCTAGGCGAACATTTATAACGCCAGTGCAACGGGCCGGCCCTGGTCTCAGGTTACACTGTAGGAAATGTCCCGCCCCGCTGCAGTCATGCAGTAGGCTACGGAGAGCGGCGAGAAACATTTCCTCAGGAATCGAAAAGCGGAACTGAAATTCACATTTCTAAATGATGCCGTTGGAATCGAAATGTTGGAACCGGTTCCGAACCGGAACCGGTTCTCGGTACCCAACCCTAATTATGTGTAATGTGTATTTGTAAAGCGCTTTGAGAGTCATTGATAAAGCGCTATAATAAATATAAGGATTATTATTATTATAGTTTGTCAGCCTCAGCATGAGAGCTTCATAGCAGAAGAAAGATGTATTGATGAATTGTCATCCAGATGTGAGAGGATGAGTACAGACAGGAATGATCCAGCATCTGTACTACAACAGACACACACACTGTTAAAATATCTCCCTACTGAAAGAATCATGGTCCTTCCAGTCAAAGCGCCCACTCTAAAGGAGGATCATCATTCTGATATAACACAATATTTAATAAAAACTTAAATAGGGCCCCTCATATTCAGGTTGATATGTGTATTTCCTGCCTTCCTCTATGTGTCTATACTTTAATGTTCAAAAAGGTCTTTTTTTCCCTCATACTGCCTGTGCTGCAGCACCTCTTTTCACCCTCTGTCTGAAACCAGAGTCTAGTCTGCACTGATTGGTTAGCTGGCTGGCTCTGTTGTGATTGGTCAACTGCTTAGAGAGGTCCCACCCCTTAGTCTATCACGTACAATATGTTGGGAAGTGTTACTTAGTGATGTCATGATGTCACAGAAGTAAAGAAAGGAGTCCAATGGAAGCGTTTTAGGTGGGGGAGTGTGTGGGAAAAAAACTCCCTCTGGAGGGAACACCGGGATTTTAGCCTCTGCAGACCATTTACATGCACAAATACCTATTGAACACACAATATTTTCAGTTTTCAGTTTCAGGTATCACTTTGAGACCGTGCTAGCAGTGAGGCATACCCACAGCAATGTTAGTCTGACACTTGGCCAAGAACTTGACAATAATGTCCAGATTGACATGGTATAGATATTTGTAGTCCTTGTATATTCCGACTCTTTCCAGTGACCTATTAACTATTTTGTATTGTGCCACTAGCATCAGGTCAGAATGTGTCAAATAGGTTTTGTTACATTAAAAAAATATACACATTTTAGCATTTATTCATTTGTCATACATCTTTTTTATTTTTTCTTCTTTTAAAAAAGAAAATCAGTGAAATGTATTTCTCTAAACAAATAGTTTTATGGAATTGTATTGGGTTCTAGCATCAAAAATCCATACACAGTGTCTCTGTTGTTCTAGATATTCCACAGATCTTATTTTGAACAGCTTACAATGGAACGTCTTCCTGCCAAATAAGTCATTCATATATAAATAACTTCCATTGCACAGTTGGAGAACCAGAGTTGGGCCTATATTTTATGGGAGCGACTGGGCGAATAGCAATCTGGAGCGTTCACACAGGACAGAGCTCCTGAGTGTATCAGTGCCAACGATTCTGACAGACACCTTACCATCTCTTCATGAGCAGAAATATATCTATTCCCCGTTGAGAAATTGAATGTCTTACGAGAAGGCTGTTATCATTTATTGACATTATACATCAATTTGCAAACATGCGTCTGTGCGTTGCAGGAATGGCTGCGTCCGGTCAAAGAATGGATTCAGCATGGGGAAATCCCTGCAGTTAAAAAACCTTGTTCTTGATCCTCTAAAGCAGGGGTGGGGAACCTTTTTCCTCTCAAGGGCCATTTAAATATTTTCAATATCCTCCGAGTGTCAGGGTTGAGTGAAGCAGGCAGGACCCAAATGCAGATTTCACAGAAAATACCTTAATTTCAAGGTTTAAATGGTAACAAACAGAACACTACCCCGTGAACACAGTCAAAGACTTTTTTTTTTTAATCAAAAACTAGGGCCAAAAGGGTGGGTGGAGGGGGTCTGGAGGACGGGTTTGGGCTGATAGCCCAGGGGCACAGCGGAGGACCCGGAAGGGGTCTCGGGCGGATGGCCCGGGGGCAAGGCAGAGATCAAGGAGGGGGTCTCGGGCGGAAGGCCCAGGGGCAAGGCAGAGTTCGAGAAGGTGTTCTTCGGGCGGACGGCCTGGGGGCAAGGCAGAGTTCATGGTGGGAGTCTCGGGCGGACGTCCCGGGGGCAAGGCAGAGTTCAAAAAGGGGCAAAGGCCACAGAGGGCGAACTCAGGGGGCCGAGCATGAGGGCAAAGGCAGCAGCTGGAAGAGTCAGGGGGCCGGGCTCGAGGGCGAAGACCGCGGCTGGGGAACTCAGGGGGCCGGGCTCGAGGGCAAAGGCCGCGGCTGGGGAACTCAGGAGGCAGGGCACAAGGTCGGGTAAGAAGGCGGCGACGGGACAGCTCCGGAGGACGGCACGAAGACGGTGATGGAATAGCTCCGGACGACGACGCAATGGGACCCCTCCAGTGTCAGCTGGATCGCCGGAGCACTGGGATCGAGAGCAGGAGATGATGGGAGCCCTGGAGGGACAGGCGTAGATGGGACCCTGGACGGAACATGGGCTGGTGTCAGTGGGACCCCCAACGACACAGGACATGGAGTTGGCAGGACCCTCAGCGGAATCCCCAACGACACAGGACATGGAGTTGGCAGGACCCCCGACGGCACAGGACATGGAGTTGGCAGGACCCTCAGCGGAACCCCCAACGACACAGGACATGGAGTTGGTAGGACCCTCAGCGGAACCTCCAACGAAACAGGACAAGGAGTTGGCAGGACCCCCGGCGAGACAGGTGACGGCAGGACCCCCAACGGAACAGGACACAGAGTTGGCAGGACCCTCAGCCGAACCCCCAACGGACCAGGACATTGGGTTGGCAGGACCCCCGGCAGAACAGTAGTCGGCGACAGGACACGGGAGCTGGAGTTGGCCGGAACGCCGACAGGACACAGGGAGCTGGAGTTGGCCGGAACACCGACAGGACACGGAGAGCTGGCGTCGGCCGGAGAGCCAACAGGAGACGAGGTGCTGGAGTCTGCCGGTACGTCGACAGGACACTGGGAGCTGGCATCGGCCGGAGAGCCAACAGGTGACGAGGAGCTGGAGTGGGCCGGAACATCGACAGGACACGAGGGGCTGGAGTGGGCCGAACCACTGACATGACACGGGGGGCTGGCGTCGGCCGGGGAGCCAGTACTGGAGCCGAAACTGGAGCCGGAACCATGGCTGCTGGGGCCAGGACTGAGGCTGAAACCATGGCTGCTGGGGCCAGAACTGGGGCCGGAACCATGGCTGCTGGGGCCAGAACTGGGGCTGGAACCATGGCTGTGGCACCTCTGCTTAACCTGTTTAGCCCTGAGTCTGTTTTTCAGTTCTCAGGCTCGAAAATGACATTCCCAAATATCTTCCCTTCTAAAAGGGTTAAATTAATAATCTTTTTTCTCAAAATAATGATAAACCTGTGAGTTGGATGTAGAAAAGTCAGAATCAATATAGATGTTTTTTATTTTAAAGAAAATTCAGATTGAACATAGTAAAAAAACTGTAAATTATAGTGTCCGTCCAAAAATTATTTTGTACTTATAGTGAAAACTACCCTTGGATGATGGGTTAGTAGACTAAACGCTTTAAGAATCCAAAGTACAACATATAATAAGTACCCTGTATAAAGATTGATGCAAAACAAGTGAAATCTGACCTTTTTAGAGAGATTTAGGAAAAAAAACCACTTCTAGGGTCATTTGGGTGGATTTTCCATATCTCTGGCCCCCCTTTGTCGATTTTGCTCTTTCTGACCAATACAGCCAATAGAATCGAAGGGGGATTTCCCCACACACACACATGGTAAAACAAAAAGGTGGGGGCTTCGTGCACACAGTTTTGCATGAGAGTGAAGCTATCTCTAGCTCTGACATCTGGAAACGGAAAAGCAGGTTTATTGCTTATGGATTATCAGAAATAATTTCAAAGGGACACAGACACATTGGATTAACCTATGGATTAACTTCAGCAGCGTTTTTATCGTTTTAATGCCATTGAAGACCACTTTTGACCAGACTACGACACAAGCATGGCCGTATCTACCATTGAGGTCACCGAGGTCCGGACCTCGGTAATATTTTCCGAGCTGTGCATAACAAAACTTGTGAAATAATTGCACTAAACGGGGTTCTTTGTAGTACTTCCATTTACTGACCATGGGGGCACTGCATAACTACGTAGCCTCGATTAAAGCAAAGAAGAAGACGACATGTATCAACAAACCTCCCTAGCCCTGTATCGGAGCAGCGGAGGAGTGATGAAGTATCTAGAGATCTGAGTCCAGACGAGGAGTGATGAAGTATCTAGAGATCTGAGTCCAGCGGGCTGCTTGTGTTTCTGTTCATCAGGACATCATATGACCAGCAGATCCTGTGTGAACGCACTACGTTAGTCAGTGGACGTCCGACAACATGCACACTAACTTATATTGCAGCTATAGGCTATACTTTGGTTTAAATTGCGAGAATAAACTAGCTTGAGAGCTAAAGTTAATTACGTTCATCCAATGTCAGAAGGATTACCTTTTAACAAACGTTGTAATGCTTTTCTTTCATTTCAATTTGAGTAAAACATTGAAGATATAACATTGTATTGTTTTATTTTTACATTGACTCAGATATAATGAAAAGACTACGTCAGTCGATGCTCAGCTTTGGTAAGGAAGAGACAGGACAGGCAGAGAGAAAGAGAGAGAGAGAGAGAGAGAGAGAGAGAAAGTGATGGAAGTCAGGGAGGAACTGGAGTCACACAAAATAATGTAGGCTTAATAAGCCCATCTATTTATCTATCTATGTATCTATAACAATAGTCTTCATTTACAATAGGCATAATTTTAATACATACATATATTGCAGTCATAACATACAATTGTATAAAACACAATTTGCTTACATCTTTGTTCTCTTTTGAGAATCAAACAAGACATATTTAAATTAAAAAAGAATGCAAACAAACAAGTGAAATGAGCTAAATAGCTGCTTTTAATTCACTGGCAGGAGCAACAAGTGAGGAGGAGACAAGTGAGGAGGAGACAAGTGAGGAGGAGCAAACAGTGAACAACGAGGGAGAGATTGAACAAAGAGAAAGAGTAGAGGACAGAGAGAGTAAAGAACAGGAAGAAGACAGAGAGACTAAAGAAGATGGAAGAGAGGCTGCAGGTTATGGAAAGGAGAGAGACATGGAAAATGAATCTTGTTGACAATGTGTTGTGATCATTTTAGCCTCTGCTGCATGTCCAGATCATTAATAGTAACAATCAACTGATTCTTATGCATCACACTTTAAAAATAATTGATGCTGACATTGTCAGCCCACTGACATAGTTTGAAATCAATATATTATCCAATTTGTGACCCCCCCACAGGACTTAAAAAGCACCTAACTAGATCATGAAAATCGCGGGGGGTATCCCCCGAACCCCCCTAGCATGTTTGGACCTCGGTATTTAGGAAATCCTGGATACGGCCCTGCATGCAGACCCCTGACACAATCAAAACATCATGATGCAATGTGAATTAAAGAAACATTAGGGTAGGTGGGAATAAATACTTCATTTGCAGTGCCTTGGTGTATACATAAAGGTATTTAGCCATGTGAATCTCAAGCACTGCTGTTTATTATTTATGTTTGTTCATGTTTAATAGATATACCTCAGAGAGTGACTGTTGGAAAAAAAGAAAGAGTTGTGGCATAGAAATATGTTGTATTCTGGAATTGAAACGTAATCTTAACAGTTTGGCATATCACCTTTTTAAAATTGTAAGATGTAAAAGATAAGGCCGCGGATTGGTCCACCTATGGTAACCATACCCAGGTGCAAATGGACCACGCACTCACTCAGCCTTATATTTTCTCAGCCGCGCTGCTCCGCGGAGTTTCGCCGGCAAGCTGTGTGGAGAAAAGCCTGTGTGTGTGTGTGTGTGTGTGTGTGTGTGTGTGTGTGTGTGTGTGTGTGTGTGTGTGTGTGTGTGTGTGTGTGTGTGTGTGTGTGTGTGTGTGTGTGTGTGTGCTCAGGCTGAGCTCCGCGATGTCTCACTGTCTCGCAGACTCCACGCAGCAACCAGGAAACAACACCAGTAATCCAGCTCACACTGTCCGCTCCTCGAGCCTCAAAGGGCGGAGCAGCGACTCTCGTAACGTCCCGCCCACACGGCACCCAGACCGCACGCAGCATTCTCATCCGGGGGTGTGTCAATAGTGAAGCAGCTTCCTGTGGTCACATGGTCTCACTAGCCCCATATGTTTGATCACAATGTGACAGAACGCTCTTGTTAGTCCGCTGTATCGTACACTAATTAAACGCGTCTTGTTGCTTTCTATTCCCTCTGCCCCCCAGCTCCAGCAACACTTCTCTCCATCCTCTCTATAATCACCCACCTACAAGGTTGTGGAAAGCCAGCAAGGTTGAAGGCAAGTGTTTTTACCTGATACAGGACTAAACATTTTCTGCTGCTATTGATTTTCTTTCCTTTTTGCTTTTAAGGGAAAGTTGATTCGGGAGAAAAAAACATTATATGTTGTTTTCACATCTTTTCCAAACAAAGCTCATACTAAAAGTGCAGCATTGTGCACACACTGAGCTTCGGTACAGGAAGGCTTACCAGGAAAACTATTTAACAACTCTGGATATAAAGTGACAGTCTTCCAGCTGCACTGTGAAGTATCACATTAGGAGAAACCAGTTATGTTGACCTGATCTGGAATTGTTTAGATGTTTCTTCTCACTGATGGAAAAGGTGTTTGAGCTAAGTCTTGAACTACTGCAGCTTAATCTGTCCATTTCTCCCTTTTTTATTACCACGACACCAACCAAGTCTTTTTAATGTTATTATGTATATGCTTATACAGGTTTACACCTAATTAAAAAAAATGAGGCTGTAGCTCAGTGATAACATCCTGACACACAGACTTTAACAGCAGATAAAACGAGGTATTTTTCAGTGTTTGCCAGCAGGGGAGCCAAGCAACAAGCCGACATGAGGGTGAAGGGCCCCTGGTTTAGGGTGACGGGGCCCTGGGTTAGGGTGACGGGGGCCCTGGTTTAGGGTGACGGGGGCCCTGGTTTAGGGTGAAGGGCCCCTGGTTTAGGGTGAGGGGCCCCTGGTTTAGGGTGAAGGGCCCCTGGTTTAGGGTGACGGGGGCCCTGGTTTAGGGTGAAGGGCCCCTGGTTTAGGGTGAGGGGCCCTGGTTTAGGGTGACAGGGGCCCTGGTTTAGGGTGACGGGGGCCCTGGTTTAGGGTGACGGGGGCCCTGGTTTAGGGTGAAGGGCCCCTGGTTTAGGGTGAGGGGCCCCTGGTTTAGGGTGAAGGGCCCCTGGTTTAGGGTGACGGGGGCCCTGGTTTAGGGTGAAGGGCCCCTGGTTTAGGGTGAGGGGCCCCTGGTTTAGGGTGACAGGGGCCCTGGTTTAGGGTGAAGGGCCCCTGGTTTAGGGTGAAGGGCCCCTGGTTTAGGGTGAGGGGCCCCTGGTTTAGGGTGAAGGGCCCCTGGTTTAGGGTGACGGGGGCCCTGGTTTAGGGTGAAGGGCCCCTGGTTTAGGGTGAGGGGCCCCTGGTTTAGGGTGACGGGGGCCCTGGTTTAGGGTGAAGGGCCCCTGGTTTAGGGTGAGGGGCCCCTGGTTTAGGGTGACAGGGACCCTGGTTTAGGGTGAAGGGCCCCTGGTTTAGGGTGAAGGGCCCCTGGTTTAGGGGGAAGGGACCCTGGTTTAGGGTGAGCGGCCCCTGGTTTAGGGTGAAGGGCCCCTAGTTTAGGGTGAAGGGACCTGGTTTAGGGTGAGGGGCCCCTGGTTTAGGGTGAAGGGACCCTGGTTTAGGGTGAGGGGCCCCTGGTTTAGGGTGAAGGGACCCTGGTTTAGGGTGAGGGGCCCCTGGTTTAGGGTGAAGGGACCCTGGTTTAGGGTGAAGGGACCCTGGTCGTGCCACGTCCAGGGTCTGCTGTGTAACTCAGATGTATGCCAGCAGCTGTTAGAGGTTGTAACTTCAGCCATGTGCCACTTAACTGTTCAGAGTGAAAACTGAAGCAGACAAACGCTCCCCGGTAATGATCATGTTAGAAGCCTATGTGTGCTCTGCATATGCGTCTCATGTAGCATAAGTTGGTCTGATATTCTGGCATATAAACACAGCCGTGGCCATGGAAGGTATCCGTGGTTACAGCGCTCTGCAGTTTGTGTGCATGATTGTTATTTGGCTCAGTGTGCACCTTGTGTTTAACTAAGTTCTGTATCTTAGTGACAGCAGGCAGGGCTCCTGATTACCTGTAAATACTTCAAGTCAAAAGGAATACTGCTCTCCTTGAGTTAACGCCTCCATGGCCCGTGCACTTAATGAGACTATAACGTGTACTTCTGCAGGAACTCCAGTATTCTTTATCACACCTGAAAAAACCAACAGACTTTTACCGGCTTTTTTTTTTTTAACCGAAAAGGGACTCTTAAAACGAGTTAACCTCAACATGCATGTGGAGTTACCCAGTGTTCACTGTACTGAACCGTTTTTGTTTCCTTTTTTATCGAATTACTTTAACAAGATTTACTGAGAACAGTGCTCTCTGGAACAAAGTGATCACATTCTGGTTCTGCAGTATCCAGTGCAAGCAGCACTCAGCAGCCGTTGGAGGTAGAAGGGTAAGAGCACCTCCGTTGATTATGTTATTTGTATGTTAATGGTAACAGTTTGAAGGTAATTCTTGAGGTACTGGGAGCCGGTGCAGAGCTCTGAGACTGGGCGGACCTGTTCTACTCTTCCAGTTCTAGTCAGGACTCGGGCAGCAGTGTTCTGGATCACACTGTGGCAGGTGTCTGATTTATTTCTTACAGAGACCTGTAAAGACACTGTTGCAGAAATCAAGCCTACTAAAGACAAAGGCTTTAACAGTTTCTCTGCGACTGTTTCTGTCTTGTTTTTGGACGGTATGCTGACTCTGACCTACATTTCAAAACCCAAATCAATAGAAAAGCAGAGGGTAGATCTACACTAAGACTTCTGAGACTGATGTTTGAAACTGCAGGGCATCGAGTCGAGCACTAACATCGGGCGGTTCCTTTTTGGCACCAAAAATAATTGTTTCTGTTTTCTATGTACTGTAATCGTCCATAATTGTCATCGCATCATTATGCTATGCTATTTAGTTTTCTTCAAGATGTGAGTGAGACAGTGATCTATTTGAAAAAACCGATGAGCCCTGTAAGAGTTAGGACAACAGTTCAGCTCTCATTGAATTCCAATCATTGTATTAGCTGTGGAGTTATCCAGTGGTGTAATGCAGTAAAGTACATTTACTGGCTGCTGACACCACACATCGGCTGTTGGTTTTTAGTTTCCCAGTTACATGTGGGGCCACTCACCCCCAAGAGTGCTGCTTTCTCTATATTATTCATTTTAATCACATTGCTGTTCAGCTAAGAGGCAGAACGAGGCCCTTCAGAAGCAGCCTGGTGTTACACACTATTTTGTCAACTCCTAATTGCATTGGTACATTTGGAGTGCCAGCAACATGTATAATGCAAGGAGCTGAACATGTGCAATTACTACTCATTGATGAGGAGTAAGATGATAAGCGCTGTCACTGTGTTGATGTACTTCAGAGGGAACCATCCATGTTTACCAAAGGTTTATTCCAACCCAGTCTTACATCTAAACGTGTAATAACTACGTTGGTCCACAACTTGGGACGTACTGTAGCATTTCTACAAAAACGCCTCTGAAATTGAAATGTCACCATTCATTTCGAATGGCCGATGTCCATGTCACGTGATCTTCTACTTTCTCTCCGCAAAAAAAACAACATGGCCGACATTAGTTTTATTCTCGGTGGAAAATGCCTATTTTAAGGTTAGTTTGGCCATTAAAATGCGTTTTGATGTCATTTTAAGCGAGAAATATGAGTTGTTATTTCAGATTATTTGTGCAGTGAATGTGCATGATCTTTAGTTTGCTAGTTATTACGAAGATTACTTTGGGAAATTGTGTACATTGAACGTTTTCATTGTTGCCAACGTGCCAACGCTGCTATCGGTTAAACATTGTGTATGCTCTCAAATTGTGATATTAAAACGTCTTTGCCCTCATTTATTTATATTGCTGTTAGCGCACAACTCAAAAATAGCAGTTTCACAAAAATTCCTCAGGAAATTGTGTACATGCAACGTCTTTTAAGTGTTTGCTAACAAGCATGTTGTTTAAACATTCTCTCTGATGTTATATTATTTCTGTTATGTTGTGTAACTGTTTAATGGTGTTATCTTTATTGTTAGTGCATGGCGCAATAACGCCTGTGATATTATGATATTGCTACGCACCCCCTTCCCCGTCAATTTGTATTGTGTTGGTCCACAGCACAAACTTATTAGTTTAACAAAATCCGCATCTAAAATTGTGGCATTGATACGTTACTTTCCCCTGTGCGATTCCCAGTCTCACGGCATTTCGTGTTATAGTCACAACATGTAATCTATTGATTCGTGTTCACCAACACGATTTTCCCCTTTTTTTTTCGTGTCACACAGAACGATTTTAAAAGCAATGTATTTCTATTGGTAGTATGTTTCGTGCCTGCAGCACGTCTTTTTGTCCGGTCGGGTCTTGGAAGACCGGAAGCTGTGGGGTTCATAAAAACATGTTCTTACTCAATATCAAGCCACGATTATTGTTTTTATTTTAAATCGTATAATGTCGGACTTTTTTTGCCGTCCGTTAGGAAAAGAAATGGCTCAGAGCCTCAGAATACTGACATCTATATTTTCTCTTATCTCTTTTTCCTTCTAATTTGTTATTCTTTTCTAAATAACACACTGTTATTTACTCACCAATAACACACAATTATCCTTGTTTTTATTTGTTTAATTCTATAATGCCGAGTTTTTTTGCCGTCCGTCAGGAACTGAATTTCAAAATAAAGTAGTTCATAATATTATGTATGAAATTATTTTGTCTATTAACTAGAGCGCCGGGTCATGTTATGACCCTCTTTTCTATGTTGCTGTGGGGTTTTTCCATCGGTTTGGGGTTTCAAATATCAAAACAGTAATAAGCCAATAAGTCATTTAATTTCAAACCTTTATTTAATCAGATTGGTCCATTGAGATCATAGGTCTCTTTCGAGACCTGCAGCATATAGGTTCCACATGAAACATAAAACAATAAAGGACATTATACATTATATTTACAGGATACATTTACATAGTTATAGACATTTACAAGTGCCCATTGTATCAGCAAGCATTTCATTTAGCCTAGCTTTAAAAACATGCAGAGGAATGAGATTGCTCAGTTTCAATTCTTGCTGAAGATTGTTCCAAGCAAGTGGAGCTGCTTACATAAAAGCTGTCTTACCTAAGACAGTCCTTGCTCTTGGCACATCTAACATTACTACATCATGCCATCTCAGACAATAGCTGCTTGCAACTCTGTGTGTTATCAGAGAGCAGATATAATATATAGAAATGTTTATTGATTGGAATAAACCCCTTGAGATGCACCATCTCGTTTTCAAGGGGGTCCCGACAATAGCAACAACTTACAGACATACATAAACAAAAAGACAAAATGCAAAACATGACACACAAGACAAACCAAATACAGTCTGTTAAGTAAAATTCAAGCAATGCACACAATCATTACAATTTGAGACAGTCGAGCAAATCAGTTTCTTCAATATTTTTTTGCAGAGGGGACAGAGAAATAAATCTGAACAGAATGTCTAATTTGGTGAGTAGGGTACAAAATACTGCTTTAAATAAGGGGGATAATTAAGATAAATGCATTTAAATATCAGCTGAAGCCAATGCGTGTGTCTTCTTACATTTAAAGAAGGCCATTTAAGTTGGTTATACATCGTGCAGTGATGTGTACGAAAAGGACAACCAAGAACAAATCTGCATAGTCTATTGTAGGCTATATTGAGTGGAGCAAGATCTGATTTATGTGCATTTTGGTAGACAACATCACAATAGTCCATAATCGGAAGAATAGGTTGAGAAGCAATTCTCTTTCGGACACTGAGCGTAAAACAATTGCGAGAGCGGTGTAAAACACCGATTCCGTAATTGACTTTTTGTATTA